>NC_133410.1:107126739-107430217 GCF_049350105.2 Macaca mulatta | reverse complement strand
AAACTCTGTGTTAAGTACTGTTAATAATATATTTCCTTCCTGGTGGCAAGGAAGGAAAAAATATAAATAAAATAAGTTAAAAATATGATTCCTGAGATAAAAAAGCTTAAAATTTAGATGGGAGATAGACAAATAGGTAGCTGTTAATTCAAGACAAGATGTGACAGTTGCTAAATGAATGATCATGTAATGAAATGCCATAGGAATTTAAAGGTGGATTACTGTATTATGTGAAGGCATAATTTATGGAAGATTTATAGAGGTTTTGACATGACATTGAAGAACAGAGTTGGAATATGGATTCCAAACTGGAGTGTTACATGAGTGAAGATACAGAAGTGAGATTTTTATGGAAGATAATGAGAAGGTTATTTTAACTGAAATGAAGAATTTCTTTGAAATAAATACTATTATCGAGCAGATTTGGTCACTGTTTGTTTAGAGTGGTTCCCTTCTCTTGTCATAACTTTCATGTAGCTCATATTACATTTTAATCAGTTTTTTGTTTAGGAAGATATATTTTAAGGCTAAGTACTTAGTTGAATAATATCAGTGCAATGACATTGAGGTTAAATTTTGTAAGCATATTTAAATATCAGATATTTCGTGTGTGGGGACAAAGTAAATGTTCATTTACTTTGGGGGTTTATCAAATATTTTTTTGAGTGACTATATGGCCATACATATAATGCTAGATGTTGGTAGTACATAGAAAATATTATTGCTTCCTGAGATGTATAATTTTAACAGGAAAATAATGAATGAAATTCAGTATAATACTGTTAATGAAATGCTATTTTAGAGCCATAATACAGTGTTCGGTAGTAGCTCAAAGTAGAGAGTCTTTGGAGGGAATAGGGGAGACAAATTGGACCTGATCTTGAAGAAGGATTCACCGAGTAGTTAAAAGGAATGGGAAAAAATATTTTTCCCCACTTTATGTGCAGAAAAATCCACATGAATAAAGAAACTGAAGTGTTTGATAGTATGATATATTACCGGAAAGAACAAAATTCTTTGGAATGTTTGGAGTACAGAAGTGAAGGGAGAGTTGTAGGAATAGAGAATGGAGGTAGGGGCTATGTTTTGGAAAGTCTTGACATCACACAAATACTTTTTAAATGTACTGAAAGGAGGGAAAGCCATTCAATGGTTTCTTATTTTAATTTGGTAATTAATCTCATAGGTATTACTGAAACTACTTAAAGGTTGTCTTTAATTTGATAAAAGATAAAATTCTGGCTGGGTGTGGTGGCTTACACCTGTAATTCCAGCACTTTGGAAGGCCGGGGAGGTGGGGGCAGATCACTTGAGGCCAGGAGTTTGAGACTGGCCAGGCCAACATGGTGAAACCCACTCTCTACTAAAAAAATACAAAAATTAGCCAGGCATAGTGGCACACTCCTGTAATCCCAGGTACTTGGGAGGCTAAGGCATGAGAATCGCTTGAACCCGGGAGGCAGAGGTTGCAGTGAGCCAAGATCATGCCACTGTACTCCAGCCTGGGCAACACAGTGAGACTTTTCCCCCACCCCCCTCCCAAATTATATTAAGAAAGAAAAACGGCTGGACACAGTGGCTCATGCCTGTGATCCCAGCACTTTGGGAGGCCGAGGTGGGCGGATCACCTGAGGTCAGGAGTTCGAGACCAGCTTGGCCAACATGGTGAAACCCCATCTCTACTGAAAATACAAAAAAATTAGCCAGGTGTGGTGGCATGTGCCTGTGATCCCAGCTACTCAGGAGGCTGAGGCAGGAGAATTGCTTGAACTCGGGAGGTGGAGGTTGCATTGAGCAGAGATCATGCCACTGTACTCCAGCCTGGGCAACAAGAGCAAAAACTCTGTCTCAGATAAAAAGAAAAAGAAAATTTGCTACTGAGAGTATGTTTATAACATAATTGTACATGGGCACATGAATATGCAACTATAGCATTAATTTATTCATACAGAAACTTCAGGAATCAATATATTCTTAATAATTTCAGTTTCCCAATAACTAAGTCCTTTATATGCCAGTACTTTTAGTTGATATATCTTATATTAATATTTGTAATGTATGTTATACCTTCATTTTTTAATTTAAATTATAAAATATTTTACATTAAACCAAATTTTGATAAAAGGATAATCACCCTAAAACTCCTGACTCTAACATTAATTTTCTGTTAATTTTTGCATAGCGTCTTTTGGTGTTAAATTATATATGTATGTGACTTTATACATTTATATATGATTTCACATAGCTATATTCATAATTCACTTTTATATTTTGCTATTTCCATTTAGCATTACATCATAGACATTTTCCTGCTATATAGCTTGCATACTTAGGATATTTATACAAGACTCAGGAAATGTGGAAGCAAAAGTCAGGAGCTGGGAATGAATGAAGCCAGAAAGTATTACTGAAAAATGCAAAGTTTGTTTTTGCATAGCAGATAGTGTAATAGCATGATTGTTGATGTGAATAGGATTGCCTGTTTTTAGAATTAGTAATGATGGTTTTACTAAGCAAGATAAGTAACTGACCCAAATGAGAAAAAATCTTTGCTTCTTATGATGACTTTACTAGTTACCTATTATATTATATTCTACTCTAAATTTAATAGAAATACATTCTCTTGGTTTATAGTATGAAGCAACAGGCTTGAATTCACTCCTTTAAATTACTTTTACAAAACAAACATTTTTGGCCAGGCACAGTGGCTCATGACTGTAATCCCAGCACTTTGGGAGGCCGAGGCTGGCAGATCATTTGAGGTCAGGAGTTCAAGACCAGCCTGGCCATCATGGCAAAACCCCATCTCTACTAAAAATACAAAAATTAGCCAAGCATAGTGGTGCACGCCTGTAGTCCCAGCTACTTGGGCGGGTGAGGTCGTGGGGAGAATCGCTTGAACCCGGGAGACAGAGGTTGCTGTGAGCCAAGTTGTACCAGTGCACTCCAGCCTGCATGACAGAGTGAGACCCTATCTCAAAAAAATAATAACAGTCATTTTTGTTTTATATCATGAAACTCATTAAATCAATATTTAATAGTTGCGTTTTAGTAACTTTTAATATTTGGTTCTTCATTCCCCTTCCTCTTGCCTTGGAATAAATAATATAAAATGTTTTCCTTGTAGAAAATTTCAAGAGCACCTACACTTACCAGAAGTGTTGATGTTCCTTCAATTCCTTCTTATGGAAAGTCATATGGTTATCATATTAATGATGATGGCAGTATTATAAAATGTTTTCCACCTGCTAGTGACAGTACCCTTGGTCCAGCGTATTACAAACCTCAATTTGTAAGTATAATGTATTTCATATTGACAATTGGAAAATTGTTTATGATTTACATATGGGTTTCTTTTTTTTCTGGCTTATTTCTCCAAGAAAAAATGATTACACGTTTTAGTTAATGTAGCACTAATTGTGGTAACAAATAGACCCCCAAATTTTAGTGGTTTAATACAGTAGAATTTTTTTTCCTCATTCATATGGGCATGCTTATTAAGTGACTTTCCTTCATGTTGAGATCCAGGGACACAGGATTATTCCAGTTGTGTTTCTGTCATCCTCTAGGGACTTGTTGTCATCTGTATCCCACTGGCAGAAGAGGATGAGGAATTATGCATTGGAAGTTTTTGTAGGCCAGGCTTGCAGCTATAGCCGGTCACATGGCCATACTTAACTGCCAGGGAGGATGGGAAATACAGTCTGTGTATCTCAGAAGAAGAAATGGGAGTAAATTATTAGGAGTCTCTGCCACAATGAATAATCATAAATAATACATAGATATTCTTTTTCTGAATTTGAAAAGAAAAAATAACATTTTATTTTTAAAAGAATTTGAATCTGAGAATGTAAACATCATTTATTCCAGAAGTGATTATTTAAAAAATAAGGAGCTTCTCTTTGACTGAAATATCAGTTATAATGTAGCTAATTCATTTCATCCAGAGTTTTAATTTCAAACCTGACCAGACTTGTCAAGATATTGTTGAGACAGTTGAAATGTATGTGTTATCCATGAATACAGACAATGAATATAGATGGTATGTCTGGTTTTACTCAATTATAAGACAGAAATACATAGTACTTTGAACCTATGATACTTTTATACTTTAATGAGGTATAGAAGAAGTAATTCTAGTGAGGAAATTTCTAAAAGTAAGTATAGATTTAAAGAAAGGCTGAAGAGACATCTTGGGCAAAGAAAAGGCATTCTCAGTATTTATCTTGATCTTTATTCCCAGTATTCTATAGTTATTTGTTGTTATATGACTCCATCTTTGGGCTTAGATGTAAGCACCTTCAAAAACTATTTGGTTTGTGGCAGTAAGTACACTGGGAAGTTTTGGGGGTTTTAGATCCTTTGAAGCATTAACATCTTTTTTCTTAAAATATTTTAATTGTAACATATATCAAACACATAGATAGTATGAAAATAATAATGGATACCTATGCACCCATCACACAGATAAAACACATGTTAAAATTTCATCACATTACAATTAGCTTTATTTTAAAAGAAATATGTTACTAAGATGTTTGCCCCATTTTCCTGTCTTCATTCCTCACCCTTTGCCACAATAATTAAACCTTTATTACATATTCATATATGAATAATAATATATATTGTTTTATGATTTTAAAAATTTAAATAAATATTATCTGGTGTATATGTTGCTTGGTTTTTTGCTTACTGTTATATTTTCCAGATTTAACCATATGAATATATTAGATCTAATTCATTCATTGTTCCCAGTTAGATAAGTTTCTTTTTAAAAAATAATTTAATATTTTGAAATAGTTTCAGACTTACAGAAAAACTATAATAATCTTATCCTTCACTCACATCCTGCAGGTGTTAACATTTTATCACATTTGTTGTATCATTTTTTTCTCCCCATGTATTTATATTATTATTTTTATTAAATTATCTGAGAGTACATTTTGGACATGACGCCTCTTTACCCCTAAGTAGTTCAGTGTAAGTGTTCTAATAACAAGACATTCTCAGAACACTAGCCAAAGATGGCCGATTAGAAGTAGCTGTGGTCTGTGGCTCTCACTGAGAAGAATGAAAATGGCAAGTGAATTCACCTTCAACTAAGGTATCCAGGTTTCTCATTGGGACTGACTAGGCGGTTGGTACAACCCACAGAGAGTGAGGAAAAGCAGAGTGGGTTGATGATGGCCCACCTGGGAGCAGCATGGGGCAAGGGGAGTTCCCTTCCCTAGCCGAAGGAGGCAGTGAGTGATCGTGTTATCCTGTCCAGGAACTACACTTTTCCCATGGATATTTGAAACTCATGGACCAGGAGATCCCCTCGTGAGCCCACGCCACCAGGGCCTTGGATCCCCAAGCACAGAGCTGTGCAGGCTGTTGGGGTCACTCAGGTTGGCGGCCACTCAGGCATGTGGCCACTTGGGCAGGCACTGAGATGCAGGAGTTGTTTTTCATGCTCTGGCCCCGGGAATTCCGGTGAGGCAGGAGATCGTCCACTCCTGTAGGAAGGGGACTGAAGCCAGGGATCCAAAGCAGCATCATTCAGTGGGCCCCACTCCCATGGAACCTCACTAGCTAAGACCCATTGGCTTGGAATCCCTGCTGGTCAGCAGCAGCAGGCTGGAGACTGCCTAAGATGACTGAGTTCCCCAGGGGAGGGGTGGCTGCCATCTCTGCAGCTCCAGTTGGCTGTTTTCTTCTGCCAGTGCCAAAGAGACTGAGTGGTTTGTACTGGGAGGAATTCCCCACACCATGGCACAGTGGGTGTGGCAGACTGTGGCCAGACTGCTTTAAGTGGGACCCTGAGCCATCCCTCATCACCAGGCAGGGCCTCCCCATGGGAATTTCAGCAACTCCAGCCAGGGGTTTATGGACAGAACTCTGATCTTCCTGGGACAAAGCCCCTGGTAGAAGGCGCAGCCACAGTCTCTGCAGTACACTCTATGTAGTCTTTCCTGCCAGCTGGTCCTGGAGAGTCTGGACAGTCTAGAGAAGGGGGATTTGTCCCAGTTCAGCACACCTGCTCTGCCGAGGAGCAGCCAGACTGCTTCTTTAAGCAGGTCCCTGATCTTGCTCCTCCTGTCTAGGTGAGTCCTCCCAATAGGGGTTACTAGACACCTTATGTAGGAGTGTTCCAGCTGGCATCAGGTTGGTGCCCCTCTGGGACAGAGCTTCTAGAGGAAGAAGCAGGCTGCCATCTTTGCTGTTTTGCAGTCTCCGCTCATGATGCCTCCAGGTGGGGGAGGAACCTAGGCAAATAGGGTGTGAACCCCCAGAAAACTGCAGCAGCCCTACAGAGGAGGCCCCTGATGTTAAGAGAAAAACAAACAGCAACAACAACAACATCAACAAAAAAGACCCTACAAAAAACCCCATCCAAAGGTCCAGCAGCCTCAAAGATCAAAAGAAGAAAAGCCTACAAAGATAAGAAAGAGTCAATGCAAAAATGCTGAAAACTCAAAAAGCCACAGTGCCTCTTCTCCTCCAAATGATTGCAACGCCTCTTCAGCAAGGGCACAGAACTGGGCTGAGGCTGAGATGGATGAATTGATAGAAGTAGGCTTCAGAAGGTGGGCAATAATGAACTTCACTGAGCTCAAAGAGCATGTTCTAACCCAATGCAAAGAAGCTAAGAACCATGATAAAACATTACAGGAGCTGCTAGCCAGAATAACAAGTTTAAAGAGAAACATAAGTGAGCTGATGGAGCTGAAAAACACAACATGAAAACTTCACAGTGCAATCACAAGTGTCAATAGCCAAATAAACCAAGCGGAGGAAAGAATCTTAGAGTTGACAAGTATCTTGTTGCAATAAGACAGGCAGACATGATTAGAGAAAAAAAATAAATGGAAAGGAATGAACAAAACCTCTGAAAAATGTGGGATTATGTAAAAAGACTAAAACTGTGACTGACTGGGATACCTGAAAGAGATGGGGAGAAAGGAACCAAGTTGGAAAACATACCTCAGGATATCATCCTGGAGAACTTCCCCAACCTAGAAAGGCAGGCCGACATTCAAATTCAGGAAATCTAGAGAACCCCAGTAAGATAATCCATGAGATCAACCCAAAGACATATAATCATCAGATTATCCAAGGTTGAAATGAAAGAAAACATGTTAAGGGCAATCAGAGAGAAAGGCCAAGTCACCTACAAAGGGAAGCCCATCAGACAAAAAGCGGACCTCTCAGCAGAAACCCTATAAGCTAGAAGAGATTGGGGGCCAATAGCCAACATTCTGAAAGAAAAGAATTTCCAACCCAGAATTTCATATTTGGCCAAACTAAGCTTCATAAGTGAAGGAGAAATAAAATCCTTTACAGACAATCAAATGCTGAGAGAATTCATCACTACCAGGCCTGCCTTACCAGAGCTCCAGAAGGAAGCACTAAATATGGAAACCAGCCACTATACAAACACACTGAAGTTCACAGGCCAATGACACTATGAAGTAACTACATAAAGGAGTCTGCAAAATAACTGGCTAGTATCATGATGACAGGATCAAATTCATACATAACAATATTAACCTTAAATGTAAATGGACTAAGTGCCCCAATAAAAGACACAGAATGGCAGGCCACATAAAGAGTCAAGATCCATCGGTGTGCTGTATTCAAGAGATGCATCTCATGCAAAGACACTCACAGGCTCAAAATAAAGTGATGGAGGAACATTTAAAGCAAATGGAAAACAGAAAAAAGCAGGGGTTGTAATCCTAGTTTCTGACAAAACAGACTTTAAACCAACAAAGATAAAAAAAGACAAGGGCATTATATAATGGTAAAGGGTTCAAGTCAACAAGAAGAGCTAACTATTCTAAACATATATTCACCCAATATAGGAGAACCCAGATTCATAAAGCAGGTTCTTAGAGACCTACAAAGAGACTTAGATTCCCACACAATAATAGTGGGAGACTTTTGACACCTCACTAGCAATACTAGATCATCAAGACAGAACATTAACAAAGATATTCAGGACCAGAAGTGAGGGCTAAATCAAGTGGACCTGATAGATATCTATAGAACTCTCTACCCCAAAACAACAGAATATACGTTTTTCTTGGCACTACGTGGCACTTAATCTAAAATTGATTATGTAATTGGAAAAAAAACACTCCTCAGCAAATTAAAAGAACTGAAATCATAATGAACAGTCTCTCAGACAACAGTGTAATCAAAATAGAACTAAAGATTTAAAAAGTCACTCAAAGCCACACAACTATATGGAAATTGAACAATCTGTTTCGGAATGACTCCTGGGTAAATAATGAAATTAAGGCAGAAATCAAGAAGTTCTTTGAAACTAAAGAGAACAAAGAGACAATGTACCAGAATCTCTGAGATGCCTTAAGCAGTGTTAAGAGGGAATTTATAGAAATAAATGCCCACATTAAAAACTAGAAAGATCTCAAGTCTACATTCTAACATTACAACTAAAAGAACTAGAGAATCAAGAGCAAACAAACCCCAAAGCTAGCAGAAGACAAGAAATATTATCAGAATGGTACTGAAAGAGATAGAGACATGAGAAACCCTACAAAAAATCAATGAACCCAGAAGCTGTTTTTTTTGAAATTAATAAAATAGACTGATAACTAGATTAATAAAGAAGAAAAGAGAGAAGAATCAAATAGACACAATCAGAAATGGTAAAGGAGATATCACCACTGACCCCACAGAAATACAACCAACCATCAGAGGATACCATAAAAACCTCTGTGCAAATGAACTACAAAAATCTAGAAGAAATGGATAAATTCCTGGATGTATACACCCTCTAAGACTGAACCAGGAAGAAGTTGAATCGCTGAATAGACCAATAATGAGTTCTGAAATCGAGGCAATAATGAATAGCCTACCAACCAAAAAAAGCCCAGGACCAGACAGATTTACAGCTAAATTCTACTAGAGATACAAAGAGGAGCTGGTACTACTTCTGAAGCTATTCCAAAAAAAATGAAAAGGAGGGACTCCTCCTTAACTCATTTTCTGAGGCCAGCATCATCCTGATACCAAAACCTGGCAGAGATACAACAAAAAAAGAAAACTGTAGGCCAATATCCCTGATGAACATCAATGCAAAAAATCCTCAAAAAATACTGGCAAGTCAAATCCAGCAGCACATCAAAAAGCTTATCCACCATGATCAAGTTGCAAGGTTGGTTTAACATGCAAATTAATAAATGTAATTCATCACGTAAACAGAACTAAAGACAAAAATCACATGATTATCTTGATAGATGCAGAAAAGGCCTTTGATAAAATTCAATGTCCTTTTGTGTTAAAAGCTCTCAATAAACTACATATTGAAGGAGCATACCTCAAAATAATAAGAGCCATATATGACAAACCCACAGCCAATATACTAAATAGGCAAAATCTGGAAGCATTCCTTTTGAAAACTGGTACAAGACAATGATGCCCTCTCTCACCACACCTATTCAACATAGTATTGGAAGTTTTGGCCAGGGAAATCAGACAAGAGAAAGACATAAAGTGTATTCAAATAAGAAGAGAGGAAGTCAAATTATCTTTATTTGCAGGTAACATGATTCTACATGTAGAAAGCCCCATTGTCTCAGCCCAAAAGCTTTTTAAGCTGATAAGCAGCTATAGCAAAATCTCAGGATACAAAGTCCATGTGCACAAATCAAAGGCATTTGGTCAGGTGCAGTGGCTCATGCCTGTAATCCCAGCACTTTGGGAGGCTGATGTGGGCGGATCACGAGGTCAAGAGATCGAGACCATCCTGGCCAACATAGTGAAACCTCTTCTTTACTAAAAATACAAAAATTAGCTGGGCATGGTGACACATGCCTGTAGTCCCAGCTACTTAGGAGGCTGAGGCAGGAGAATAGCTTGAACCTGGGAGGTGGAAGTTGCAGTGAGTCGAGATTGTGCCACTGCACTCCAGCCTGGTGACAGAGAGAGACTCTGTCTCAAAAAAAAAAAAAAAAAAAAAAAAAAATCATAGGCGTCCCTATACACCAACAAGAGACAAGCAGAGAGCTATATCATAAATGAACTCCCATTCACAATTGCTACTAAAATAATAAAATACCTAGGAAGACAGCTAACAAGGGAAGTGAAGGACCTCTTCAAGTAGAGCTACAAATCACTGCTCAAAGAAGCCAGAATGGACACAAACAAATGAAAAAACATTGCATGCTCATGGATAGGAAGAATCCATATCATGAAAAAGGCCATATTGCCTAAAGTAATTTATAGATTCAATGCTGTTTTCTTTAAACTACCATTGTCATTCTTCACAGAATTAGAAAAAGCTATTTTAAAATTCATATGGATCCAAAAAAGAGTTTGTATAGCCAAGACAATCCTAAGCAAAAAGAACAAAACTAGAGGCATCACACTAGCTGACTTCAACCTATATTACAAGGCTACATTAACCAAAACAGCTTGGTACTGGTACAAAAACAGAAATGTAGACCAATGGAACAGAATATAGAACTCAGAAATAAGATTGCACATCTGATCTTCAACAAACTTGACAAAAACAAGCAATGGGGAAAGGATTCCCTATTTAATAAATGGTGCTGGGAGAACTGGCTAGCCATATGCAGAGAATTGAAATTGGACCCCTTCTTTATACCTTATACAAATATTAACTCAAGATATGGATTAAAGACTTAAATGTAAAATCCAAAACTATAAAAATCCTAGAAGAAAATCTGAGCAATACCGTTGAGGACATAGGCATGGGCAAAAATTTCATGACAAAAATGCTAAAAGTAACTGACACAGAAGCAAAACTGACAACTGGAATCTAATTAAAGAGCTGCTGCACAGCAAAAGAAACTATCACCAGTGCAAATAGACAACCTACAGAATGGGAGAAAATTTTTGCAATCTATCCATTTGACAAAAGTCTAATATCCAAAGTCTATAAGGAACTTAACCAAATTTACAATAAAAAACAACCCCAGTAAAAAGTGGGCAAAGCATATGAACAGACACTTCTCAAAAGAAGATATTTATGTAGCCAACAAACATATGCAAAAAAGCTCATCACTGATCATTAGAGGAATGCAAACCAAAACCACAATGAGATACTATCTCGCACCAGTCGGAATGGCAATTATTAAAAAGTCAAGAAACAATAGATGCTGGCAAGGTTGCAGAGAAATAGGAATGCCTTTACACTGTTGGTGGAAATGTAAATTAGGTCAACCATTGTGGAAAACAGTGTGGTGATTCCTCAGAGATCTAGAAGCAGAAATACCACTTGACCCAGCAATCTTATTACTGGATATATGCCGGAAGGAATATAAATCACTCTATTATAAAGATACATGTGGCCAGGTGCAGTGACTCACGCCTGTAATCCCAGCATGTTGGAAGGCCAAGGTGGGCAGATCATGAGGTCAGGAGTTCAAGACCAATATGGTGAAACCTGACCAATATGGTGAAACCCCGTCTCTACTAAAAATACAAAAATTAGCCAGGCGTGGTACCATGCACCTGTAGTCCCAGCTACTCGGGAGGCTGAGGCAGGAGAATCGCTTGAACCCAGGAGGTAGAGGTTGCAGTGAGCCAAGATTATGCCACTACACTCCAGCCTGGGTGACACAGTGAGACTCCATCTCAAAAAACAAAAACAAAAACAAAAACAAACATGCATGAGTATGTTTATTCCAGTACTATTCACAATAGTAAAGCCATGGAATCAACCCAACTGCCATCAATGATAGACTGGATAAAAAAAATGTGGCATGTATACACCATGGAATACTATACAGCCATAAAAAGGATTGCTATAAAGAGGAATGATGTCATGTCCTTTGCAGGGACATGGATGGAGCTGGAAGCCATTATCCTCAGCAAATAACACAGGAACAGAAGTCCAAACACCACATGTTCTTATAAGTGGGAGCTGAATGATGAGAGCACATGGGCACAAGGTGGGGAACAACACACACTGGGACCTGTTGGGGGTAGTTTTGGGGGATGGAGAGCATCAGAAAAAAATAGCTAATGCATGTGAGGCTTCATATGCAGCAAACCACCATGGCACATGTTTACCTATGTAACAAACCTGCACATCCTGTCGATGTACCCTGGAACTTACAAAAAAAAAAAAAAAAAAGACATTCTTTTTTGTAACCACAATGCAGTTATCAAAATCATGGCATTTCATTCATTATTATGAAAAAATTGCTAATTATCTCAATTATATCTTTTATAGAAAAAAGATTTTTGGTCCAGAGTTCAATCTGATGTTGCATTTAGTTGCATGTCTCTTTAGAATCCCTTAATTTGGAACAGTTCTTCAGTATTTGTCTTCTTTGATCTTTACTTTCTTTTTGAAGAGTACAGGTTGTTTATTTTGTAGAACATGTTTCAGTTATGGGTTTGTGTATATTATGAATATCTGAAGGTTTGTTTAATATTTTGGCAGGAATACTATAGAAGTGATAGGTTTTTTTTTTTTTCTTTTTTTTTCTTTTTTTTTTTTTGAGACAGAGTCGCGCTCTTTTGCCCATGCTGGAGTGCAGTGGCACTATCTCAGCTCACTGCAAGCTCCGCCTCCTGGGTTCACGCCATTCTCCTGCCTCAGCCTCCCAAGTAGCTGGGACTACAGGTGCTTGCCACTGCGCCTGGCTAATTTTTTGTATTTTTAGTAGAATCGGGGTTTCACTGTGTTAGCTAGGATGGTCTCTATCTCCTGACCTCGTAATCCACCTACCTTGGCCTCCTAAAGTGTTCAGATTACAGGAGTGAGCCACCGTGCCTGGTCAGTGATAGGTTCTTAATACATCATGTAAAGAGTAACAAGGTATTTATCTCATAAATGATTATGTTAACTTGAGGTGACTTCTAGTTTTAACTCATGTAAAGTAAATATTTTTTGAGGATTACTTTAAGACTAAATAGATATTTCATTCATCAAACTCTTAACCTATTTCTCATCAAACTCTCACTTAATAGTTTTAACACCTATTGATGATTCCTGAACCAGTTTTACCGTGATGTTTATCAAATGGTGATTTTCTAACTCTAATTTTTAACCTTTATTTGTTGGCATTTTACTATAAAGAAGAGTTTTTTTCCCCCATTTATATATTTATATCAGTATAGATTTATGAATTCCTGTTTTACTCAAAGGGTTATAATTTATTTCTTTATTGTTTATTTTGAGGCATTGGTGATTCCAGATTTGACCCTTGGGAGCCTTTTAGGCTATCCTTGTGTCCTTTTGACATGTTCATATCATTCTTTGAAAATTTCCTTGCTTTCTGGCATAAAAAGATATTCCAGGTTCATTTTATTCATTTGCTTATTTGAGCCTTGCAATCAGCCACTTCTTTAAGGAGCCCTACTTCCATAGCAGCAGAATGTATTTCAAAGTAAGTTCAGTATACGAGGTACACGCATTGCTACTGGGTGTTAGGGCTTCTAGGTCATCTCAATGGACAGAGTAATACATCTATACTTAGTTGTCTATTAAAAACTTTTAGTTTATACATATACCTCCAATTTCAGTCTAACACCACAGGTTTATTTTAGGCTTTCTCTTTCCATATTTGACTCGCTGCTTCCACAGTGATAAACCAAGCTCCCATTATCCTCAGTTATGTACTTATTTGCTTAATCCCATAGTACATTGAAAGTGGTTTTAGAATTGGTAAACTATCACTGCAAAAAACAGACTTGAGAATGTACAAGCTCTTACCTTCAGGTGACCTTGAAGCTCTACACAAGCAGGAAGTGATGGCTAACACAAATTTGTAAACTGACTGCTTGAGCATTAAAATTATGCCCCAACACAGGTATGGAGAGCCTTGGCAAAGGTTGGAGATGTATTGGTTCAAGGCACTTAAGAAAATTTTTGTCGAAACATTACCTGACCACTCAGCTAATTAGGCTAAGATTTCAGTGTGCATACATGACAAAGAATACAGAGTTTAGAGAATTAGTCTAGGAAAATCACTAAACCCTCAGGGTAGGAATTCGGATCTTCATAGTTGTCACATTATGTCATACAAAGTATCTGGTTTCAGCAAAGAAGTATGAGACATGCAAATAATAAAAAAATGGCCCATACACAGAAAAAGAAATTGTTCTTAAGGAAGCTAAGGCATTAGACTTCTTAGATAAAAATTTTAAATTAGCTATTTTAAATATGTTCAAAGAAATAAAGCAAACTATGTCTAAAGAACTAAATGAAAGTATAAGAATAGTGTCTCATCCAATAGAGAGCATCAATAAAGAGATAGAAATTATAAAAACAAACAGAGTAGAAATTCTGGAATTGAAAATTACAATAATGGAAATGAAAAACTTGCTAGAGGAGCCCAAAAGAAGATTTGAATTGGCTGAAGAAAGAATCAGTGAACTTGAAGACATGTCAATTGATATTATGCAGTCTGATGAACAGAAAGAAAATAGGATGAAGAAAAGGAATCAGAGCCTCAGAGATCTAGGGGACACCATCAAGTATACCAATATACACATAGTGGAACTCCCAGAAGGAGAGGAGAAAGAGAAAGGAGAAAAGAGAATACCTGAAGAAATCATGGCTGAAAACCTCCCAAATTTGATGAAAAAAACATTACAGAAAGAAGCTTAACAAACTGTCAGTAAGATTAATGCAAAGAGATACACACCTAGACACATCACAGTCAAGCTGTTGAAAGCCAAAGAGAAAATCTTGAGGGCAGCAAGAAAAAAGTGACATTATCATGTAGAGGGAATCCCCCAAAAGGTTAATAGAAATCACGAGGTCAGAGGGAAGGGGGTGACATATTCAAAGTGTTGAAAAAACAGACTGCCAATCAAGAATTCTAGAATCAGCAAAGCTATTCCTTGAAAATAAAGGAGAAATTAGACATTTTCAGATAAATGGAAGCTGACAGAATTTGTTGCTGGCACACCTCCTAAAAGAAATAACAAATGGAGTCTTCAGGCTGAAATGAAAGGTTATCAGACAATAACTGAAATTCACACAAAGAATTAAAGAACAATGGTAAAGGTAAATATATAAGCCAGTATTATTTAATTTTTGATTTGTAACTTTTTGGAAAAATTCCTATTGATTATGGAACAAAGTAGAAATAATAATTTTGTGTTTAAATACAGTAGTAGGCAGATATTTTAAGACTAATGGATTGTTTCATGCTATAAAACTTATGAAGGACCAGATTAATTCTGGTAACATGGAAATTAAGGATAATGTAAGTTACATGTTTCCTGTTCTAACCATGAGAATTCCCATTTCTTTCTGGCCATGGGAGTTTTTGTCTCAAGAATATTTCATTCTCCCTTTCTATGACATACCTGGTCTTCCAGGCCTTGACTGTCCCATCATCCTATTGATAACAATGTGACAAATTAGTCTTCATTAAGATATTTAAATATCTGAAATATTTGAGTAATATATGCTTATCTGAACAATAGGTTCAATTCTGTAAAAATTCCAGTGAAATGGTCTTATGGTTTGATATTAGGATATTCTCCCCAAGGTGAAGAACAAGTTATGCAAAGAAGTGTAATGGAGCCAGACTTTCTGGTTATGTGTCTTGACTCTACCACTTAATAGTTATTTGTCCTTGGCCAAGTTACTTAATCTTTGTGTTCAGTTTCCTTACCTAAAATATCCTGGGAAAAAAAACTATGGTCTAATATTTTGGAATTAGTATTTATTCTTCACAATTAGTTGTAGATTCTTGACTTTAGCTTAATAATTCTGTAATCACTCTTAACTTAAATCTCAAAGTGTAATTCTTGCTTTAAGCTAATTTTTTGGTTTCAGAATAATGTATCATCTATTAGAAGGCCACAATAATGCCTTCGAGCTTCCCTGCATATATAAAATCCTTTTCCCACATGAATAAGCATACTTTGACATATAAAACTTGATTACTTCCTGGCTAAATTATTATTTATAGAAATAATAATAATAAGATGTTTATTTGATGACCTAATTTATTTGATGGCCTAATTTAATAGTTATTGAATCAATGTAACTTGTATTTATTGGAATAAAAATCTAGATGCTATTTAAAAAATGTTATATAAAAACAGTTTTCTATATCAGTTAAAGACATAGTTCATAATATTCAAGAAGATTCAGCAAAGTTTAGTACAAACTGAATTTTGATATTTTTTGAAATTCTCGTCTTGGATTTCTTGGATTTGAGAGAACTAGAGATAGGGTGGCAAAGCACAGTAGCTGAAAGCTTTATTTTCTTCTGTTTCTCCTGTAGAAAAACACAGGTTCTTCACAAACTACTGCCAAATTGATACTGTAATAATGTTAATTCAAATCTTATCCAAATTTCTGATAATTCTGTGTAACTCTTTGCTTGCTTTTTGAAATAATATTTAATACTATATGTGGGTTTAGTTTCCAGAGGTGCATATTGATAGAAAATTAAGAAAATAATCCAATAAATGGGAGTTATTGTGATTCTTTCTTAACTGGTGAATCACATCTGCTGAAGGTGTCTAATAAAGCTTAAATACAGAATTAAGAGGTATAAGACTCTAAGTGACAAATGATAAACTTTAGCTAAATTTAATTTGTAAAGAGAAATCCTACAAAAAATTATTTTATATAACATTTTGAATGATGAAATTTAGCTTCTTTCTTCTTTTAGAAGAGCCCAGGTAACTATTAGAAATCTATTTTTCAGAGGTGGATTTCACAAGCAAAGTTTGTGATTGGAAAGATACTGACATATTTGCTAATGATAACATGATGGGAACTACCTGTGTGCTGCCACACTGGAAAACAGTCTATTAGTGTTTGAATTGATGCACTTTGGGCATTTTAATTCTTCACAAATTCTATTTCCATATTTAATTATGGAAAGACACGGGGGAAATTTGCATAGCCCCATCTTCATTTATTTAATTGTCAGTGAGAGTGGCAGTTAGTAATTCTTCTTCAAATTATAGTGTAGCATTTACTTAAAAGAATGCAGTTCCATGCTGAGTTTGCTTCAATTAAGTCATATTTTATTTGCTAATGATTTTCAAAATTGACAGTGACCTTGAAGTTGGTATTGCCAACACTTCTTGACACAAAAGAAACTGTAATTTAGAGATAAAAGTGCATCAATTTATCCTTTGTTTTCTATCTGTATTTTAAAAAGGCTTTTACATTTCTGATTGAACATTTACCTGAGTACCGCAGAGGTTAATGAGTTTAGTAGTTGTCAATTAACGTGGTTTACATGAAATGGATTTTATTGTAGACACACGAAAAGGATATTGCTAGTGTCTTAAATTGTGTGTGTGTGTGCGCACACGCGCATGTACACCTATGTAATCTTTCCTCTTACTGGATTACCGTTAGAATTGTGAAACAATTGAATCATAAAATCTCAATAATGTAAATTCACTTAAAGAAAGCTTCTTGGATAGAATCCTGCTCAAGGTCTTGAATCGTTGTATTAAAAGAGTTAATATAAAACCTTAACATGATTTTAGGCTATAAAAATGTGATGTAAAAGATGACATCAAGATGCTCTATTTTAAAATACTGATTTTTTGACAAATGTATAGGCTATAGTAAATCAGTATATTAGATATGTTCTTGTATGAAATGTATACAATGTCTAAAATATCCAGCATGACTATATTATATTAGAATGTAGTTTCACATTTTGTACTTCACTGCCTGTTATGGTCATAATATAGTAGAAAAAAATATGCACGATTATAATCTGCTTTATTGCTGAGTTAAAAATAAACTATAACATAAATGGGAAATTTCATTCTTTCTGCCATCACAACTGCCTATGTACTTTAAAGTCCATGGTTGTATTAGGCAATTGCATTGGAAAGGTGGTCTGGAGCACTTATTTTAGCAAGAGAAAGTGTTGGTTGGCTAGGTTCTCTTTTTTCCTGAAGTTCTGTTGGGCACAGCAGTCTTTGGAATTGCCACTGACCCTGTAAGAAGAGTCTGTTTTCAGCTATTCTAGTGGATGCTAGGGTTTCTCCCAGTGCTCTTTTACTGGCATGTACTGCTCTGCTGGACATGCCAGGCTCTGCCACTTTTGTATGTCATTCTGCTAGGTTTTATAGCATTTGTCTCTTCCCCCCTACACCCACTAGACCCAATGCCTTTGGATGGTCTGACTCCCTTATTTCCTTTTGTGTTATACTTAGGAATTCCAAAGTAGTGTATATATAACCTATTGTCAGGCCTCTGAGCCCAAGTCAAGCCGTTGCATCCCCTGTGACTTGCACATATACGCCCAGATGGCCTGAAGTAACTGAAGAATCACAAAAGTGCAAATGCCCTGCCTCGCCTTAACCGATGACATTCCACCATAAAAGAAGTGAAAATGGCCGGTCCTTGCCTTAAGCGATGACATTATCTTGTGAAATTCCTTTTCCTAACTCATCCTGGCTCAAAAAGCTTCCCTACTGAGAACCTTGTGACCCCCACTCCTGCCCTCCAGAGAACAACCCCCTTTGACTGTAATTTTCCTTTACCTACCCAAATCCTATAAAACGGCCCCACCCTTATCTCCCTTCACTGACTCTCTTTTCGGACTCAGCCTGCCTGCACCCAGGTGAAATAAACAGCCATGTTGCTCACACAAAGCCTGTTTGGTGGTCTCTTCACACGGACGCGCGTGACACCTATGTGTTACAGAGATTTGTGGGATAGCTTTTTCAGTTTTTATTCATAGCTTTTTTCCTTGAAGGACGTGACAAGGGGCTGGGCTTTGGAATTGTGTGTCAAACTAGAATCCTTACTTGTAACAATAATGCTATTGAGAATAATAATATATTACTTTGAGATAGTGCTTTATAAGACTATCACTCATCACTCACTGTTAAAGCTGAATGTCCATAGTGAAGAAAGGCAAATACCTTTCTGCTCTTTGTGTTAAATAGAAGGGATTTGCAGATCAATAATTCAAGCACACTGAGACCACGTATAGTGCTGAAAATATTCCTAGAGGAAATAAGGATTCATCCTTTTTATTTATATAACACATTTTCCCAGGCTTCATTGGATTGGAGGTACTAAAGAGAGTCGCAATAATGTTAATAACTTTAATACCTTTTTTTTTGGTCTGTAACTATCAATGTAGAGGACATATAGCCTTTTGCAAAGTTCCTCTACCTACGTATTTCTAGATGTCCCCGGGGGCTGTCTCAGCTATGCCCTGGAATAAGTCTGTTTCCATTGAGTACAGCTGCTATTCCACCAGGCACTTCGGTCTCTTGCCATATGGTGCTCTCTGCTGGGCGTTTCCGCCAATGTTCTCTTTCACAGCTAAAGCTGCCGGATTAGCTGGGATGGAGTAGGGGGAGGAGGATGATGTCTTTCTTCATGTTATACTCTATTAGAAGACTTCAAAAGTAGTGCAGGTTTTTTTTTTTAAGCCAATATTTTAATGAAACAGTTGTTTTAGTTATTTTTTTTTCATAGTTTCTTCACACTCAAAAGGATATGAGGCCTAAAGTCATTGAAGATTGTCTGTGTTAAAAGGCAAACCCAGTCGACAGAAAATCCCCAGTATTTAGCATTGCCACTCTTTTGACACAAAGATTTTCTTACTAGGTGTTGGCCATCATGATTAGCTGCTGCTTCTCATAGGTTTAATTTTTACATTTGCCTTTTGGTTGTTTTGCTCTGTTCACTAGGTATTCCAAACATGTCTGAATTCTCTCTTGTCAGCTCCAATATTCTCTACCACCAAAGAAAGGAAGAATCAAGGTGATTTACTAAAATCAAAGCAGAATAACTCTTTAGGAAAACTATAATTTTCTCTACAAGTTTGCATCTAGGAAAAAAGAATCAACAAAGGTCTCATTTTACTTCATGCAAACATTAAAGTTCTGTCAGAGGTTGGGTTAGTCTTTGTATTAGGATTCTGCAGAGAAACAGAACCACTGCTTACACAGTCATGTGTCAATTAATGATGAGGATACGTCCTGAGAAATGCATTGTTAGGTGATTTTGTCATTATGTGAACATCATAGAGTATATTTATACAAACCTAGATGGTATAGTCTATGACACACCTAAGCTATATGGTATAGCCTATTGTTTCTGTGATTCAAGCCTGTATGGCGTGTTGTTATACTGTCTGGTATAGATTACAAAGATACAGATACACAATGGTATTTGTGTATCTAAATACATCTAAACATTGAAAAAGAACAGTAAATACATGGTGTTATAATCTTATGGGCTCACCATTGTATATGCGGTCCATTGTCATATATGCAGTCCATCCTTGAAACATCATTATGTGATGCATAACTATATATGCGAGATGGGGTTTATTCTGGGAATTGGCTCACGTGATTACGGAGGCTGAGAAGTCCCATGATATGTTGTCTGCAAGCTGGAGAAGTAAGGGAGCTGGTGGAGTAGCTGATTTCAAATCTGAAGGCCTGAGAACCATGGGAGCTGATGGTATAACTCTCAGTCCAAGGATAAAAACCTGAGAACCTGAGTGGCTGCTGGAGCAAGTCCAAGAATCCGAAGGTTAGAAAACCTGAAGTTCTGATGTCCGAGGGTAGGAGAAGATGGGCGTCTCAGATCCAGAAAAGAGAACAAATTTACCTTTCTTCTGCCTTTTTGTTCTGTCCGGGCCCTCAACTGATTGAATGGTGCCCACTACATTGGGTTAGGATGGTTCACTGATTCAAATGCCTATCTATTCTGGAAACAGCCTCACATACATACCCAGAAATAACACTTTATCAGCTATGTGAGTATTCCTTAACTCAGTCAAATTGACATCTAAAATTGACCATCACAGTCTGCGTTTAATTTTTTCAGACCAGGCAGATGTAGAAGGGCAAGTTAATTCTATTGTGCTTATATTTTATAATGTCTGAGAGCTAGGTGTTAGTGGTAAGTTCAAGGAATTTTAGTGTGTGCCAGCTTCTTTTTGAATTTTGTTGTGGCACCTCAAAGCTTTCTGGAGTGGTGCCTCTCTAGCTAGAAAGTCACTAGGGACAGGGGAAAGTGCTTTCAATTTAGTTTCAACTGCATCTGTCAAGAATAAAGTGGAGGTTAGCATTACACTTAATGTAATGGCACTGGCGCACATCTCCAAAGGTGCTAGTAGTTTTGACAATTGCCCCCTACTCACTACCCAAGAGTTTATCTGCAGTTTCTGTCTTTTTGGGGATGTTAAGAGGGTTCAGCTGAGACTCTTTTCATATGTAATGAGGTCCTTTTCTGGTTCTGGGGATGTTAAGAGGGTTCAGCTGAGACTCTTCATATGTAATGAGGTCCTTTTCGGGTTCTAGTCTTTGCTGTGCTATATCTTCCAGAAAGTCCTTAAAGTTTCTGGCATGTGAATCATACTGTTTCTAGCACTTACTCGTGTCTATTTGATATACTTCTTTTGAAATTTTGGAGTCGGGTGGGGCAGGTATGGATTTGATTCACCATTTTGAACTGAAATTATGCTTTTTATCACTAATGTTGCTACTTACTGCATTATTCTTGCTTATAATGGTAACTGAGAGAGGTTGATTCCATTGCTGTAGAATGGTAATAGCCATCTAGAACAACTTAGCGGTGACGAATCTGTATGGGTCTGCAGCCACCTCAATTCTTGCCTCCTCATGAGAAAGAATTCGATCGAGGGGCATAAGGCAGAGTGAGAGACCAAGGCAAGTTTTAGAGTGGGAGTAAAAGTTTTTTAAAAAGCTTTAGTCCAGGAATGAGAGGAAGTAAAGAACACTTGGAAGAGGGCCAAGCAGGTGATTTGAGAGATCAAGTGCGTGGATTGACCTTTTAATTTGGGGTTTTGTATGTTGGCATGCTTCCAGGGTCTTGCATTACTTGCCCCCTGATTCTTTCCTTGGGGTGGGCTGTTCACATGCTCAGTGGCCTGCTAGCACTTGACAGGGGCCACGTGTGCAGTGTGTTTACTGGAGTTGAGTTGTACACATGCTCACTTGAGGCATTCTTACCTTTCCAGTTGAATGCCCCTAAGGGTCATATACCAGTTAAACACAGCCGTTTTGCCTTTTAGTGCGCATACGTGAGCCCATTCGCCCAACTCCTGAGATGTTATCTGGAAGCTACTGATCACCAGCTTCAAGATTTTTCTATCGGGAGACTGCCTTTCCCTGGTGCAAGCTGCAATCATTTATTATTTTAGAGAGACTGTTAACAACTGCCTGACCATCACATGATGGTCGTCTGACGTTCTTGGTTGGGGGGGCCCTCTCCTACCCTGCTCATGTCAGACTGTCTGCCTGCTGTAACAACCTGACACATTGTTAAACTATATGTTATGAGAATTGTAGTAAATACCATTAGTTTAAAAATATGTTTTAAAATATTCTTAAATGATTTCTCAACTTAGAATGTTTTAGGTCAAGAGAAGAGGATTCCTATATAAAAAAAAAAAAGCTACTGTTGTGTTATGCTTTATTGTTTTAGTTTCTGGTGAAACAGTGTGCTTAAACTTTTTGTGGTTCATGCTTAATTTTGACATTTATTGTAGTGGGTATAAAGAAAAGATGATTATTTCTCATGTCACAAATAATTTCTCTGTCATAATAGGTATCATTTTGATAGGTATTTCTATTTCCCAAATAATGTTATCCCCTCTGTCTTTTATAAATGATGAGGAGCTAATTTTCATTTTTCTTAAGGTTTTAGATTACTGGGTGTACTGCCAAGACCAAAACTGTTCTTATTGGTTGAGAATATGCTAATGTTAGAGGTACTTCTCTGGGAACCCTAGCTGACTCAGGAGTGGGATGGGAACCAACAGTGACAACTTAGCCTGGGATCTGTCCAAGAGCCCTTTAGCATTTACCAGTGGAACCCCCTTACTGAGGCTATCCTTGCTTTAGATTTAGACTTAGGTAAAGCCAAGCATTGTTTCATGACTTACTTAAACAATGTTTCATCCTCACTTTTTATTTTTTAGAATGTTTCCAATGCAACTTTGAAATACAAAGGTATTCATTTTGGCAACTCTTCAGGAAGACAAGAGTTACCTAAAAAGTCAGGTCCTGGTCCAGGAGAGTATGATATAGTCCAGTAAGTAAAAAAATATAGTATACCTTTAATGTAGCTCTTGACTAGAAAAGTATTCTAATAATTCAGACTAGGCTATGCTGTAAAGGAAGGAAAATTAGTATGAAAAACTCCAAGAAGTATTATATTTTGGCATAACATATATGAAAGTTATTTTTTTTTTAAATTATACTTTAAGTTCTGGGATACATGTGCAGAACATGCAGGTTTGTTACATAGGTATACACGTGCCATAGTGTTTTGCTGCACCCATCAACCCATCATCTACATTAGGTATTTCTCCTAATGCTATCCCTCCCCTAGTTCCCCATCCCCCCAAGTTATTGTTTTTTTATAAGCCAAATCTTGTGCTATCTACATATATGTATTAACTCATTTAATCTTCACAGAAAGCTTTGCATAGTTAATATTGTTATATCTATTTTATCAGTAAAAAATCCAAGGGTTAGAGGGGATAAATAACATATTCAAGATCATGCAACTATTAAATGGCAGAGCTAAAGTTAAATTGAAGCCTGTTTGATTACACAGTCCATGTATCCATGTACTAAAATATACTGTCCTTAATTATAAAGTAGATAAAAGATCAGAGAAAATGTAAAAGAAGGTGACCCAGAATTCTCCATTTTATCCCTGGCTCTCATCTTCATTCCTCTGACTACATGATGGATTTAGACGGCATTCTCAGTCAGTGTAGGTCAGAGAATATTTATGAAGAAATACATTTCTGGCAAAATAACTCTATTTTCTCCTACTCCTACAGTGAGGTTTTAGACATGAGTTTATGGAAGGCAAAATTGAGTATCAAATACCATGTTGTCCTCAGAATCTACTACCCTTTCTTATAATTAATTTTTTAAGAGTCCAGCTTATCTGTCTTGAGTCTTTCTCTTTCATAGGTTTTTTTTTTTTCTCCCAAAAAGCCCCGGAGTGATTACATACTCAATTAATTTGCTAGACAGATCAGACATATCTGTATACTAGCAGTGGATATATTTTAGGATCTTGCTTGGACTCCCCTGCTACTGTTCATTCACTGAGTAAACGTTGTTTGAATTATTGCTATGTACCAGTTCTGAACTTAATAACTGAGAATAACAAGAATAAAACATGACCCTTGTTTTTGGGAATTTATACTCTAATCCATTATCCTGTTCACTTTTCACTCCCTTAATATGGAATATACCTTTGTATTTTTATTCTTTCAGTAGTTACGCTAGAACCTTAACATGCATATTTAGCTTAATTAAGTCTTTACTTATTATTATTATTCCAAACAAGACGAGGTCTTTAGAATACTCTAACA
This sequence comes from Macaca mulatta, assembly GCF_049350105.2. Lineage (NCBI taxonomy): Eukaryota > Metazoa > Chordata > Mammalia > Primates > Cercopithecidae > Macaca > Macaca mulatta. The sequence continues at coordinate 107,405,900 of NC_133410.1, read as the reverse complement.
CATATCATGGTCTTCTTGACATATGCTTTTGCTCTTCAATATTTTAATCCTAATCTTTTCTTCTGCCAGATTGGCTGGTTTGTGCTCATGCTCTCTCTCTCACCCTCTCTCTTTCCCCTCTTCTCAGTTTTATTGAGGTTTAAATAACATAAGTCAAAATTCATCTTTTAAAATGTGTATCATTCTGTGATGATTGTTTTCCATCCATTTCATTATACTTCTGACTGAGTACCCCAGGCATAACTGGGACTCTAAGTAGTGTTAACTGATTCTGCTTGGTGGTTTTTCCTACCAGTCTGTTTTCTTCCCTAACCCTGTCTCATTCTCATTCTACCCCCATTTGTTGTGCTGTTGCTTTATTTGATCTTTGTTATTTCTCCTGTTATTCCTCTTCTTTCATTTGTGTTTTAACTTTTACCTGAAGATATGTGTTAATATAGATTGCATTCCTGACTGCTTCAGTTATTTCACCATTTTTGTAATTTGTTTGCTCTTTGAGTTAGCTGCTTTCACTGTATCTTTTACTTGTAGTTGTCTTAGTTCTTTCTGGCAGTTGACATTTTCTATTTTTTTTTCTTTCTTGCACTTTTTGTTTTATTTAGTGAGTCAGAATTATTCTGGGAGGCTTGATTCAGTGTAAAAGTGGAGATATTTGGTTGCTCTAAATGAAAGATAAGTGTATAGGTCTCTTTTTGGTAAAGATACAGACCTAAATGATATGTGATATTTCTGCTATTCCATATACAAATTTCTTATCCATAAACCTTTTTGAGGTTTGAAAGCAAGTTTATTTGTTGAGATTTTAGCAAATAACAATCAGTGAGGAAGTGAGCCTTTAGCAGTGAGCAGGGATGGTAAATGCATATTATATCATAGCACTGCTGAATGAAGAAAGTAATAGCAATTACATAACTTTGTATTATATATATTTTAATCCGCATATGTTTAGTATAGTTTGTTGGAAATATTGGGTATCAGATTTTTTTTTTGAAATTCTCTTTAAGAAATAGAAAAAATAGTAGTGTGGTCTGTATAGCCTGTTTAAATGTGATTCTTGTAATAATAATAGCTAACAGTTATTGTGTGCTTATTATGAGCCATGTATGGCATTAACCACCTTATATATATTATCTACTTTAATCAATGCAACCTTGAGAATTGGTTATTACTATTTCCAGTTACCAGATTCCAATCACTAGATTCATTAAGTGATGAATCTGAAGCTTAGAGAAGTTAGTTTGCATAAGGTTATATAACCAGTAGGTAGCAGTAGGTAGCAATGCTGGAATCTTATCAGGCTGTCTAACTTCAAAGCTGGGGCTCTTACTTACTGCTTATTTAGTTTGTGATTCTTTCTTGAGGTTGTCTGAATTTCAATGAAAAGAAACTTCCTTTTTGTTTACAGTGATCTTTTCTGATTATTGTATGATATAAATAGCATAGGGCTATTTTCCTCTTATTTTGGTAATATTGAAATACCAAGGGATTTTGAATTTTAGACTTTTAATGGTACATAAAATACACAGGAAACTTTTTTTAGTGTTAGCTCTTTTTTCAATTCACGATGTAAATACCAGATCTTATTTTCTTTTTGTGATAATTATTCAGATAGGTTTATAATAATGTTCTGAATTGGAAAAAATCGTAACTAACCAACAAAACAAATACATTTTACAGAATTTTGAATATATTGATCTAATACACCTAGATAATCTTCTTATTCCATACTTTAATTCCAGCACATGTTGCTGTAGAAAGAACTTCTTTGCTTACATAAATATTTATAGGTTTAAAATTGAGAACTCTTAATTTCTATTTGAATTTTCTAAAGGAAAAAGACATCATATTATGAAAATGTTAACATCCAGAGAGATCAACAACAAAATTATTGCTCATTTGTCCCACGACTATATGAAATAATAGTATTACAGGAGGAAAAAAAGGTAAGTTGAAAAGTGGCTATTGCATATGTTTTCCCAATTTTAAGATCATTGAATCCTATTATCACAAGGTTACTGTGCTCTTTGATCTAATGTGCCTGATAGCTAATTGTCACTCAATGAATATTGTAGAAGGAACTACTTATTATCTCTGTCAAGTGGTTGCTGTCTCCGCTTGAAAACCTTCTTGCAAAGAACTCATGACTCCTAAGTTGATTTTTTAAATTATTTAAATGCAAGAAAAATGAAACAAAGGGTAGAACACAAAAATCCCTGTGAATTTTCAAAAGCCAAATTTTACAATCCCTACAATATTAACATTTACTACCAGTTTTTTTTTTTTTTTTTTTCTGACCCAGTCAGATGTAAGAGGCCTCTAACTGGATCCAAGCCTGTTAATTATAGGATCAAATCCCATCCTGGACCCAGTTGCATTTCTGTTACAACTTCCAAACTCAATTTGGAAGATAAACTTGCTCAAAGAAACTCGGAGAGCTCAAAACACAAATCCTTGGAGCGCTGAACTTGGAGAGAGAACTTACCACAATCCTCAGCCTCTCTGAGGAATCAAGGGCACAAGTGGGTCCTTGCAGGGTCCTTGTAGCTACCTTGCTTGTTCACTCAGTGCTCCTGGGGGTCGTTAGAAGCTCTACTTTGGACCCCGCTTCTGACGCCATCTGTTAAAAGAAACACTCTAGCCCAATTTAAAGGAGTGTGATTGAGCAATGAATGATTTGTGAATTGGGCAGTCCCCAGAATCACAGTAAATTCAGAGAGACTCCAAGGATGCCTTTTGGTCAGAATAAATTCATAGACAAAAAAAGGGAAATGACATACAGAAATTGAAAGTGAGATACAGAAACAACTGGATTGGTTATAGCTTGACATTTGCGTTATTTGAACACAATTTGAACACTCAACAGTGTATGAGTGGTTGAAGTAAGGCTGCTGGGATTGACCAAGACTCAGCCATTGTTACAGGTGCAAACTACTAAGTTAGGTTTTCAGTCTTGTCTACCTATTAAGTTAGGTTGCAGTTTGTCCACAAGGACTCCAGTACAGAAGTACAGAGTCCTTCTTGGGCCACATTTAATTTGCCTTAACAGTGGTAATACTAGATATCTTGGGGTGTTAGGGGAATAGGTGGGGAAAGATGTGAATGTTCTAAAGAGCTGAAGATTTGATTGCTTCTTACTGTGTTCCTTTCTAGTGAGATCTCATATACAGTTTAAATTTGACCTTACATAAGGGTAATTTATCTCTAATTACATATATGCTTTGAATTACACAATTAAAAAAATGTGAGCCTACCCAGAGGCTTATTTATCTATTATTAAATGTAATGTGACTCTTTCTTTTGAAAATCAACTCTGTGAAAACAAGTCTGATAAAATAAGAATTTTGAAGTATCAAAGAGAATTTATAATTAAAGCAGAAATGGGAAAGTATTGTTATTTTTGCATATTTAGTATAATATCAAATAAATGCTTTGCTTAAAATTGAAGATTTGTTCAATGACTTTTTCTATCACAGTATCTTAAAACTAGAGAAAATTAGAAGAATCACTTTTTATTTCTTTACCTTATACATAGTATAAAGAATAAGGAATTAAATTGAGTGAACTGGTTGAAATATAGGGGCTTTATTGTATGTAGCATTTTCTCAGTGCTTTATTGTCATAGCAAATATTTGTTCCTAAGGTGTAAAAAATTTTAATTTAAATTTTCAGGCAATGAGGGAAGATGGACCCTTATTCATTCCCTAAATTCCAAATTTTTTGGCTTATATAATGCTAAATGGTAGTTTCCCATGATTATTTTGACATGGAACCATTAAATTTTCATTGTTTTGTTATATATACAACTAAATGCTGACACTGATTGTGCATGTGTGTGTGTGTGTATAGGCAAGCAAGTAGGAAAAGGCAGGGACGACTTAAAAGTGGATGAATTGGATGACTGTGTCACTAGCAGAGGTGGTCATCACAGAAGCTACTCATTATGATGAGCAGATATGAGTTCAGCTTTAGACAATTGAATTTGGAGAAAAATTACCAACACACAGTAGAAATTTGAAAATATAATTTGTAATACAAATTATGGGTAGAGATACTGATTTAGCAGTTATACTCATGAAGGTGATAATTGAAGTGATGAAGTTGCTACAGAAGAGAATACAGAGATGAGAAGAAAATTAAGAACAGATCCTGGAGGAACACAGATTTTTGGGAGTGAGGCATGATAGAAGAGCTAGAGGAGAGATAATTAGTGAAGTAGGAAGTGAGTTAGGGAATGTAGATACCAATGATAGAGATTTTATTTTTATTTATTTTATTTTTTTTAGATGGTGTTTTGCTTTTGTTGCCCAGGCTGGAGTGTAATGGTACGATCTCAGGTCACTGCAACCTCTGCCTCCCGGGTTCAAGTGATTCTGCTGCCTCAGCCTCCTGAGTAGCTGGGATTACATGCGTATACCACGATGCCTGGCTAATTTTGTATTTTAAGTAGAGTCAGGGTTTCTCCATGTTGGTCAGGCTGGTCTCAAACTCCAGACCTCAGATGATCCACCTGCCTCAGCCTCCCAAAGTGCTAGGATTATAAGTGTGAGTCACCGCTCCTGGCCCTGAAATACTTTAATAGACAGATGGTCATGATAAATTAGTAAATAAAAAGCAAATGCATAATATGATTTTGATTACTATTAATAGATATATATACATTTAGTCATAGTAAAATATTTATATTGTTTAATTCAAACTGGTGAAGTTATGGGTGACTTTTATTTATCTTTTCTGCTTAGTTGAATTTTCTATTGTTTTATAATGAACATGTTATTTAAAAAGATAATGAAGTTGAAATAACTGTTTAAAAGAAGAAATAATGGAGAGGAATGCAGGACAAGAACAAGGCTTTGTATTTAGTTAACAAAAGGTATTGAGAGAGTAAGTATTTTAATTATTGTGAGTATTGAGAGAACAGTTTTGGTAGCAGATAAGTTAGGTTCCATGGAATGAGGGAAATGGGGCCAGACAATAGAAACATTGAATATATAATATATATAATTATTTGTTATATATTATATTACATGTTAATATATTACATGATATATTCCATATTAATATACATTGTTATATTGTTATATGTCATATTAATATTTATATATATGTTATATATTATATTACAATATTATATATAATATTCAATGCCTCTACCACCTTCTACCACCAGAACTTTGATGGTAAAGGGAAGAAGAAAAATCAGATGGTCGATTGAAAAGATAACAGAATGAGAGACATTTTAATTTTGCAGGGAGCATATTGTTAGAATAGTTGAAGGATCCAGTGGGAATAGAGGAGCTACAGAAATGCATAAATGAGATAATTAATAGAGTAAGGTTCAGGAGCAGATGATCAAAGGGACGCAAGGTATAAACAGCTAGTTTATATTAAAGACGAACAGAAATACCTCTTTTTTACGAAAAGGAAGAAAGAATGGATGATGAAATAGATCAGGGATTAGAAAGATTTTTCTATAAAGGGGCAGGTATTAAATATTTAGAATTCATGGGCCATATAATCTCTTTTACAACTAGTCAACTGCTGTTGTAGCACAAAAGGAGCCATGGACAATATATGGATAAATAGTAATCCAGTAAAACTTTCATTTACAAAAGCGACTAGCTGGATGTGAGTTAGAGGCCATAGTTTGCAGATCCCTAAAGACAAATATAGAGGCGTATAGGAGATCAAGTAATTTTATTTCAATGAACTATGTTGTTTTGGTGATGTATTCAATGAAGTCCTCTTCAGAGGTGAGGGAGGTAGGTATTCAGTAATTGAGAAGAATGGAATGTATATCATAATGAATCATAAGGAATGTGACAAATAGTTAAGATAAACAAAATAGTTGCAGGTGGAAGAAAAAGGTCCCATTTTATAGTGGTTAGCACAAGCTCATTATTGACAATAAGAGCGCAAGTGTAGAAACCTGTATTGTATGGCTAAGCATCGCCAGAGGTTGGAGCTATAAGTATGGTTAAGCGGCAAGGGTTTGAGAGAATCAGGGTTTCCGAGGCCAGTATGGCTAATCTTGGAATCCAGGCTAAGTGGGGGAGATAAAGAAATCATAAGGGGATTCATGGCTTGTAAGAACAGGGAAGAACTGAGAATTGAGAGATAAAAATGAGAGTCAACAGAAGGTAGGTAGGAGAGAAGGGAGCACAAGAGGTGAAAGGATAGGAGATTATGGTCACTAAGGGTAAATGTTAGAGTTCAATGTCATAGAGAAGAGATTGTTCCTAGTGGCCACAAAATCTTGAGTGTTTTCTGTCTATAGGTAGCTGAATTGGAGATTAAATTTGTAATCAGGTGATAAGGGAACTGTAAAACATTTTTTTAGTTCTGTTTAGAAAGCTCTTGCAGGAATTGCTACTCTGCTGCTCTTGCATTGTACTGGGCTGTGTTTAAGGTGGGATGATTCTCATGACTTGCCACTTTTCTGGCTGCTACCTAGAAAATGAGGCTCAAGCTCTTTTGTTTTTTTCTCAGAATCACAAGCCTATTTTGGATAGATCACTCCTTCACACCTCTCAACTTAGCACTTAGCCTTGAGATGGGCAAGTATAAAACTTAGGGCCCATTCTCAAATTACTGTGTTTGAATCTTTTGCTTTTCTTCCAACTCCCTTACTCACGGGATCTTTCTCTAGGCAAGGAGAGAAAATGCATGGGAAAAATATCTCTCTCATGGTGCTTTCTTCTTTTGCTTTGATGCTCGATCCCTAACTTTTTATGACTTCTGGAAATTGTCTGTTATTCTGTATCTCTTTCATAGTCTTAGCTGCCAAATGCAGCTGAATAGAAATGAGGATATGGGAAGGGATTTCAGTGGTAAAGTGCTGCAGAATTTTCAATAGCTGCTATGAACAAAGAAAAAATCTGGTAGGCCAACTGGAGAAATGTCTTAATGTGGGGTCTCAGGGATGGGAAAAGGGGCAAGAAGAAAGAACCAGGTTTAAAGGTCCAAGGGAAACAACACTTTGGAGTACCTCTCCTGCACATTAAGAGCAGCTGAAGGAGGCGGGGTGCAGTGGCTCACGACTGTAATCCCAGCACTTTGGGAGGCCAAGGTGGGCAGATTGCTTGAGGTCACGAGTTCGAGACCAGCCTGGCCAATATGGTGAAACCTCATCGCTACTAAAAATACAAAAATTAGCTCAGCTGGCGGCATGTGCCTGTAATCCCAGATACTCAGGAGGCTGAGGTACGAGAATCACTTGAACCTGCGAGGTGGAGGTTGCAGTGAGCCAAGATTTTCTCCATTGCACTCCAGCCTGGGCAACAGAGCAAGGCTCTGTCTCAAAAAAAAAAAAAAAGGAAAAAAAGATATAACTTGGGAAGGCTGGTAAATTTGGTGTGTGATAGGCTTAATAGCTTCACTCCATTTCTTGGCTCTTTAAGTTCAGCAGATGCACCCTTACAATAGATGGTACATAAAAATGAGTTATAGGTAGTAAGTCCTTGAAATTGTCTTGGAATGCTCTTTGCTTATATTGAACCCATTCCTCTTTCTCTTGTTTCTCAAGATTTCAGATTTCCAGGTTGTATTGACCCTTATAATGCTTAATGGTGTTTTTGTCTGAACTTACGATTAATTTGAATAATAATATTTCTTGTATATGGAATGTTTTTGATATATTTATCTTACATCCTCAATTAAACCATAGTTCTTAGAGGACAAGTATCTTACATTCTCTTTTTAAAACATATAGTGAAGTGAGGTACTTATGTTTAGTAATGCTTTCTGAATGAATTAATTACAGATCTGAGAAATAGGCAGTTTTGTATAAAATTTGGAATGTAGAGAAATAATTCTTGTTTTTTCCTTTCTTTGTACTTATCCCATTGCCTAAGCAGTATAAATTTTAAAGTAGTAAAATAATTTAAAAAGTGCTATGGTATCTTCATTTTTTGTATATGTTTTTAATTTGAAATTTTTATGGGTACATTGGTAGATATATTTATAGGTACATGAGCTATTTTGGTATAGGCATGCAGTGTGTAGTAATCACATCATGGAAAATTGGGTGTCCATCTCCTTAAGTGTTTATTCTTTGTGTTATAGACAATCCAATTATGCTCTTTGTAATTTTAAAATGTACAGGCCAGTTGTTATTGACTATAGTCCCCTTGTTGTGCTATTACATACTAGGTATGTAAAAATATTTAAAATTTTTTTTAGAATTTATTTTTATTTTAAAATTTTGCAGGTACATAGTAGGTATATATATATTTTTATGGGGTACCTGAGATGTTTTGATACAGGCATGCAATGTGAAATAAGCACATCTCAGAGAATGGGTTATCCATCCCTTAAGCACTTATCCTTTGAGTTACACAATCAAATTATATTCTTTTTCTTTTTATTTTTTTTGAGATGGAGTCTCGCTCCGTCATCTAGGCTTGATGGAGTGCAGTGGTGCAATCTTGGTTCACTGCAAGCTCTGCCTGCCGGTTCACGCCATTCTCCTGCCTCAGCCTCCCGAGTAGCTGGGACTACAGGCACCTGCCACCACGCCTGTCTAATTTTTTTGTATTTTTAGTAGAGACGGGGTTTCACCGTGTTAACCAGGGTAGTCTCAATCTCCTGACCTCGTGATCCGCCTGTCTCGGCCTCCCAAAGTGCTGGGATTACAGTCATGAGCCACCGCGCCTGGCCCTCAAATTATATTCTTTTTTTTTTTTTTTTTTTTTTTTGAGACGAAGTCTCGCTGTGTCTCCCAGGCTGGAGTGCAGTGGCGTGATCTCGGCCCACTGCAAGCTCCGCCTCCCAGGTTCACGCCATTCTCCCGCCTCAGCCTCCCAAGTAGCTGAGACTACAGGCGCCCGCCACCACGCCCGGCTAGTTTTTTTGTATTTTTAGTAGAGACGGGGTTTCACCATGTTAGCCAGGATAGTCTCGATCTCCTGACCTCGTGATCCACCCGCCTCGGCCTCCCAAAGTGCTGGGATTACAGGCTTGAGCCACCGCGCCCGGCCTCAAATTATATTCTTTAAGTTATTTTGAAATGTATAATTAAGCTATTATTGACTCTAATCACCCTATTGTGCTATCAAATAGTGGGTCTTATTCATTCTTTTGGTTTATTTTTTGTACCCAGTAACCATCCCCACCTCCCCATGAGCCTCATCCCCTGGCCATCCCAGCATCTGGTATTCATCCTTCTACGATCTATCTATAAGAGGTCAGTTGCTTTGATTTTTAGATCTTACAAATAAGTGAGAACATGTGATGTTTGTCTTTCTGTGCCTGGCTTATTTCAGTTAACATAATGACCTCCACTTCCATCCATGTTGTTGCAAATGACAGAATCTCATTCTTTTGCATGGCTAAATAGTTCTCTATTGTGAATATTTTCTTTATCCATTCATCTATTGATGAATATTTAAACTGCTCCCAAATCTTGGCTACTGTCAAGAGTGCTGCCATAAACATGGGAGTGCGTGTATCTCTCTGGTATATTGATTTCATTTATTTTGGCTATATATGTAGCAGTGGGATTGCTGGTTTATATGGTAGCTCTATTTTCAGTTTTTTTTTTTTTTTTTTTTTTTGAGGAACCTCTAAACTCTTCTTCATAGTGGTGCACTAATTTACATTCCCACCATACGTGTACAAGGGTTTCCTTTTCTCTACATCGCCACCAGCATTTGTTATTGCCTGACTTTTAGATAAAAGGCATTTTGACTAGGATGAGATAATATCTCACTGTAGTTTTGATTTGGATTTCTCTGATGATCAATGATGTTGATTACCTTTTCATATGTTGCTGCCATTTGTATTTCTTCTTTTGGGAACTATCTATTGAAATCTTTCGCCCATTTTTGAATTGGATTATTGGATTTTTTCCCTGCAGGGTTGTTTGAGCTCCTTATATGTTCTCATTATGGATCCCTTGTCAGATGGGTAGTTTGCAAGCATTTTCTCCCATTCTGTGGGCTGTTTCTTCACTTTGATAATTGTTTCCTTTGCTGTGCAGAAATCTTTTTAACTTGATGTGATACCATTTGTACATTTTTGCTTTGGTTACCTGTGCTTGTGGGGTATTACTCAGGAAATCTTTGCCCAGTCCAATGTCCTGGAGAGTTTCTCCAGTGTTTTCTTTTAGTAGTTTCATACTTTGGAGTCATAGATTTAAGTCTTAATCCGTTTTGATTTGATTTTTGTGTAAGGCAAGAGAGAGAGGTCTAGTTTCATCCTTCTGGATGTGCATATCCAGTTTTCCCAGCACTACTTGTTGAAGAGACTGCTTTTTCCCCAATGTATGTTCTTAGCACCTTAGTCAAAAATGAGTTCACTGTAGGTGTGTGGGTTTTTTTCTGGGTTCTCTATTCTGTTTCCTTAGTCTATATGTCTGTTTTTATGCCAGCACCATGGTGTTTTGGTTACTGTAACTCTGTAATATTGAAGTTAGGTAATGTGATTCTTCCAGTTTTGTTTTTTTTGCTTAGGATAACTTTAGTTATTAGGGTCTTTTGTGATTCCATATACATTTTAGTTTTTTTTTTTGTTTGTTTTTTCTGTGAAGAATGTTATTGGTATCTTGATAGGGATTGCATTGGATCTGTAGATTGCTTTGGGTATCATGGGTATTTTAACAGTATTCTTCCAATCCATGAACAAGGAATATCTTTCCATCTTTTGGTGTCCACGTCAATTTCTTTCATCAGTGTTTTGTAGCTTTCATTGCAGAGGTCTTTCACTTCTTTGGTTAAGTTAATTCTTAGGTATTCAGTTTTATTTGTGCCTATTGTAAGTGGGATTACTTTTTTTGATTTCTTTTTCAGATTGTTCACTGTTGGCATATAGAAATGCTACTGATTTTTATATGTTGATTTTGTATCCTGCAACTTTACTGAATTTATCAGTTCAAGTCATTTTTTTGTGGAGTCTTTAGGTTTTCCAAAATATAAGATCATATCATCTGCACACAAGGATAGTTTAACTTCTTCCTTTCCAATTTGGATGCCTTTTATTTCTTTCTCTTGTCTGATTTCTGTAGCTAAGACTTCTAGTACTATGTTGAGTAACAGTGGTGAAAGTGGACTTCCTTGTCATGTTCCATGTCTTAGAGGAAAGACTTCCAGTTTTTCCTATTCAGTATGATATTGACTGAGGGTCTGTCATATACGGCTTTTACTATGTTGAGTTTTGTTTTTATCAGGAAAGTATGTTGAACTTTATCAAATGGTTTTTCAGCATCAATTGAAATGACTGTATAGTTTTTGTCTTTCATTCTGTTGCTATGAGGTATCACATGGATTGATTTGCATATGTTGAACCATTCTTGCATCCCTAGGATAAATCCCACTTGATTATGATGAATGATCTTTTAAATATATTGTTCAATATGGTTTGATAGTATTTATTGAGGATTTTTGCATCTGTGTTCATCAGGGATATTGACCATCAGGGATAGTTTTGTGTTTTTGATATGTCCTTGTCTGATTTTGGTATCAGGGTAATACTGGCTTCATAGAATGAGTTTGGAAGTAATCTCTTCTTTTCTATTTTTTTGGAATAGTTTGAGTAGGATTGATATTAGTTCTTCTTTTAATGTTTGGTAGAATTCAGCAGTGAAGCCATCAGGTCCCACGCTTTTCTTTACTGAGATACTTTTTATTATGGCTTTGATCTTGTTATTGTTCCGTTCAGGTTTTGGATTTCTTCATGGGTCAGCCTTGGTAGGTTGTATATGTCTAGGAATTTATTCATTTCTTCCAGATTTTTCTGCAAATTCATTCCTTTGAATGATCTTTGAATTTTCTTTTTTACCTCTGATTTTATTTATTTGGATCTTCTCTTTTTCATAGTCTGGCTAAAGGTTTGTCAATTTGTTTATCTTTTCAAAAAACCATTTTTCGTTTCATTAATCTTTTGTATTGTTTTCTTCATTTCAAATTTATTTACTTCTGCTCTGATCTTTATTATTTCTTTTCTTTTACTAATTTTGGGTTTGGTTTGCTCTTGCCATTTTAATTCTTGAAGATGCATCATTAGGTTCTTTATCTGAAATTTTTCTACTTTTTGGTATAGGTGCTTATTGCTATAAACTTTCCTCTTCTTAATGCTTTTGCTGTATCTCATAGGTTTTGGTATGTTGTATTTCCGTTATCATTTGTTTCAAGATTTTTTTTTTCTTTTTTTTGAGATAGGGTTTCACTCCTGTTACCCAGGCTGGAATGTAGTGGCATAATCATGGCTCACTGCAGCCTTGACTTCTTGGACTCAGGTGATCCTCCCACCTCAGCTTCCTGAGTAGCTGGGACTACAGGTATGTGCTGCCATGCCTGGCTAATTGTTTTTATATTTTTGTAGAGATGAAGTCTCCCCATGTTGCCCAGGCTGGTCTTAAACTTCTGGGCTCAAGCAGTCCTCCCACCTTGGCCTCCCAAAGTGCTGGGATTACAGGTGTGAGCCACCCTGCCCAGCCCATTTCAAGATATTTTTAAAATTTCTTCTTAATTTCTTCATTGACCCACTGATCATTAAGGAGCATATTGCTTAATTTCCATGTGTTTGCATAGTTTCCAAAATTCCTCTTGTTACTTATTTCTAGTTTTATTCCATTGTGGTCAGAGAAGATACTTGATATGATTTCATTTTTTGAATTTTTAAAGACTTTTTGTGGACTAACATATAATCTATTCTTGAGAATGATCTATGTGCTGAGGAGAAGAATGTGTATTCTGCATTGAGTGAAATGTTCTGTAAATATCTCTAGGTCCACTTGTTCTATAGTGCAGATTAAGTTTGATGTTTCTTTATGGCTTTTCTCTTTGGGAGATCTGGTCCAGTGCTGAAAGTGGAGTGTTGACGTCTCCAGCTGTTATTGTATTGGGGTATGTCTTTTCTTTAGCTCTTATAATATTTGCTTTATATATCTGTGTTCTCCCATGTTGGGTACATATCTATTTATAATCATTTTATCTTTTTGCTAAACTGACCCCTTTGTCATTATATAATAACCTTCTTTGTCTCTTCTTACAGTTTTTGTTTTGGAATCCGTGTTGACTGATATAAGTATAGCTACCTTGCTCTTTTTTGGTTTCCATTGGCATGGTGTGTCTTTTTCCATTCTTTTGCTTTCAGTCTCTGTGCATCTTTATAGGTGAAGTGTGTTTCTTGTAGGCAGGATAGCATCGTTTTTTTTTTTTAACATCTGTTTTTTCTTTAAAAACATCTGTTCAGCCACTCTATGTCTTTTAATTGGAGAGTTTAGTCCATTTACATTCAATATTATTATTGATAAGTAAGGACTGACATCTGCCATTTTGTTATTTGTTTCCTTTTTTTTGTGGTCTTCTCTTCCTTTTTTGCATGCCTTCCTGTCTTCCTTTTAGTGGAGGTGATTTTCTCTGGTGGAATGCTTTAGTATTTTGCTTATATGTTGTATGTTTTTTGATTTGAGGCTACAATGAGGCTTCCAAATACTATCTTATAACCCATTAGTTTAAACTGATGTAATACTAATTACATAAGCAAGGAGCATGCAGAAAGAAACTAATAAAAAACTACACTTTAACTTCATCTGTTTTTTAACTTTTTGTTGTTTTTCCTTATGTCCTATTGTACTACCTATGTCTTGTAGTTGTTATTTTTGATTGGTTCATCATTTGATCTTTATACTTAATCAAGTATAAGCTTATTTTAACAAGCATAAACAACTATATACTTAGTTAAGTATAACACTGTAATTTAGTGTTTGGGAATTTACCTGATGTTCTATTCTACTGTGGCTAAGCTAGCACTTAATCTATAACATGAAGTCCTTCTTGATCTTCACTCCCCTTTCCACAGGCAGAGGAGCCTCTCCCTGTGCCCACTACCACCACTGGTCCATAGGGGGTTGGGGGTAAGGAGTTCTGCTAGGCCACTGCCAATGTTCACTTAAAGCCCAAGGGCTCTTCTGGCAGTTTGTGATGAATGCTGCCTGGCCTGGGACTTACCCTTCAGGTCAGTGGGCTCCCTTCTGGCCCAAGGCATGTCCAGAAATACTGTCCAAGAGCCTAGGCCTGGACTCGGGGACCCCAAAATCCTGCTTGTTGCTCTACTCCACTGTGGTTGAGTTGGTACCTAGGGTGCGAGACAAAGTCCCCTTTGCTTTTCCCTCTGCTTTGTAAAAACAGAATGAGTCTTTCACTGTAGCCACCACAGCTGGGAATGTGCTAGGTTATCGCTGAAGCCCAGCAGATATTTCAGAACCCAAGGCACATGGCAAACTCCCTAGTTATCACTGCTGATTATTCAGGGCCCAAGAGCTCTTTAGTCAGCAGGTGATGAATCATGCCTTCGTTTCAAGACAGCAGGTTCCCTTTTGGCCCAGGATGTGTCTAGATATATCATTCAGAAGCTGGGGCCTGGAATGGAGGCTTCACAACTCTGTTCAATACTCTATCCAGAGAAAATCCTCTTTACTCTTCACTCTCCTTAAGCAGAAGGAAGGAGTCACTTTCATTGCTATAAGCTGTACTGCCTGGGATTGTAGGAGGCATGGCACAAGCTCTCCTTTAGCTGCACCAGCTGGTGTCTCCCTAGGTTCTGTGCTATCCTAGTTTCCTGGCTCTAAACCCAGTCTACTACTGTGAGTTGCCTAGAAATTGCAGTCCTTCTGTCCTAGACTGTCTTTCAAGTTTACCTTTTTTAAATTTATAAATTTTCTTTATAAATGTACTTCCTGAGAAACTCTAGTTCCAGCCATTGGGATGGGTGATTCCCCTCTGGCTAGGGCTAGTCCAAATGCTCCTTCACTGCATGGTTGCTGGCTGAGCTCAACATGGCTTTATTCTCCACTGTGACAGGGCAGCACCAAGTTCAATGTAAAGTCCCCCAGTTGCTGTGCTTTGCCTTTCCAAAATGCACTGATTCTCTCTCTGTGCTGCATGGCCACAGTCGGGGGATGGGGAAGGAGTGATATCGATGATTCAAGACTATATCCCCTGCCTTCGTCAATGCCTCTTTTAGCATTATGAAGTCATAACCAGGTACTGTGTTTGCCACCTGGGTTTTGGTGTTTGTGATGGTGCTTTTCTTCATGTAGATAGTTGTTAAAATTTTGTGTTCCAGCAGGAGGGATGAATGGTGTAGGCTTCTGTTCCATCATCTTTCTCCCCCTCCTATAGTATCTTTGGATTTAAGCATTTTCTGATATTGCAACAAAATATGTAATAATATGAATATAATATTTTAATGAATGTGAGTTTTTAAAATCATAACTGTCCTTGAATTTTCTTAATTTGTACATGTAGTATTGCTTTAATATATCTTTTGAATATTCATTACATTATAATTTACTGAGAATTCCTATTAAAAAACACGGATGTTAACTTTTATGCGACCTGAATAGTTCACTCAGGAATGTCTTGCCTTTGGTAATGAAAAATTTTTTAGTATCTTTCTTAATATTAATAAAGTCTTTAAGATACATCTTTACTATGCAAAAACATTTAGTAATTGTTTCTATTGAAGTTCTTTAATTTGGTAATACAGAATATATGAACTTGCTGTATTAGCTTCGTATTAGTTCAAATCACTGAGTACAGTTTCACTAGGTGGCGCCAATACTTTGAATCTTTATAGACATAACACCTTATTTATTCACTGATTTCTCAAATTCGTTAAAACAAATGCCTAAAAATTTTGTGGCAAGATATGAAAATTTGCCTTGAAGTTCATTTGAGCAAATCCTAAATTGGAAATTTGAGTTCTTTTGGCAGTTCTGCCAAATGAAAATACCTTGGAACTATTTAAAAATATTATTTAAATTCTGGTTGCAAACTAAGTTATTTCTATTCATCTATATAAATTTGTCAAAATTATTAGACTTTTAAAAGTTATATTAAAATATGTTATTTATAAACTAGGTTATTCTCTTGGTTAGTATAAGTTTACATAAAATAATTTACTAATATCATAGATCTTAAATAGAAAGTTTTAGTTTCAAATAAGTAAAATTATGCTAAACAGGTTAATAATAAGGACATGAAAGGCAGAAATAATTTAAAACTTTTTGTGTTTTTTTCTTTAATGGGTGGATTATTCCATTATTTTTGATGCGAACATTTTTACTTTCTTCCTTATCATTGCTAGGCTTTAATATTTATTAAATTATCTGGTTACTTGGTTTTATAACAGGCACTTGGCAATTTATTACTGTTAGTAATATGTGGTAGTGGCCTTGGTTTTGAGGGTGAACAGAGACTTAAGAAGACTTGCACCTAATTAAACATGCTTTCCCCCCCAAACCTAAATTAGTTGTTCATGTTATAGTTACTGTATCTCAAATACTGATTGCTCACTTTTCCCATTTTCTAAGGCAAGTTTTTCAATTTTTAAACTATGGGTTTTAAAGGGGTGAAAAAAGTATCAATAAAGATGGAAGGAAAGGGTTGAATTATTAAAAGATAAATGGACAAAATTGTATGTGAGAGAATGAGTGAAGAAGAGATTCAAAGTATTTAGTTATACTTAAACAATGATTCAGTATCTTTTGAGAGAGCACCTTATGTCTTGAAGTCTTATTGTAAAATAGTTTGTACTACAGTGAGTGAGTTTTATGTACCGAAGTCATACTCATTCATGGTAAAATTTTAAGATCTGTATAAAATAAATAAAGCCTTTTGTGTTTATTTATGGTTTAGTGGTAAAGAATTCAGATTTTGGAATCACACTGCATTCAACTTCTTGCTCCATCACATACTAGGTGTGTGATATTTTGCTATTCTAAGCCTCAATATTCTTCCTTTTAAGTCTCTAAAATATGAATAATAATACTCTACAAAAACGTTACTGTGAGAACCCAACGACGTCTGAATATATATGTATATACACACAATGCTTAACACAGTGTCTGACATTTGTTAATACTCAGTAAATGATATATATTATTACTCATTTAATGAACAATTAATTGAATACCTTTTATATGCTGTGGATAGAAAGATGATGAATAGGGCAAAGCTTCTTGAATCAAGGAGTTCACATTCCTTAATGGAAGATACAAATACCTAAACAATTATACAGTAAGATACAAATAAAGTGAATGAGACTTAAAAGGAGAAAGGCATTGATTTTGCTTGGGGATTGATAGAAATCAGGAAAGGATTCTGAAGTGTGTTTGAGTTATATTTTGAAGGACAAGTAGCTGTTTGTCAGATGGAGTACAACATTCCAGGCAATGAGGATTTGTAAATCCATGAAGGTGTGAGAAAGCAACTTGTATTTGTATCTATAGGAGATTATGGGCCAGTAAACATTTTAAGCAGTTGATTCGTGAACAGATTTGTAATCTCAGAAAGTTAAAACAGGTAATTGTGAGGCAAATGGATGGGATCGATATTAGAGAGAGAGAGGGAAATCATGAGGTAATGCATAGTTGTTCACATAGTGAATGCCTGTATTAAAATAGTTAAATGAGACTGAAAATGAGGGGAAAGTGACAAATACTTAGGTGTTAACATTGATTTTATCTAGTGATTAATTTGATCTGGGAGGATGAATGAGAAAGAAGTATTGATGATGACTGTTAGATTTTTTGCTTAGAATACCAGGTGAATAATGATATGGAGATTTGGATAGAGAGAGAATATAAGAAGCATGTGACATTTTGTGTGCGTGCGTGTGCGTGTGTGTGTAGCACTGGAGAATCAGATTATTTTTAGCATCTATTATATAGGCATAAGTGTCTTGAAGGCAGTCAGAAAATTGAGAAGGATCTCAACTGGAGAGTTAGGAAACAACCTTTGTATTACATTACACAATCTACAGGGATTAGGGACTTAATCTGGGATATGTAATGGTAAGTGGAGGAAGGGGGACATAAGAAAGAAATAAAGAAGAAGGATTAAAAGTGACAGGATTAATAGATGACACAAACAAATGGAAACACATCCCATGCTCATGGTTGGGAAGAATCAATATCGTGAAAATAACCATGCTGCCCAAAGTAATCCAGAGATTCAGTGCAATTCCCATCAAAATACCATCATCATTCTTCACAGAGCTAGGGTAAACAATTCTGAAATTCATATGGAACAAAAAAAGAGCCTGCATAGCCAAAGCAATACTAAGCAAAAATAACAAATCTGGAAGCATTGCATTACCAGACTTCAAATTATATTACAAGGCTATGGGAACCAAAGGAGGTTGAATTTCAAGAGAGTTGTTACTACCTGTTTTATATGTTAATATCTTGGGTTAGTTAATAAAAGCGTGGTGGTGGGCACCTGTGGTCCCAACTGCTTGGGAGGCTGAGGCAGGAGAATGGCATGAACCTGGGAGGCAGAGCTTGCAGTGAGCCAAGATCGCACCACTGCACTCCAGCCTGGGTGACGGAGCGAGACTCCGTCTCAAAAAACAAAACAAGACAAAACAAAACAACAACAACAACAACAAACAAAACAAAACAAAAAACGTGGGATCCAGAAGCATCCAATGAACTTTGCAGAATTTCAAGATCATTGGTTACTTTAGCAAAGCCCTGGACTAGGTTGAAGAATGGATGGAGGGTAGAGAAGAGAATCCTATGAATACAGACAGCTCACTCTTTCAGAGAGCTTGCCTGAGATGGAAGGCAGAGAATAAGCTCTTGAATGGCTGGAGTTTTTTTTTTTTTTTCCCCCCCTAAAGGAGAGATTTTATAGTCCTTACCAGTATAATTTTCTACATGTGTTGTTTACCTTTTGCTAATTTAGGAATACTGCCAAAATAAAATCTAGGTTTTTGATTTTAAATAACTTGATAATAATTAAATTATTATTTTTTCAATTCAAGAAGCATTTATTGAAGTGAGTATTTTGTTCAGCATTACACTAGTTGTATTAGGGTTTTAGAAGTTAAAAAGAAACTTTGTTTTTATTTGTCATCTAATTGGAGACATACATCACATACAGGAAACAATTAGAAAAAATACATAGTGTCTCCTTTAAACATTTGGTGAATGAATGAATGACTTAAATCTCTAAGGGTTAAAAAGAACATATATATGAAATATAGGGCTATACTGAGTGAGATAGGCTTTAGTCAGAGAATACTTCTTATCATGAAATACTAAGCTATTGTAATCTGACCCTTAATTATCTCCCCAACTTCTTGTTTCACAGTTTTTCTGTATGCATCCTACATTTTAGTCATATTGAACTATCTTCAGTTTCCTGAACTTAGCATTGTTTCCCTCATCCTGTCCCTCTCCCTCTGCATAAGCCAGTCTTTGATCTCAAATGCCCCCTTGTCAGGTGGCTGATTCCTGCTCATTCTTTGAGATTCAACTGCTAGTATTCTACATATATTCCAGTCATGGCATTTATGGTGTTATATTATCATGGTCTATTTCCATGTCTGTTTCTGCCACCACATCATTCCATTCTTGGGGTCAGGGATTAGGGCTTATTAATTTTAAATCACAAACACAAGATGGATTAAAAGAATTATTTAATTAAGGAATAAAATTATATTGATCTGAATTTTAAAGAAAATATTGGATTGATGGAGATACTGGATGAGGGCATTTTGAGTAGAAGTAGAAAACATAACGTGTAGCTGGCAGACTAATATGGTTGGCTAGTGAGACCGTCTTGGTGAGTACTGAGAACCCTGATTAAAGAAATAATGGAGGGCTTTTAATAGAAGCTGGAGATGTACAGATTCTATGTAAATTATATTAGTTATTCTTAAGCAGGAAAACGTGAAGTTTTTAGGTTATTTATTCTGATAGTTGTTCATTTTACAGAACTCTCTTGTTGTTCAAATTTAATGCATTCTTGAAAGCATGTTGGATAGCATATTTTTGGGTAGCAGGAACCTGTAATCTATTATCTTAAATGAGATGATAATAATATAGCCAGCCCATGCAAGATTCTAGGTTGATTTCTTAAATAAAATGCTCTTTTACGTCTGTATAACAATCACCCAAGGATTTCTGAAAGCTATTTAAGACATGTTATTTAATTTTTCAAAAATGTTTATTGAGCTCATTAGTATGTTTGTATGCTGTTGACAATGATACTGTTCTATATCAGATATTATTTTGTAATTTGCAAAAAAATTCTATAATGTAAGTAAACAACAAAATAGTATGTTATAGATAGTGAAAGTATCTAGATTGTTTGGGTTGGTTGTATCCTTAGTCATTTGGCAGAACAATGAGGTGCTAAGCCTGGGGAGCAGGGAAGGAATGGGAGGAGGAAGAAATATGATAAGATGATTGCAATAATGCACTATACTTTAAACAAAACCAGTGGCAATATCATCAAGACAACGGTTGAGATAAGACTGCAAACTACTTTATATTTCCTGCTTAGATTTGTGCAGGGCACATTTTTTTTTTTTTTTTTGCTGGCATGCATCTGTAGATTCATTATAGCAGGTTTCTATTTGTATATTAAATTTTGGATAAGATGTTTGGCAAATCATTATTTAAATATTTGGATTCGGGTAGCGAGTATTTAGATAGTGATTGAGACCTATATTTAATTATTTTCTTTTAAAAATGAAATTTTTTTTTGGTGGAGTTATAGGTGTTTAAAATTTTCTAAATGTTATTATATGTACATTTATATATATATATATATATATATATATATATATATATAAAGCAGAAAGTGCTTTCTTGCTATTGTGTATTTTTAAAAAATATTTTTCTTCTTCTTTTTTATTTAAAGTCATCAGCACTGAAAAACTATGACACGGACTTTATGGAAGTCGGATTTTGGTTTGAGTTCTGCTCTAATTTTACCTAGCTGTGGGCCCTTGGGCAAATTACTTAACTATTATAAGGCTCTTCTGTGAAATGAAGATTATCTTATAGCTTGTGAGAATTAATTTCAACCAATGCAAATGTGCATACTTTAGTATATATTATAGTGATAATGCTTACTACTTTATTCAATAATTTATATTTTCTATAATTCTGCAAATATACCAAGTTTAAATTAATGGTACATATAATGCCTTTCTTTTGGATTGTACTCCACTGATATGCATTCATTTAACTTAACTGAGTCCAGGTGATACATTTAAATTCTTTCAGTTTTAAATTTTTTTATGCGTTCATCTGAGCCATTGCCTACCTTAACACAAAACTGTTTCATCTTTATACTAGAACAAAATATTTATAAAAGGAACATGAGGACTGTGATAACTACTGATTAGGCTTGATCAATATGTATGGATGTGATAGTTTTAATACTCTTGTAAAACCCATATTATAGACTCATTTCCTTGGATTCCTTTTTTGATTTAATGAAATAACATATGATTGCTTAGATAAAAGCTACCAGAACTAATAAGTGAGTATAAGAAGGTCACACAATATGAGGTTAACATAGAAAAATAAATTCATTTCAATATTCTAGTAATGGAAAAATAAAATTAAAACACCATTTAAAGTAGCACCTCAAAACATAAAATACTTAGGAATACATTTATCAAAATATGAGCAATACCTGTACGGGAAAAGTATAAAACATTGCTGAGAGGATTCTGAAAAGATCTAAAAAAGTTGAGATATATGCCATATGTTTATGGATTGACAGATGCAATACTATTAAGTTGTCAGTTCTTTCCAAATTAATCTACGGATTCAATGTAATAGTATCAACCCAATCAAATTCCTAGCAGAGGTTTTTTGCAGAAATAAACTGATTGTAATATTAATATGGAAAGGTGGCAGATTTATACTACTTGATTTCAAGATTTATAATCAATCAGATAATCAAGACAGTGTATTATTAGTATTAGGATAAACATATAGACAGTAAAGGTTAGAGAGTATAGAAATAGATGCACACATACCGGTTAATTGATTTTTGACAAAGGTACCAAAATAATTCAAAGAGGATGGAAAGACTTTGCAACAAATAGTGCCAGAACAACTGGATATCCCAACCAAACCAAACCAAACCAAACCAAACCTTAAAACATACTTCATCCCACACAAAAAAATTAATTAAAAATGGGTCATAGATCTATGAAACTTTTGAAAGGAAAAATATTGGAGATAATCTGTACAATTTTGGGGTAAGAAAGTGTTATTTAAATAGGGTACAAAAAGCATGAACCATAAAAGGAAAAAAATTGATAAAATGGACTTCATCAAAATTGAATACTCAAAATGCTCAGTGAGTCATTGTTAAGATAATGAAAAGTCTAGCCAAGACTGGGAGACAATATTGCAACATATCTATCTGACAAAATAATTGTATCTAGAATAATAAAGGATTCTTATAACTCAATATGATGACTAAGAACTCATTAAAAATGAGCAAATATTTGAACTGGCACTTTATAAAAGAAGACATAAGAATGACAAATAAGCACAATAAAAGTTGCTGTAAACCGTTTGTCATTAGGAACATGCAAACGAAAATGACAATGACATACCAAGGCACCCACATTTAAACAGCTGAAGTAAAAGAGACTGGAAATAACAAATACTCATAGCAATATGTAGCAACTAGAACTCTTCATACATTTCTTATGGGAATGTAAAATAATAAACTTGCTCTGGAAAAATTTGGACAGTTAAAGTTAAAATATACATACTGTGTTGTATCACAATTTCACTCCTAAATATGTAACAGAAATGAAAATATATGTTCACCAAATACTTATACAAATATTTTCATAGCAGCTTTATTTGTTATGATGACTATTTCCCCAAACTGAAAACAACCCAAATGTTAATCAGTAGGGGAATGGATAAACAAATTGTGGGATATTCGTACAATGTAATACTATTTAGCACTACAAAGAACTACCTGTGGAATGACTCATTCATAAAACCACATGGCAAATCTCAAAAATATACTCGAGCAAAATAAATCAGACATTAAAAATACTGTATGATTTCATTCATATAAAACTCTAAAAAAGACAAATTCATAATAGCAGAAAACAGGGCAGGCATGATAATTCATGCCTGTAATTCGGCACTTTGGGAGACTGAAGCAGGAGGATTGCTTGAGCCCAGGAGTTCAAGACCCGGCCTCTGCAAACAAAAAAGCAAACAACAAGAAAAGAGCTGGGTGGGTTGGCTCATACCTGTAGTCTCAGCTGCTTGGGAGGCTGAGAGAGGAGGATTGCTCGAGCCACCCAAGAGTTCAAGGCTGCAGTGAGCTGTGCTCCTGCCACTGTATGTCAGTCTGGGCAACAGAGTAAGACAGTTTTAAAAACAAAAAAGAAAAAAGATTACCTGTGGAAGAATTGTCTGAGAATTGGCACAACGAAACTTTTGAGGTGATATTCACGTTCTATATCTTCATTACGGTGATGGTAATAGAAATTATGAATCTGTCAAAACTCATATTGTTTGCAAATTACATTTGTGCTGTATGTAAATTGTATGATATGTATAGAATATAAGTGGCGAGAAGGCATAGATTTTTATTTTTCATAGTTTGTTCACTGTCGTATCCCCTCTTCTTAGAATAGTCCAATATTAATATAATTGTATATTTGAAGAATGCATTGATAAATCTGATAGAAATTTGGGTTGGATAACCTATAAACACTTTCTTTTTGGCACTATTTTTATACAGTCTTTTTCTGCTTGTCAATCTTGGATATTTTCCCCATTATAATGGTGTTTTCATATTTTCCAAGAATTTTTATGTATGAAAGGGTTAAGCTCCACCAAAGATTTGGTTGGCCTATTTACACTAAAGGGAAATTTATATCAATGTGATATTCCAATTATTTGGAAAAAATTAATTCTGATATACCTAATTTCTTATTTAGTAGTGAATTCCAAAGTTATCTTTTCATCAGAATTTAAATTCACAGAAGATCTCTATTTGTTTTTCAGAATTTTAGTGTTTAAGAACCATTATTACATGTGTTAGTTTTCTGAGATGGGACTGATTAAGGTCTTGAGAGAAGGCCGGTGGAAGTGGGGTGAAGGAGAAGAAGAAGTGAAGGAGAAGGTACGGGAGGATATTGGGAGGTAGACAGAGGCCAAAATAGGGCTTCATAGGTCTTGATAAGAAGTTTTGATCTTATTCTTAGGACAATAAGGGGTTTTACATAGAAGAGAAACATGATATTTATACTATAAGGACACTAGAAAGGAGAGATCTAAAGTAGAAGATTATGGCAATAGTGGCAATACAGATGGAGTACATTTATTTAGAATACCATTTGGATTGTAGTAGAAGGGCTTTGCGTGCCAATGTAAGGTCTTTGTGCTTTACTGCACTGGCAAAAGGGAGTCAATGAAGAGTTTATCAAGAGAGTGGCATGATTAGATTTGTTATTTAGGAAATGTTTGATGTATTAAGAGTGAACCGGCTGGGCGCGGTGGCTCAAGCCTGTAATCCCAGCACATTGGGAAGCCAAGGCAGGCGGATCGCGAGGTCAGGAGATCGAGACTATTCCGGCTAACACAATGAAACCCCGTCTCTAGTAAAAATACAAAAAAAAAAAAAAAAAAAAAATTAGCCGGGTGTGGTGGCACGCGCCTGTAGTTGCAGCTACTCGGGAGGCTGAGGCAGGAGAATGGCGTGAACCCGGGAGGCGGAGCTTGCAGTGAGTGGAGATGGTGCCACTGCACTCCAGCCTGGGTGACAGAGTGAGACTCCATCTCAAAAAAAAAAAAAAGGTGTACCTGCATATGGGAAAGATGGGAAGAAAAGCGACCAGGTACACATTTCTTTAATAGTCCAGGTAAGAAATGCTCTAGCTCTGGGTCTCCTGTCTGTGGCAGTAGTTTTCTCATACTTCCTTTAAAATAAACAAGGTCTTGAGGTGCTCCATCTGTGTAGGGGTTATAAAGTGGGGTAGGACTAAACCGAGATGTATCCTGGCTTGAGTGCTGTCATGAGGTGAGTGTCTCTTAATATAGGAAGTAGTTTCAAAATAAAGGCCTAGAGAAATTCCCTGAGGCACTAGAGTAGAACATAGTTGCATGGGGTTTGCACTGGGTTCAAGTGACCTCATTGGTGGGTTGGAAATATATTGGTAAGGATGTCTGACTGTCTTCATAACTTTCTCATAAACTTGCTTATTCCTATGAGACAATGCTTCTCAGTTCTTAATATTTAATTCTTGTATTTCTTGGTAAGGGCTTTTAGTATTTACTGCACTTAAACTTTTATCATAGCCTCTGTTGAACTAAACTATTTGTCATGGCCCTGCTTATCAGTCTTGGGCTGAACTAATTAATACTTTCTTTTTGCTTCCTTTGCTAAGTTTATAAAACTCAAGCTTTAATCCCTACTCAGTCTCCTTTATCTCAGTGTTATGCATTAGAGGAGTTTGCAGGATTCTAGCCATCCTCAAGACTGAAATGTTTTCAAAGATTGAAAATACTGACTTTTAAGACAGAGAATCTGGTCCTGCTGGCAAAGATATGGGGAACCTTGACCCATGAACACAAGTCATGCCTCTAAGCAAAATTAAGTGTTTAGCCACGTCTTTAACTTTCAATAAAATCTGATGCCATGTCAGAATAATAGTTCTTGTAAAGCTGAATCAAAGCTATCCAGGAAATTCTCATGGTTATTTCCATTGCTTATTCTGGGATTCTTCAAATAATGGTCTTCCACCAGTTTTTTTTTTTAAATTTGTTTTGAAGAAAGATTGATAATTTTTTCACAAGAGAACCCCATTAGCTTTTATCTCTTATTTTCCCTTGCCTCATGCATCTAGAAATGGAAAATGGACAATGACTACCTTGTATTAGGAAAAAATACACCATATCTTCTGACTTAGAAGTAGTTGTCAGCCTGGGATTACTATCAGGAGGAGGGCTCAGCACACACTGATATTCCAAACTGACCTCACAGATAAATCAGTATAGTAGTTCCTTTAAAAAATTGAAGTATTTGCTTTTAATCTAGAACACTTAATTCTGTGTCAACACCCTTGGTTAGCCTCCAGACGACTTGAACCTCACAGAATACCTTTCCTTTCAGTTGATTCTCTTATCTGGAAGTTTTGCAATCATTTATTTTTTCCTGCTGTCAGAGCTGAAAGGTCATGGTAGAGGGCAGCAGCTTTGAGAGGCAGGACAAAGACATAAAAGTGCCCAATGCAGCATCTAAAATTTAGATAAGAATAGAGGGGAAAGTTCAAAGGTAGAAGCTGATTATTGAGTCTGAGGAATAAGGTTAGATTATTAGTAGGAAAGTGAGGGAATAGTTTAGTATTTAGGAAAATCAATAATTGGTTGGTAAACATAATAAGAAGTGGCTTAGGCAAGGAGTCAGAATGGAGATCATGAATTGTGTAAACATGTTGAGTCCCTTTTAGTGCACTGCTGGCTGCATGTTTTGAAGATGGGCTTATATCACTGGCTGCATGTTTTGAAGATGGGCTTATATCACCCCACTGAACTTGGCACTTCACCTTGATTTTTTTTTTTTGAAAAGTACAAACATATCAGCTTATTTTTTCAATGTTTCCAACTCCATTTATCATTTGGGATGGGCCTCCCTTGTTGATAGCCTGCTACACATACATGTAGTATATATGTGTATCGTATGTATATTTGGTGCATGTGTTCACATGAATTGTGACTGTTAATTATTGGCAGGTAATGAAGTTTAGTCATGGGTACCTACTTCAGTAAACTGATTTGCTATAAGAATAAGTAGTCCATTTGTGACTGAAGCAACAATAGGTTATCTTAAGTCTTTACATAGAAAGTGAAACTAGCCATATGTGGTGAGGCATGCCTGTAGTCCTAGCTACTTAGGTGACTGAGGCAGGTGTATTGCTTGAGCCTCAGGAGTTTGAGTACAGCCTGGCCAATGTAGCGAGACCGTATCTCTAAAAAAAAAAAAGGTAAATAAAGTAAAATTTATAACAATATAGTTTATAAACTATAAAAACTTTAAACTTAGTTGAAAATTATTTTACATTAAACAGTTTTTACATAGTTTTCTTTATATGTGAAATGTGCTTTTTCTGTTATGTTTTTACTTTCAGATTTTATATATTTACTTTTTATACATACTAATTTTTCTAAGGACCTATTTTAACATTAGATTTTCTTTTAGAGCTTTGGTACAATGTAATACATATTTTATTCACAAAAACAACTGCATAAGTTATGATTCTTGAGTATTACCCACAGCATCTTTCAGAAAGTAAAATGACCATCTCTATAAATTTTTAATAGATATATAAATTTTTCATAGATTGGTATCTGTAAGTGAATATTCTTTTTGGAATCTTGAGTAAAATAATTTTATATTGACATTTAAAAATATTTTAAAAGCAACATTTTAGAGATGATATTGATTATAAAATTACATGTAAATATACCTAAAGAGTTTTATGACATAGGAAAATGTTACCTTTTTTGTTTCTCATATGGAATATTGCTATATCACATTATAAAGTTGATATCTTGTGGGTCAGTCAGTGGAGAAATTTTGGAGGAATTAATTTCTCAAAAATGCTAGCAAGGTTATTTTTAAAGACAGAATCTAATAAACAATAGTAATAATGTTTAAGAATTAATAAAGACAAGTAAGTAAAGAGTGAGTATGTAAGAGAAAGTGAAAAGAATGTCTTGGTAAGACTAATGAGTACCTGAAATACTCATCTTTGCTTTTCAAATTCAACCTTTTAGGTTATCAGTCAGTCAAAAGTGGCAGGTAGTGACCATTAGGAGGATTCATTAACACCCTGCAGCCAGCTTATACTGGGTGACCCACATCTGTCTTCATTAGAAGTTTTCTTATTGCCAGTAGTGAACAGATGGATCATTACTGCCAACAATGCCCTTTGGGTCTACCTGGAGGACATGCAAAGTCATCCTATACAGGATACATATCCACATTTGCCTACTATGGTATGAGAACAATATTTTTAGTAATGGTGATATGTTGTTTATTTTAATCAGCAGGCTGCCCATGTATATATTAATATTTGTAAACAGTTTATGCAAAAGTATTATTTTGGCAGAGAGAGAAATTATTTAAATGTATACATATAATTATTGTGAGCATCCAAAAAAGCTGGGATATAATTGAATTGTAGATTAGGCATAGGCCAATCATAAATTTTCATTCAGATAATCTGAATTTAGTAGTATATTGAAAGGCTTTAGTAGAAGCATAATGTGTAATAATACGGTTATTACTGGTGCTTCTACATCATAAATACTGTATATTTCAAGATTTCCTTCCATTATCTAATAGACTTACAATACCTTTTAACATATATTAAATTCCAAATATAAGATATTTAGAAGCTTAAAGACCTATGTATATATAATCAGTCTAATTGGTTAATATGAAAGGGAAATCATTCTCTTAGTCTTAAAATACGCAATTTTAGCATTGAATTATATCTTTCAATGCTAAAAAGATATAGATTGTCAAAGAAATAGATTGTCTATTTCTTTCTGTGGTAGCAAGCACTTTTGTAAGAGCAGATTAATTACATTTGTTGTAACATCCTGGGTGTAAATGATGGGAAGATATCAACTGTGCACATTTATCTTTGCACTCTTTGCACACCTGCTTTTCCTTTTTTTTTTTTTTTTAAATCGATTGCAAGGCTTTGTTCATTAACGTTCAGGATCACCACAAGTGCCAGCCACTTGTATATACTTAAAACACTGAAATCATGACAACTATTCTATGAGATAGTTACTCTTTACATAATACTGTAGAATATTGTTTTAAATATAGTATTTTTTATTTAGAAATCTGAAGACTGGGGTCCTGGGGAATTGGAATACTTAGCTATTCAAGGAATTTATTTTTTCCTTAAATGTCATCTGCTAACTAGTGGTGGAATTTATGTTTTTTCATGTAAGTTTCCAAGAGAAATATAGTATGAGAATTCCCAAATTATAATAATAACAAAGGACCAGATTTCCTTTAAAACAGTATCCCTAGGTGAAGATACTTGCCTAAGGAGTTTAATGAGTGTTTAGTAGAAACACAGTTCTCTACTTTTTGTTAAAAAATGTAAGTTTTCTTCATGAGCACTCTCTTTCTTTCTTTCTTTTTTCTCTCTTTCATTTTGTAGTAATCAACTTGCTTTACAGTTGGAGAGAGACAAACATTTTTTAAGGATCATATTTGAAATGACATTCAAATTCTGTGTCTGAGATAAAATTTGTTTTATTTTGGGGAAACTGTCCTTGTATTGACATTCAATTTATCCAGGAACAAAGAGAATGAAAGAATTAAGAATATGTTGGAGGGTACTTGCACAGTATATTTTTTCTACCGTAGTGATTCTCTCTGAAATAGCTAAATGTAATAGGACATCACATCAATAATATGAAAATCTTTGGTGCTGTGAGGGTAGGAATTTTAGCATTGGTGAACTTTGCTTTTTAACTTTTATTATATTTGACTGGTATAATTGGACACTTAGGATTTATCAACACAACATGTAATAATTTTTTACTATTTTTATCTTGTGTGATATATTAAAAAATAGTTCTACATATGTAGTAATATTTCTTTGTTTATCATTTTTCTGTCTAAATTTATCTTTTAGGTTGTGGGGCACTAATTCTCAAACTTTTTGGCTTCAGGATCTTTTTTCTTTTTTCTTTTTTGAGACGTAGTCTTGCTCTGTCGCCCAGGCTGGAGTGCTGGAGTGCAGTGGCACGATCTCGGCTCACTGCAAGCTCTGCCTCTGGGTTCACGCCATTCTCCTGCGTCAGCCTCCCGAGTAGCTGGGACTACAGGCGTCTGCCACTACGCCCGGCTAATATTTTTGTATTTTTTTTTTTAGTAGAGACGGGGTTTCACTGTGTTAGCCTGGATGGTTTCGATCTCCTGACCTCGTGATTCGCCCGCCTCGGCCTCCCAGAGTGCTGGGATTACAGGCGTTGAGCCACCGCGCCCGGCCCAGGATCTTTTTATACTCTTAAAAATATTGAGGGCCGGGCTTGGTGGCTCACGCCTGTAATCCCAGCGCTTTGGGAGGCTGAGGCAGGCGGATCACCAGGTCAGGAGATCCAGACCATCCTGGCTAACACGGTGAAAATCCGTCTCTACTAAAAATACAAAAAATTAGCTGGGCGTGGTGGCACGCTCCTGTAGTCCCAGTTACTCGGAAGGCTGAGGCAGGAGAATTGTTTGAACCCGGGAGGCAGAGGTTGCAGTGAGCTGAGATCGCACCACTGCCCTCCAGCCTGGGCGACAGAGGGGAACTCTGTCACAACAACAACGACAACAACAACAACAACAACAACAACAACAACAACAACACTATTGAGAACTCAAAAGAAGTTTATGTAGATTACATCTAGTGTTTCTTATTGTATTAGAAATGGAAAATGAGAGACATTTAACATACAAGAATACACAAGTGTTTATGAGAGAACAAAAGTCAACTAGGCAAACAAAATCTTAGTATTAATATGATAATAATTTTGATCTTGAGGATTATCTGAAAGGACATCAGGAATATTGAGGGGTCACTGGAGATACCTGAGAACCATGATTGTAGGGTGTTTAAAGTTAAAAATAGCATCATTTTGTTTGTTGATTAAATGTCTAGACCAGAAAGTAGTTAATGCATATTAGTAATAGTAGCAACAATTCTGTTACTGTATTTGTTATAAGGTTGTAGTTTTAATGTATATGTAGGTTTTAATCGAACTGTTTTTTAGTTAAAAATGTGAGATTGTATCCTTTCTTTAAATATATAGTGAAGTTGTAATTTGGAAGAAGAATAGCTTTTCTAACTATACCTGTTAAAATTATAGTGACCTTTAGAGATATTGCTGGCATTTGCGACTCTTACATCAAATGTCTTCCAACATTATACTGTCAGCAGGGAACATGAGGATTGACTAGTTTGAAATGGCAGTCTTAGGGAAGGACATAAACTTTGAAATATCTATAACTGCTTTTAATGTCAAAAATCACACATGAGCAATCTCAACATTTATTTTAATGCTTCTGAAATCTCTACAAATTTTAAAAATTGTCACTTTAAGGATTATCTTCTTACTTAATTTCCATCAAATGTTTATATGGAAACAAACATGTTGATATTTTCAATTGTGATTACAAATATGAGTCAGAAAATAGCAAGCTATTTATGAGATTAAGGTTATATCAATTTTAATAACAATTTGAAAGACGTTTCTCTTACAAATTAATCTGGATTTTTAGTTCTTTCAGTTTTTCATGTTGGATTATTTGGATGCTTCACTGTTCATTTGCTTCTTTAATGCTTTTAAAAATTGTATGGTCTTTTCTTTTTGAAGATTTTAAAAGTGCCCTCCAGGGTTTCAGACTTCATAGTTAAACTCTCCAAAAATATAACTTTATGTGATATTATGCAGGATAGAGTACTTACTTTTCATAATCTCCAGAGTATATTCCCATTATTGAAGCTGTATTTTATTATTATGTAACTATTTTTTTCCTTCTCGTTTAAT
Organism: Macaca mulatta; assembly: GCF_049350105.2. Classification (NCBI taxonomy): domain Eukaryota; kingdom Metazoa; phylum Chordata; class Mammalia; order Primates; family Cercopithecidae; genus Macaca; species Macaca mulatta. Next base: position 107,374,543 of record NC_133410.1, on the reverse strand, counting down.
ACTATTCAGTTACATACTTAAGTATCTTAAAAAGAGTGGTGAAGGTTTTTGTTTCTGGTGATGCTGGAGTGGCTTGTATCAGACCAAATATCCCATTGAGAACAACTGTAGACGCTGGATAAATTATGTGACTGCAAAATAGCTGAATGCAGCAGAAGCAAATAAAGGAGATAAGACTTAAGGAATAAAGATTCCAGAGAGGAGGGGACATGCATTGATGTTAACCTGACATTCTCTGGAACTTTTTCTATCAAGGCATCTTTTAATTTGTAAGTGGCATAGGACAAATGGCTAAGATACTAAGCAGAAAAGGCTAGTAAAATCTTTCAGCAGTTTCACAGGGTTAGGAAAACAAAAATTGAAATTTAGTCAATGATTCAGGAACCAAGAGTGTTAAGTAAAGGGAAGTACAGAAGAGCAATCCTCACATGCTGTGCTGCTTTTCCCCTTGGGACATTTGTTAATTTCTAAGCTATGCAGGCAGGAAGTTACAAATTCAAATAGAAAGAAAGTGGAAGCTAAAAATGTAGACTTAGATTTGGTGGTCTCATGGTGCTCCTGGGAAGACAGAGAACAGGAGGAGGCACTGCCCAGAAAGAAGGATCCTGGTAAACACTTCAGATTTTCAGGAATAAGAACAAATGGGAAATACATCAGCAATCACAAAGATTTAAACTCAGTTTCAAAATTTCTCAATCCCTGATGGACCTAACATGTTCTGCCCCTATTTAACCTCAAGACAGACATTAAATCCTCTCTGGAGGAAAATAACATAATTCAGAGTTTATATTTTTTCTATATATAATATACATCACTTAATTATAATCCAGGAAGACACCAGAACCCCTAGTTGATCAAGATATTTAACTTCTCAAACTTTAATATAATTGTGATTAATCTGCTGAAGAATTAGGAATGAGTAAAGAATTTAACAGATAACTGAGTTTATAAAAACATCAAACAGATTTTAGTAATTATAATACATAAAATGAAGAATGCCATTGGTGGTTTTAACAGAAGATTAGAACTGGATACCTCTTTGTCTTTTTACTAATCCTGGTGCCAAAGAGAGAATTAGTAAGCTTGGAGACAAGTTCAGTAGAAAATATTTGGACTAAAAAACTGAGTAAAAGAATAGAAGGTATAGAAATGACTGCAAGAGACATTGGACCATATGTGTAGTTAGAGTCTCAGAAGGAGAGAAGGGAGAGAATGGGACAGAAGCATGATATGAAAAGATACGGGATGGTCATACCCAAAAAGGGATGAAAGACATCAACCTTTAGATTCACGAAGTTCTACAAACTTTAAGCAGGATAAATACATAATAAACCACGTGAAGGCATAACATATTAAAATTGCTAAAAACCAAATACAAAAAGGAATTCTTAAAAATGATCGGAGAAGAGACAGCTGTCTTCAAAGGAGCAAATATAACCTCTAGATGACTATTCAACAGAAATGATGGGAAACCAGAAGACAATAGAGATAACATCATTCAGAAATGAAGGTGAAGTAAGGATGTTTGTTTATCATGAATTACATTTTAATAATCTAAAGAATTATAACAGGCAAAGTAATTTCAGTGGGAAAGTTATTTTTGTGTCAGTTGTTTTCAGTGGGAACTGAAAGAAAAGAACATATCAAATATATACACACAGATCCTCAGCACCTCTAAATAAAAACCAAAATTATCTAGGGGAGCAGAGATCTGAGGGGAGAGGATTTCGATAGTTTGAAAGAGATTTGCCAATGATTCTGATATTATTCTGCTTTACTCCTATTTTAGAAGTTGATTTTTTTCTATTTTAAGCAGTGATGTATATTGTCTCCTTCCAAATTTTACTTAAAATGTACTTGCAATGTGCCTGTAACAAGGCAATAGTACTTTAAAATATGCAGTGCCAAATTTGTGTTGTATTTTATCCTTAATTTTATTATTATTATTATGATGTATATTTTTTGAGATGGAGTTTTGCTCTTGTTGCCCAGGCCTGAGTGCAATGGCGCGATCTTGGCTCACTGCAACCTCCACCTCCCAGGTTCCAGCAATTCTCCTGTTTCAGCCTCCTGAGTAGCTGGGACTACAGGTGCCCACCACCATGCCCAACTAATTTTTTGTATTTTTAGTAGAGATGAGGTTTCATCCTGTTGGCCAGGCTGGTCTTGAACTCTTGACCTCAGGTGATCCACCTGCCTTGGCTTCCCAAAGTGCTGGGATTATAGGCATGAGCCACCATACCTGGACAATTTTATTATTTTTTTCTGTCATCAAAATTATTTATTGAATTATCAATGTTATGAACACTGCTGTGATATTATGAATATTAGACATGCATTGATAATACACAATATGAAAATTCTAGCATAGTGCCTGTCATGTATATATACTATATTCTAACTCAGCTGAGTTAGAATCTGTATATTAGACTGTATGACTGGATTACAAAGGAGTAGGAGAAATAATTTTTAAATATGTGTTTTATATTAATGTACAAGACAGGACAAGTGGAAAAAATTCTAATACCTCTTTTAGCTAGCAGTATTAATTATGTGAAACATAGCAAGACATCTGGAAATAAATATAAAAAAACTCCTTAAGCAGCATGAATGAATACATAAATAATAATACCTGTAATAACCACCACATTTTCAGGTAGTTAAGATGCAGGCATTTTAACTACCTGCATCTCACATAGCATTCATTCTTCACAGCAGTCTTTTGAGGTATTGTTGTATACATTTTACAAACGAGATTACTCGAGAAAAAGAGATTAAATAGCTTGCTCAACCTCACACGACTAATAAGTGTGGAACTAAATTCAAGCAATGAAGCAGGTTCAAAGTAGTAGTGTGGTTAGAACTGCTAGGTTGGCTTGCTACTCTTCCATAGATTTGGCTGATAAGGAGATAATAAGCCCAAATGGATTTAGACAGTTTAATACAGCAATAGTAACATCTTGGCTCTGGTGTCCTAATCTCCTAGCCTAATGGGGCAGTGTGAATAGGGTCAAATGTTGTCTGCACACACAATTGGGGATGCCTTACAGGAGACAATTACTGAAATTAGTAGACTCTAGTTTTGTTTTATTTTATTTTATTTCATTTTATTTATTTTCCCTTCAACTTTTATTTTAAGTTCTGTGGTACATGTGCTGGATGTGCACGTTTGTTACATAGGTAAACAAGTGGTTTGCTGCACAGACCAACCCATCGCCTTAGTATTAAGCCCAACATTCATTAGCTGTTATTCCTGATGCTCTCCCTCTCTCCACCCCACAGGCCCCAGTGTGTGTTGTTCCCCGCCATGTGTCCATTTGTTCTCATCGTTCAGCTCCCACTTGAAAGTGAGAACATATGGTGTTTGGTATTCTGTTCCTGTGTTAGTTTGCTGAGAATAATGGCTTCCAGCTCCATTCATGTCCCGCAAAGGACGTAATCTCTTTGCATTTTATGGCTGCGTAGTATTCTGTGGTACATATGTACCACGTTTTCTTTATCCAGTCTATCATTGTTGGGCATTTGGATTGATTCCATGTCTTTGCTATTGTGAATAGTGCTTCAGTGAACATACACGTGCATGTATCTTTGTAACAGAATGATTAACATTCCTTAGGGTATATACCCAGTAATGGGATTGCTGGGTCAAATGGTATTTCTGCCTCTAGATCTTTGAGGAATTGCCAGTCTGTCTTCCACAATGGTTGAACTAGTTTACACTCCCACCAGCAGTGTATAAGTATTCTTTTCTCTCCACAACCTTGCCAGCATCTGTTGTTTTTTGACTTTTCAATAATTGCCATTCTGACTGGCATGAGATAGTATCTCATTGTGGTTTTGATTTGCATTTCTCTAGTGATTAGTGATGTTGAGCTTTTTTTCATATGTTTGTTGACTATGTGAATGTCTTCCTTTGAGAAGTGTCTGTTCAGGTCCTTTGCCCATTTTTTAATGGTGTTGTTTTTTTCTTGTATATTTAAGTTTCTGGTGGGCCCTTAATATCAGACCTTTGTCAGATGGATAGATTGCAAATTTTTTCTCCCATTCTATAGGTTGTCTATTCACTCTGATGATAGTTTCCTTTGCTCTGCAGAAGCTCTGTAGTTTAATTAGATCCCATTTGTCAATTTTTGCTTTTGTCTCAATTGCTTTTGGCATTTTCATCATGAAATCTTTGCCTGTGTCTATGTCCTGAATGGTATTGCCTAGATTTTCTTCTAGGATTTTTATAGTTTTGGGTTTTCATGTTAATCTTTAATCCATCTTGGGTTAATTTTTGTATAAGGTGTAAGGTAGGGGCCCAGTTTCAATTTTCTGCATATGGCTAGCCAGTTCTCCCAACACCATTTATTAAACAGGGAATCATTTCTCCATTGCTTGTTTTTGTTAGTTTTGTTGAAGATCAGATAGTTGTAGGTGTGCAGTCTTATTTCTGACTTCTCTGTTATGTTGCATTTGTCCGTGAGTCTGTTTTTGTATCAGTACCATGCTGTTTTGGTTATTGTAGTCTTGCAGTATAGTTTGAAGTCAGGTAGCATGATGTCTCCAGCTTTGTTCTTTTTACTTAGGATTTCTTTGGCTATTTGGGCTTTTTTTTTGGTTCCATATGAATTTTGAAATAGTTTCTTCTAATTCTGGGAAGAATTGGAAGAACTTCTAGAATTCATTGTTTGAGTCTGGACCCAGAGAGTCCCTAAACATGTAAATGGTAGTTTAATTGGAATAGAATTGAATCTGTAAATTACTTTGGGCAGTATAGATGTTTTCATGATATTGATTCTTTCTATCCATGAGCATGGGATTTTTTCCATTTTTTAGTGTCATCTCTGATTTCCTTGAGTGGTGGTTTGTAATTCTCCTTGAAGAGGTCCTTTACTTCTCTTCTTAGCTGTATTCCTAGGTATTTTATTCTTTTTGTAGCAATTGTGATTGAGAGTTCAATCATGATTTGGCTCTCTGCTTGCCTGTTGTTGGTGTCTAGGAATGCTAGTGAATTTTGCACATTGACTTTGTATCCTGAGACTTTGCTGAAGTTGCTTATCAGCTTAAGAAGGTTTTGGGCTGAGATGATGTGTTTTTCTAGATATAGGATTATGTCATCTGCAAAGATAATTTGACATCCTCTCTCCCTATTTGAATACCCTTTATTTCTTTCTTTAGCCAGATTACCCTGTCCAGAACTTCTAATACTATGTTGAATAGGAGTGGTGAGAGAGGGCATCATTGTCTTATGCTGGTTTTCAAGGGGAATGCCTCCAGCTTTTGCTCATTCAGTATGATATTTGCTGTGGGTTTGTCATATATTTCTCTTATTATTTTGAGCTATGTTACTTCAATATGTAGTTTATTGAGAGGTTTTAACATGAAGGATGTTGAGTTTTATTGAAGGCCCTTTCTGCATCTATTGAGATAATCATGTGGTTTTTGCCTTTAATTCTGTTTGTGTGATAAATCACATTTATTGATTTGTGTATGTTGCACTAACCTTGCAACCTGGGGATGAATCCAACTTGATTGTGGTAGATCAAGCTTTTTGATGTGCTGCTGGATTTGGTTTGCTAGTATTTTTTTGAGGAATTTTTGCATTGATGTTCATCAAGAATATTATGTTGTATCTCTGCGAGGTTTTGGTGTCAGGATGATGCTGGCCTCATAAAATGAGTTAGGTAAGAGTCCCTCCTTTTCAATTTTTGGAATAGTTTCAGTAGAAATGGTACTAACTCTTTTTTGTATCTCTGACTCTCATTTTATATGAGAGCTGCTGGCAAACCTGCCCATCCTTACTTCCAGAGAATGACATACTATCTTTATTAACCTGGAATGTAGCACTTCTACCTTTGGAAGTGGAGGTAGGTATTTCTGCTTTCATTACCCTTAAATGCTTTTGGGGGAGGTGGTGGCTCTATATTTACTATCTGAGAACATAAATAAATATGTGCCATAAGTTACTGTCATCATCTTTCTAGGGCCATCTGCTTATACAAATCTTGAAAAGAAAATCCTGGAGCATATTGACTGTTAATGTCTAGATGTATATGGAAATGTGAGAGATTCATGGAGAATTGTCTCTCAACAGTTAGAACTCAAACTCTGTTCTATAAGCAGCAAATGTTTTAGCCTCTATTTTTCATGCTTTTTTAGCTTAAGAGGGGCCGTTAGGACTTACTGCTCTTTAGGCATCTGTCAACAAATTTTGTGCTATGATATCCCAGCACACAGACAATTAAAATTGCTGATTAAGGGCACACTAATTGCAACAAATCGTGATGACAGATGGGGAAAATGCAAAACTTTATAAATAATATATACAAAAATTAAAATATAATTTCCTAGAGTTATTTATTGTCGTGTAAGAGTTTGCATATCAGTCATTTCTAAGATAATTACTACTCAATGTCTAAAAAAACTTAAATAAAAAACAATTATTCAAAGGATTCTTTTCAATTACATGTAGAATATACGTATGTGGAACACCAAATTCTCCTATGATGAATAATAAGTTAGATAGTACAGTGCAAGTGTTTAAAAACTTCTGACCAATATATTTATATAGATGATCCATTATACTAAATTGAACAAACATACTCATATCTTTATTTATACATTTTAATACATTTTTAAGAATGTAAAAATGTTTGGTTACTTATATTCTGAAATTAAGTGGCATATAGTGATTGTCACCCTACAGTCTTGTGCTGCATAATGATATTTTGGTCAGCAATGGACTACACATATGATGGTGGTCCCATAAGATTATAATACTGTATTTTTACTCTACTTTTTCTATGTTTAGATATGTTCAGATACAGAAAACTATTGTGTTACAATTGCCCACAGTATTAAGTACAGTAACCTGCTGTTTGGGATTATAGCCTAGGAGAAATAGGCTATACTGTACAGCCTCAGTGTGTAGTAGGTCATACCATCTTGGTTTGTGTAAGTGCACTCTATGGTGTTTGCACAGTGATGAAATTACCTAACGACACATTTCTCAGTAAGTATTCCTAGCGTTAAGTGATTCATGATTGTACTTACACTCCTACACACAACTTCTGGAACTCATTGTTTGAGTCTGGACCCAGAGAGCGCCTAAACACGTCTAAGGGAAGAAATGAATAATTTTCTTCTCCTGATTTTGGTTCATTTTAATATTATCATGAAACTCAGGAGCCATTAAGATTAGTGGTCATTTTTAAATACTTGTGCTTCATTCAGTAATTTATTCAACAGATATTTAATAAGCTTCTAACAAATCCTAGGTACTCTGCTAACCTCTGGAGATACAATGGTGAACAAATGTATATGGAGTCTCTGTCCTTAGAGGTTTATCGTCAGTCTAGCGAAAAAGCATAACAGAAACAAATGCTAAGAGGGGATACTCTAGGGTTTTTAGAGTTTAAACGAAGGAATTTGACATAGTCAAAGAAAAGGAAAAGAAGGCTCTTCTTTAGAAGTGATATTTGAACTGAGATCTCAAGGAGAACTTGAAATAGAGGAAGAGGTAAGGAAAGTATATTCCAGATAGAGGGAACATCAAAGGCCCTGTAGTGGCAAGGGGGATAGGATAGCCGAGGGTGCACAGCCTGGATGTTACTTGATGTTCATATAAATAAGGAGGTATACAAAAGATTATGAATTACTTTGAAAAATCAACAATATTTTGTGAAATAAAGATTAGGTTTGGACGCCTGGGTCATCTACTAGGATACACAATCAGGAAAACTTATCAGAGAAGTAAAAAACAAAACAAAGCCCTGCTTTTGTTTTCTTCTAACTCAATGATAAGTGACAGATGGGATTTGGGATAATGATAGAAAAAATATCTTACTATATAGACTTAAGAACGAGAGGGTTCTTTTTTATAATAACCAATAAAGCATGATATGAGCAAGACTTCAACCACCAAAACTAAGTTTAAAGATACATGTTTATCAGGAAACTGCTTTTGTTTCAGTGCTTATTGTTGAAACCTTTAAAAAATATATTAGCACTATCCTTCATCTCTTTTAACTTTATGCCTAATAATTTAGTAGAAACAATACATTATCTGGGTGAAGCTTCTTTCAAGATATAAAGTAAGACATTAAACATATTTTTCATATTGATATTGTATTCCTTTCCTGCTCCAAAAACTTTATGAGGCAAATAAATCTTGATATTGTTGTTTGAAAGACTGTTAAGACATTAACTTATTTTAGTATCAGAAGCACAGGCTCTCTGGCTTCTGGCTGTATAATAATCAACAATACTATTTAAAAGGTTAAATCATTTAAATACCTATTTTAAATAGCTAAATAACCCTGGTTGACTCATTGGATTGGCATTTTCTTTAAAATTGAATATATAGGAGCTATATCCATATTTCTGCCGTAAGTTTACTTCAAGCTCAAATGATTTTTTTTTAGTGTTTACATTGAGGAGTTTCAGAGCTTTATCAATCACTCTTCTAAGGTACAGTTCCACCTTTGCTTTCTGTAAAAAGCCTACCTCTCTCAAATAACCACATATACTTTAATTTTCCATTGTGTAAGTGTTTTCATATAAAGAGAATGATTGACTCTTAGAGAACTACACTAATTGTTTAGATTCCCAAAAAAGAGAGGGGTGAGAAGGAAACATTTTCTGAATGTGTTGTTTTAGTTGATTAGGCCATGTTTGAATGTTGAAAACATTTTCTGAATGTGTTGTTTTAATTGATGAGGCCATGTTTGAATGTTGAATCTTTTGACATCCATAAATGCCAACCTCTTAAAAAGAGAATTGGATTTCTCTATGTTTCTGAATACATATTATACATTTAATAAAAAGAACCATAACTGATATTGATTGTCAGAAATAATAAGCTTGTAAATAAATAAAGCAGTCACTCGAACAGTTACAGGTAGAGAAAATGAATTAGGCAATTTGAATACATGCAATACACTTAATAGTGAAAGTGATTTATGGATATTACATCTTTTTGACTCACGAATGGTAACAGTAGTTGCTCTAGTAGAAAGAAGTATATATTTACTGTCATTTTTACTGTCTTTTTTCAGTGTTCCTTCAGATGAAGATATATTTTCTTGTTAGATATGGTAAGGGAATGTGACATAAGCTCTTTTTTTTTTTTTTTTTTTTAAAGATGCTCTGTTGCCCAGGCTGGAGTACAGTGGCATGATCTTAGCTCACTGCAATGTCTGCCTTCCAGGTTCAAGTGATTCTCCTGCCTCAGCCTCCAGAGTAGCTCGGATTATAGGCATGCACCACCATACCTGGCTAATTTTTGTATTTGTACTAGAGGTTTCACCATGTTGGCCAGGCTGGTAACAAACTCCTGACCTCAGGTGATCCACCCGCCTTGGCCTCCCAAAGTGCTGGGATTATAGCACTTTGTGAGCCACAATGTCCGGCCAAGCTCTTTTCCAAATAGAATAAATATTAAAGTGTGACTTTTCTCTTTATATTTTGACAAATAACTTCTACATTAATACATACTATATCCCATACTGAATTTTCCTTTTGTGAGAGTCAGGTTGGATGGCATTTGCCAAATACGTAATTTTGTAAAATTTTTAGCCACTAAAGTACTTTGTGTACTTAGATAGGTTATATATTTAAATATATTATAGACAATATATTTTGAATATATGAAACAAACTTCTCTCAGCCTTGATAGGTATATATACCTATTTGATATACCTACTTGATAGGTATATCAAATCTATATTTTTTCACTTCTAAAGAGCTAAGGCATCATATTGTTGCATTATGTTGAAGTAATAATGTAATCCAGTAGAAAACATTAAATGAAGTTGTATCAACTTCTACTCCTTTATGACAAAACACGCTAAAATATAATACTTTACTAAACTACAGATAGATATCCAGATGGAAACTTGGATACATACATTAGCAAATTTTCTCATACTGAGAAAGTTGCTGGTATCAAAAACGTGTAGTTTAAGCACTGTAACTGTATAAATCAATGTCATAATAATAGTCTTCTGAGTACATCCTTGTTTAAACTGTGTTGTCTTATTGTGACTAAATAGAAGGAATAAGCTAGAGATTGGGGCAGTTATTTAGGCAAAGTGGCTCTGTGTTGTTGAAATGAAAGATTGGTGGTGAGGGAGATTCTGATTTATGTGTTCCAATGAATGGAATTATTAAAGTATGTATTTATTTACTTTATTAAAATATGTATTTTCCTACTTAATTTTGAAGCAATTTTAGAAAGCTTTTCCTAGAATATACTTCTCTTGGTAGTTGTATCAAGATATACTTGATAGGTGTATCAGGTAAGAGTAAAATGAGCTTAGTCCATCTTAAATAGAAAGGAAATTTATTGGTAAATTTTTGGATAAATTTAGCTCAGGCCGTGTTTCAGGCCCTGAAGAAGGCATCAGGATCTGGGTTTCTCTCTGTCACTTCTGGGAACCTCTTCTGTACTTGTTTTATTCATAGATTGGATTTTTCCTTGTAGTAGCAAGGTGGTTGTTGCAGTGATAGACTCACAGTCTCTATTGTTCAAGTATAGTTGAAAAGAGTGAGTCTGGCTCCTGGCTAATTCAAACAAAAGTCCATTTTGAATAAGTTAATATTCTATTTGTTTGTGATATTCATTCATCATGAATATCAGATATATTAGAGTATTAAGGTCTAATATACATTAGGATTAGTTTCTGGGCTATTTGAATTGTTCATGCAGCGAATATGGGGCAGGGCTATTGTGGAAGAAATCTGTTTTCTATTGTCATTATAACTTCTAAGTGGCCATAAGTGGTATAGAAAAAAGATTTTATTTTATATAATTATCCAGTTACTGGACCCCTCACAAACTATTTTTCTTAATTTTAAGAAATATTTAAATTATTATCGTAGCTTTTCTAGATAATCCTGTCATTAAAATGATAATTTGCCTTTCACCCTTGTCAGTATTATGTTTGGTTTCCTATTTTGTTGCCTTGAATAGAAATTATAGCATAGATAATAGTAAATAATAATGGTGTTATCTGGTATTTATTCTCTTTTTTATGGGAATGCCTTTAGTTTTTCGCATTAAGCATAAGGTTTGCTTCTAGTTTAAGATGAATATCCTTCCTTTAAAAAATACCGTTTCAAATTAGCTGATCATAGTGGCATGCACTTGTAGTTCCAGCTACCTGGGAGGCTGACGTGGAAGGAAGGCTTGAGCCCAGAAGTTTCAGGCTGCAGTGAACTATGTTTGCACCACTGCACTCCAGTCTGGGTGCCAGAGTGACACCCTGTATCTAAAATAAATAAATAAATAAACTTTTAGTACTGATTTTATAAAATTTTTCAATTTGGAATGTATGTTTTGTGCTTTTTTGTTATCTAATAAGGTCATCATGTGTTGAATCATGAATCTCACTAAACCTGCTGATACGACAGATACATTGAGGAATTTTCTAACATTAAGCCACTCTTGAATTCCTGAATGATGGTAGGCAACATACTGCTGAATTCGTTTTGCAAGTATGCAACTTTCTTGAAGAAGGTCTCCCAGGATATTGTTTTCCCAATAGAGAATGTCTCATGTTTATGAATACTTGAAAGCCATGTAATGTGTATCCTCTAAACCCAATAGGAAGTTTTAAACAAGATGATGTGCAGGAAAAGGAATCTATGTTAACATTTTACATCTTAAATATAGTTTGTTATATATAGGGTCTTAGTTACTACACAAAAAATGTAGGTTTCAGGTTGACGTATAATGGATTATAATTGTTTTTAGCACAGAACATCTAATTTTTAGGAAAGAATTAATAATGTTATGCAGCTGATGCCTGTGTTTTATTTGGATTTTTGCACCTGTGATATTAGTCTGTAGTAGCAATAACAACAATATCAGACTATGGTATCAAAGTTGTTTATTTCATAAAATAAATTAGATAACTTCATGAACTTTTCAGAGAGCTTCATGGCAAAATTTTCTTACCGAAGTCATTTTTGAATTATTTTTTGACTTTTGTAATTTAACCTTTACATCTGCTTTTTATTTAAGCAGATTTTCCTACTTAATTTTGAAGCAATTTTAGAAAGTTGTTCCTAGAATATCCAACTTAACATATTCAGTTTTATTACCATAGCTTTACATAGACTAGATGTTTAAAAATTTCCATATTTTTTATCACCTTTCTCATTCTTAGTTGTGTTTATTCATGGTATCTGTTTTCTTCTACTTGTCTTTTTCTTTTTTTTTTTGAGACAGGGTCTCACTCTGTTGCCCATGTGCACACCACCACACCCAGCTAATTAAAAATATATATATTTTTTGTAGAAATGTAGTCTCACTGTGTTGCCCAGGCTGGTCTCAGACTCCTGGACTCAAGTGATCTTCCCACCTTGGCCTCCCAAGGTGCTGGGCTTACAGGTGTGAACCACAGTTCCTGGGCTTCTTTTCATTTCTTAATTGTTATTTTTGTTATTATTTTATTTCAATATAGACTTGTCTATATTTTTTTCCCTCAAAGAACAAAGTGGTGAATTTACTTACTAATTGCTTAATTTTAGAGATTTATTCTTATCATTTTCTTTTTCCTGCTTTAAACATCGTAACTTGAATGCTTCTTAATTATTTCCATAAAAGTACAATTCTATGATTTAATGTCTTGGAATAGTTTTGGCTACATTGTATAAAATTTGATAGGTTGTGATTTTATTTTCAGTGTTATTTAAATGTTCTACTTTAGATTGACTTTTTTTTTTTTTTTTTCCCTTGGACAGTGTCTTGCTCTGTTACCAGGCTGGAGTGCAGTGGCGTGATCTCAGCTCACTACAGCCTCCACTTCCTGGGTTCCAGCAATTCTCCTGCCTCAGCCTCCTGAGGAGCTGGGACTACAGGCACTTGCCACCATGCCCAGCTAATTTTTGTATTTTTAGTAGAGACGGGGTTTCACCATGTTGTGGTCTCGATCTCTTGACCTCGTGATCTGCCCACCTTGGCCTCCCAGAGTGCTGGGATTATAGGCGTGAGCCACTGTGCCCGGCCTAGATTGATTTTTTTTTTTTTAAAACAATAGGAATATAAAAGACTTTGATTTTCAAAGAGGTTGTATTTTTTGTTATTAAAAAGAAACTTTGTTATTTCTGATTTTACTGTGTTATAATCAGAAGATGAGGACTAGTGTGCTGGCTGATGCCTGTATTCCTAGCACTTTGGGAGGCTGAATTGGGAGGATCACTTGAGCTCAGGAGTTTGAGACCACCCTGGGCAACATGGTGAGACCTAGTCTTTATTTTGTCTTTTTTTTTTTCCTTTTTGTGGAGAATGGGGTCTCGCTATATTACCCAGGCAGGTCTCCAACTCCTGGGCTCAAGCTATCCTCCCACCTCTGCCTCCCTGAGAGCTGGGATTACAGGCGTGAGCCACCGCACCCGGCCGAGACCTAGTCTTTATAAAAAATTTTTATAAAATTAAAAAAAGAAGATGATAACTATATAATTACTACTTTAAGGAGTTTAATGAATTCTTCTTTGTGGCTTGAAATATATTTCATTTAACTAATATCCAATGGATGCTTGAAGTGGCACATTATTAGATTAATACAAAAGTAATTGCGGTTTTTGCCATTACTTTTAATTATATAGTTACCATCGTCTTCTTTTAATTCAAAGTAATGGCAAAAACTGCAATTGCTTTTGCACCAACCTAATAATCTTATTTTTTATATTATAAAATTTCTAAATTGTATCTGTGAAAGGTTGAAAAAGTTGTGGGTATCTTCCAAATAATCTTGGATATGTGAATTTTCTTTTGTATTTCCGATAGTTTTTGTGTTATCTATTTTGAAGTTACGTTTTCCCCTGTGAAGGATTCTCGACTATTATATCTTTATTCCAAATACAAGATTTTTTTTTTTGTTTTTTTAAATACAACTTTTATTTTAGGGTCTGGAGTATATGTGAAAGTTTGTTACATAGGTAAACATGTCATGGGGGTTTGTTGTGTAGATTATTTCATCACCTAGGAATTAAGCCAAGTACCCAATAGTTGTCTTTTCTGCTCCTTTCCCTCCTCCCCCCTTCTACCTACAACTAGACCCCAGTGTCTGTTGTTTCCTTCTTTGTGTTCATAAATTCTTATCATTTAGCTCCCACTTATAAGTGAGAACACATGGTATTTGGTTTTCTATTCCTGCATTAGTTTGCTGAGGATAATAGTCTCCAACTCCATCCATGTTCCCACAAAAGATACGATCTTGTTCTTTTTTATGGCTGCATAGTATTCCATGGTGTATATGTACCACATTTTCTTTATCCAGTCTATCATTGATGGGCATTTAGATTAATTCCATGTCTTTGCTATTGTGAATGGTGCTGCAGCGAACATTCACACACATGTGTCTTTATGGTTGAATCATTTATATTCCTCTGGGTATATATTAGCAATGGGATTGCTGGGTCAAATGACTGTTCTGCTTTTAGCTCTTTGAGCAGTAACCATATGCTGCTTTCCACAATAGTTGAACTAATACTCCTGCCAACAATGTATAAGTGTTCTCTTTTTTCCACAACCTTGGCAACATCTGTTATTTTTTGACTTTTTAATAGTAGCCATTCTGACAGGTATGAGATTGGTATCTCATTGTGGTTTTGATTTGCATTTCTCTAATGATCAGTGGTATTGAGCTTTTTTCATTTGCTTGTTGGTTGCATGTATGTCTTCTTTATTATTATTATTATACTTTAAGTTCTAGGGTACATGTGCACAACGTGCAGTTTTGTTACATATGTATACATGTGCCATATTGGGTGCTGCACCCATTAACTCATCATTTACGTTAAGTATATCTCCTAATGCTATCCCTCCCCACTCCCCCCACCCCATGACAGGCCCTGTGTGCGATGTTCCCCTTCCTGTGTCCAAGTGTTCTCATTGTTCAGTTCCCACCTATGAGTGAGAACATGCAGTGTTTGTTTTTTTGTCCTTGCGATAGTTTGCTGAGAATGATGGTTTCCAGCTGCATCCATGTCCCTACAAAGGACATGAACTCATCCTTTTTTATGGCTGCATAGTATTCCATGGTGTATATGTGCCACATTTTCTTAATCCAGTCTATCACTGATTGACATTTGGGTTGGTTCCAAGTCTTTGGTATTGTGAATAGTGCCGCAATAAACATACGTGTGCATATGTCTTTACAGCAGCATAATTTATAATCCTTTGGGTATATCCCCAGTAATGGGATGGGTGGGTCAAATGGTATTTCTACTTCTAGATCCTTGAGGAATTGCCACACTGTCTTCCACAATGGTTGAACTACTTTACAGTCCCACTAACAGTGTAAGAGAGACGTGGACTCTCACACAATAATAATGGGAGACTTTAACACTCCACTGTCAACATTAGACTGATCAACGAGACAGAAAGTTAAAAAGGATATCGAGGAACTGAATTCAGCTCTGCCCCAAGCAGACCTAATAGACATCTACAGAACTCTCCACCCCAAATCAGCAGAATATACATTCTTCTCAGCACCGCATTGCACTTATTCCAAAATTGATCACATAGTTGGAAGTAAAGCACTCCTCAGCAAATGTAAAAGAACAGAAATTATAACAAACTGTCTCTCAGACCACAGCGCAATCAGACTAGAACTCAGGATTAAGAAGCTCACTCAAAATCGCTCAACTACATGGAAACTGAACAACCTGCTGCTGAATAACTACTGGGTACATAAAACGCAGAAATAAAATGTTCTTTGAAACCAATGAGAACAAAGACACAACATACCAGAATCTCTGGGACACATTTAAAGCAGTGTGTAGAGGGAAATTTATAGCACTAAATGCCCACAAGAGAAAGCAGGAAAGATCTAAAATTGGCACCCTAACATCACAATTGAAAGAACTAGAGAAGCAAGAGCAAACACATTCAAAAGCTAGCAGAAGGCAACAAATAACCAAGATCAGAGCAGAACTGAAGGAGATAGAGACACACACACAAAAAACCCTTCAAAAAATCAATGAATCCAGGAGCTGGTTTTTTGAAAAGATCAACAAAATTGATAGACTGCTAGCAGGACTAATAAAGAAGAAAAGAGAGAAGAATCAAATAGACAAAATAAAAAATGGTTGCATGTATGTCTTCTTCTGAGATGTGTCTGTTCATGTACTTTGTTCACTCTTTAATGTTTTTTTTTCTTGTAAATTTGTTTAAGTTCTGATATGGTTTGGCTCTGAGTACCCACCCAAATATTATGTTAAACTGTAATTCCCAATGTTAGGGGAGAGACCTGGTGGGAGGTAATTGGATCATGGGGGCAGATTTCCCCCTTGCCGTTTTCATGTTAGTTCTCATGAGATCTGATGTTTTAAAAGTGTGTGGCATGTTACCCTTCACTCTCTTCGTCCTGCTCTGCAATATGAAGAAGGTGCATGCTTCCTTTTTGTCTTTCACCATGATTGCAAGTTTTCTGAGGTCTTCTGGCCATGCTTCCTGTACAGCCTGTGAAACTGTGAGTCAATTAAACCTCTTTTCTTCATAAATTACCCAGTCTCAGGTAGTTCTTTATAGCAGTGTGAGAACAGACTAATACACCATCTTTATAGATGTTGGATATTAGACCTTTGTCAGATGTATAGTCTGTAAATATTTTCTCTCATTCTGTAGGTTGTCTGTTTACTCTTTTGATAGTTTCTTTTGTTGTGCAGAAGTTCTTAAGTTTAATTACATCCCACCTGTCAATTTTTGCTTTTATTGCAATTGCTTTTGGCATCTTTGTCATGAAATCTTTGCCCATTCCTATGTACTGGATGGTATTGTCTAGGTTGTCTTCCAGGGTTTTTATAGTTTTGGATTTTACATTCAAGTCTTTAGTCCATCTTAAGTTGGTTTTTGTATATGACAAAAGGAAGGGGTCCAATTGTAGTCTTCTGCATAAGGCTTGCCAGTTATCCCAGCACCATTGATTGAAAATGGGAGTCTTTCCCCCGTTACTTGTTTTTGTCAGCTTTGCAGAAGATCTGGTGGTTGTAGGTGTGCAGTCTTATTTCTGGCCTCTCTATTCTGTTCCATTGGTATATTCTGTGTCTGTGTTTGTACCAGTACCATGCTGTTTTGGTTACTGTAGCCCCGTAGTATAGTTTGAATTTGGGTAGTGTAATGCCTCCATCTTTGTTCTTTTTGCTTAAGATTGCCTTGGCTATTTGGGTTCTTGTTTGACTCTATACCGTTTAAAAATAGTTTTCTCTAGTTCTGTGAATAATGTCTTTGGTAGTTTTATAGGAATAGCATTGAATCTGTAAATTGCTTTGGGCAGTATGGCCATTTTAACAATATTGATTCTCCATATTCATGAGCATAGGATGTTTTTCCATTTGTTTGTTTGTGTTTTCTCTGATTTCCTTGAGCAGCGTTTGTAACTCTAATTGTAGAGATCTTTCACCTTCCTGGTTAGCTGTATTGCTAGGTATTTTATTCTTTTTGTGGCAGTTTTGAATCGGATTGGCTTTCTGATTTGGCTGTTGGTTTGGCTGTTGTTGTGTATAGGAATGCTAGTGATTTTTGCCATTGATTTTGTATCCTTAAACTTTGCTGAAGTTGTTTATCAGCTGAAGGCAGTTTTGGGCTGAGACTGTGGGGTTTTATAGATACAGAATTATGTCATCTGCAAACAAAGGTAGTTTGGCTTCCTGTCTTCCTATTTGAAGAGAGGATGCCCTCTATTTCTTTCTTTTGCCTGATTGCTCTGGCTAGGACTTCCAGTAATAGGTTGAGCAGGAGTGGTGAGAGAGGTCATTTTTGTCTTGTGCTGGTTTTCAAGGGGAATGCTTCCAGCATTTGCTCATTCAGTATAATATTGGCTGTGGGTTTGTCATAGATGGCTCTTACTATTTTAGGGATATTTTTTCAATATCTAGTTTATTGAGAGTTTTTAACACAAAGCGGTGTTAAATTTTATCAAAAGTCTTTTCTGTATCTATTGAGATAATCACATGATTTTTGTCTTTCATCCTGTTTATGTGATCAATCACATTTATTGATTTGTGTATGTTGAATCAACCTTGCATCCTGGAGATGAAACCTGCTTGATCATGGTAGATTAGCCTTTTGATGTGCTTCTGGATCCCGTTTGCCAGTATTTTGTTGAGAATTTTTTTTTTTTTTGCATTGATATTCATCAAGGATATTGGCCTGAAATTTTCTTTCATTGTTATGTCTCTTCCAGGTTTTGGTATGAGGATAATATTGGCCTCATAGAATGATTTGGGGGAGGAGTCTCTTCTCAATATTTTGGAATAGTTTCTATAGGAATGGTACCAATTCTTCTTTGTAAATTTGATAGAATTTGGCTGTTAATCCATCAGGTACTAGGCTTTTTTTTTTTTTTTTTTATTGGTAGGCTATTTATTACTGATTCAATTTTGGAGCTCATTTTCAATCTGTTCAGGAAATCAATTTCTTCTTGTAGGAATTTTCTTCTTAGAGAAGAAAACTCCAATTTCTTCTTGGAGAATTTCACCCTCCCTCCAGTCTTGGGAGGATGTGTTTGTCCAGAAATTTATCCATCTCTTCTAGGTTTTCTAGTTTGTGTGCATAAAGGTGTTCATAGTAGTTTCTACTGTTTATTTTTAATTCTGTGGTATCAGTGGTAACATTGTCCTCATCATTTTTAATTATTTTTATGTGGATCCTCTCTATTTTTTCTGTATTAGTCTAGCTAGTGGCCTATCTTATTAAGTTTTTCAGAAAAACAAGCCCTGGATTTATTGATCTTTTGAATGGGTTTTCGTGTCTTGATTTCCTGCAGTTCACCTCTGAATTATTTTTTGTCTTCTGCTAGCTTTGTGGTTGATCTTGCTTTTCTAATTCTTTCAGATGTGATTCTTTAGGTAGTTAATTTGAGATCTTAATAAACTTTCTGATGTGGGCGTTTAGTGCTATTGGTATGATTTTGGTTTTTCTGAACTTGCTGAGGACTATTAAGTTTTATGTCCAATGATATGGCCAATTTTAGAGTATGTGCCATGGAGTGATTAGAAGAATGTATATTCTGTTGTTTTTGGGTGGAGAGTTCTGTAGACATCTACTAGATCCATTTGGTCCAATGTTGAGTTCAGGTCCTGAATATCTTTGTTAATTTGCTGTCTCAATGATCTGTCTAATACTGTCACTGGAGTGTAGGAAGTCTCCCACTATTTTTATTTGAGAATGTCTCTGTCTCTTTGTAGGTGTCTAAGAACTTACTTTATGAATGTGGGTGCTCTTGCATTGGGTACCTGTATATATAGGATAGTTAGATTTTGCTAAATTGAATCCTTTACCATCATGTAACGTCCTTCTTTGTCTTTTTTGGTATTTGTTGGTTTGAAGTCTGTTTTGTCTGAAATTAGGATTGCATCCCCTGCTTTTTTCTGTTTTCCATTTGTTTGGAAGATTTTCCCACATCCCTGTATTTTGAGCCTATGTGTGTCACTGCATGTGAGATGAGTCTCTTGAAGACAGCATACCAATGTATCTTGCTTTTTTATTTAGCTTGCCACTCTGTGCCTTTAAATTGGGCAATTTAGCCTGTTTATATTCAAGGTTAGTTTATGTGTGTAGATTTGATCCTGCCATCATGATGTTAACTGATTATTTTGAAGACTTGTATATGTGGTTACTTCAGAGTGTCACTAGTCTGTGTACTTCAGCATGTTTTTGTAGTGGCTGGTAATGGTCTTTCCTTTCCATATTTAATACCAGAGGAATTCCTTGGGGTACTGTTGTAAGGCAGGTCTGGTTCCCTCAGCATTTGCTTGTCTGAAAAGAATATTATTTCTTCTGCACTTTGAAACTTCATTTGGCTAGATATGAAAATCTGGGTTGGAACTACTTTTCTTTAACTATGTTGAATACTGACCGCTGATCTCTTATGGATTTTAGAGTTTCAGCTGAGAGGTCTGCTGTTAGTCTGATGGACTTCCCTTTGTAGGTGACCTGACTTTTCTCTCTAGCTGCCTTTAACATTCTTTCTTTTATTTCCACCGTGAAAAATCTGATGTTTATGTGTCTTGAGGATGATCTTCTTATGAAGTATCTTACTGGGGTTCTCTGCATTTCCTAGATTTGAATATTGGCCTCTCTAGCTAGGTTGGGGAAGTTTTCATGGATGATGTCCTATGTTTTCCAAGTTGGTTCCATTCTTCTTTTCTCTTTTGGGGACACCAATCTGTCATATAATTCATGTCTTTACAATATCCCATATTTCCCAGAGGTTTTGTTCATTCCTTTTCACTTTTTTCTCTATTCTTGTCTGCCTGACTTATTTTAGAAAGCAAGTCTTCAAGCTCTGAGATTCTTTCCTTCACTTGGTCTATTTTCCTATTAATACCTGTGATTGCATTATGACTTTTTTGTAGTGTGTTTTTCAGCTCTATCAGGTTGCCTATGTTCTTCTCTATACTGGCTATTTTGTCTGTCAGCTCCTGCATTGTTTTATTATGATTTTTAGCTTCCTTGCATTTGGTTTCAACGTATTCCTGCTGCTCAATAAACTTCATTCCTATCCATATTCTGAATTGTATTTCTGTCATTTCAGCCATCTTAGCCTCAGCTTGGTTCCGAATCTTTGCTGGAGAGGTGATGTGGTTATCTGGAGAAAAGAAGGCACTCTGGCTTTTAGAATTTTCAGCATTGTTGAGCTGATTCTTTCTTATCTTTGTGGGCTTATCTACCTTCAATCTTTGAGGTTGCCTACTGTGTTAGTCCATTCTGCACACTGCTATAAAGAACTACCTGGGACTGGTTAATTTATGAAGAAATAGGTTAACTGACTCAAAGCTCCAGAGGCTGTACAGGAAGCATGGTTGGGGAGGCCTCAGGAAACTTGCAATCATGGTAGAAGTGTGAAGGGGAAACAAGCACCTTCTTCACATGGTAGAGTGGGAGAGAGATAGAGTGAAGAGGTAAGTGCTACACACTTTTAAACAACCAAATCTTATGAGAACCTACACACTATCGTGAGAACAGCAAGGGGAAAGTCTGCCCCCATGATCCAACCACCAGGCCCCTCCTCCAACACTGAAGATCATAATTCAACATGAGATTTGGGTGGGTACACGGAGCCAAACTATATCAGTTGCTGACCTTCAGATTTTTTTTTTTTTTGTTGTTCCTGTTTGATGATATAAGGAGGGTTTGATGGTATAAGGTAGATATGGCTTCATTTATGGGAGATTTTAGGGGGCCAGCGCACAGCTCCCAATGTCTGGACAGTGTGCTCTCACTCTGGGGAACTTGTATTGGTCCCTGACTTTGTTCTTTGGCTTCTTGAGGCTTGGAGTTCACTGCACTGGGGGCACCAAGGTGCAGCAGAGTGCTAGCTGATGCAGGGGTTCCTGCTTCCTTGTGGGCATTCACCACAGTGGTTGAGGCCTGGCAGCTGATGGGGAAGCAGGAGGCCTCTGCTGGAGACTGTGTGCTGTTGCACTGGAGGTGGTGTTGGCTTGAGGATGGGTGCTGGCTGGAGAGCTCTGGGTGCCTTCGCTGTTCCCCGCAAGCAGGAGCGGTCACTCAGGGTGTGGGAGTTCTCTGTGCAGTGTTAGCACTAGGGTGTGGTGCTAGTGGTGGTGGAGCTTGTTGGCTCTGCCTGCCAAGGCTTCCTCTGCAATAGCTGTTTATTTGGGGGAGAGTGAAGCAGACTGCACTCCCTGGTGTTGCAAGTAAAACAAAACCTGCCTTTGCAGACACATGCCAGCGAAGTGATGTGGGGAGTTGCCATGGGCTCTGGGGGAAAGCTGTCATATGGGGAGGGAGTGTGTTGGCTGGTGCATGGCTGTAAGGGCTGCCTCTCTGGAGCTATCCACTGGTCACGCATGGTCCACCAGGGCAGAAGCTATAGTGTGGGCCCCCAGAGCATTCAAAACTGCCCTGTAAACAGGCATGACCAGGCTGGGGCTCTGAGAGAGGCCAGCAGACCAAGGGTTGCTCAGGTCAGACCAGGCCCGTCTGATTTCCAAGACTGTCCTGAACAGATCAGGTCTGACAGTTTTCCTAGGGCTAAAGTCTCTTATGGGAGCAAGTCAAGCCTAGAGGGATGGCTGTCCCTGGCTGTGTTCTACTACAGATGCTCTGGCACCAAACCCTCTGGGCTCTACTTCAGCTGGCTTGCTGCCCCACCATTTCTCTAAGCAGCTCTCTTGCCACCTCAAGTGTCCATAGTGGTTGAGGGGTCCCCTCCTGCGATGGTTTCCAAGGCGCATGGTGAGAGTGGGTTGCTCCTTGCGAGTTCAACTCACCCATTCCCTCAGTGCTGTTGCGGTTCAAAAATGAGTCCAGTGCTCAGTAGCCCATGTGGGGTTCCTAGCTTTCTCCTCCTTCATCCCAGCTTCTGTGTCTTTCCTCCATACACTTTCAGCACCTTCCCTCTGAAGATCTGTTAAAAGCACTCCAGTCATCTCAGTCCCTCCATGGGAGCTGTTCCACTTGTCTGTATCTAGTCGGCCACCTTGTCCTCCCCATGCAAACACTTAATTTAAATCCCTTCCACTGATGTCTTGAAATTCTTAGTGAGTTTTGAACAAGGAATTCCACATTTTCTTGTTGCACTATGCCCCAAAATTATATTGGCAGTTCTCTTTTGGCTTCTCTGCTATAGTCTAGGATTCTCCCATTAGCTGTTTCAGGTCTCCATGATCTAGTCCTCTCCCAGACTTTTTGTGGTTCAGCTTAGTCTCAGCTTTCCCTACCTCAGCGTAACTTTTAGGAACATTCCAGTAGGAGTGTCCTAGCTATAGACTCTATTTCTGGAGAGTGAAGGGCTAACAACTATACATTTTTCTGGAGAGTAAAGGAGTAAGTGCTATACACTTAATGTAAGACATTAGCTTTGTCCTAGCTGTAGACTTCAGAAATTTTTGACTATAAGACATTTTGTTCATAATTATAATAAAAAATTTATTAAATATTAAGCATGTTTCAATCACTGTAATTGTTAATTCCTAATTTTATGGCTGAACTTATAACTTACTGAAATATTGTGAAAGAAACTCCACCAAAGGAAAATTGCAATCAAATCACTGAATAGAATACACACAAGCCTCATTATTTTAATTATTTTCAGAGCTAGTGATTTGTTAATATTTTCAATAACAAACTTTCTGGATGGATGCAAGATGGATCTAAGAGTTTCATTTTACAGTAAATGTAGAATTTATTAAGATTAAAATTTTTAATAACAATTTTTGAGTTAAAACATTAGCAGATAAAATAAAGATGATTTGCCAAAGAATTTTGAGCTCTAAGTATCTAGAGTGGTCACATTTAATAGTTTGTAACAAAACAAGCTTGTTATATTAGTTATTTTTGCTCACAATTATAATCCAAATTAGATAAATGCAAAGGTTATTTTTCCTCACATTCATAATCATTTAGGGGTGTTCCTTTTGAAGAAGAACTGTCCTCATTTGTATTTCGATTCTTTGGAGTAAATTGTAAGAAATGTAAAGTACAAAATTAAACATTATGTGGAGTAACACCTGTGCTTTTTGCACCCTGTTGCATGAGGTTATGCATTGTGATTTGATTATTGCTAAATATCAGCTGTTTTGCATGAAAGTTATAAAAACATAGTGATCATAAAGGGATGGTGAAACATAAAAATTGGGCATAACCTAAGCTGTTTTTATCTTTAAAAATTTATGTTCTAGAACTATGATATTTTCCCCTGTATCATAAAAATTTATTTTATTTATAAGGAATATGTCTTAAAGAGACCAGAGAAATATTTAGCTAGAAGTTAGAGGCTTCAGGATAAACCAGATAAGTAGATAATAAATTTGATTTGAATTATGATCAAAGCTAAAAATGGGACTGCTACAAAATTCAGGACTAATTTAAAAGTCTTTAATAGTTTATTTATTAGAAGCATATCATCCAACAAATGAATTTGCAGATTAAAGCATCTGAAAAAAATAATATATAACTATCTTTGTTTATTTTGTGACATGAGATATATACACAGGATTTATATATCTTTAGCTTTCAGTGAATGAACAATGTATTTACCATAAAATGTTGCCAAAAGAAACCAGTTAATGTTTCCATGATTATGTCTCAAGACAGTTAATGCAATTCTTGTGAAGGACAAAGATAAAATCATTGGTCATCTAAACTGATGTACAGAAAAAAATGGGAGGAGGAAGTACATTTTAACACAGGCACCAAATAAAAGCCTAAAGTCAGAGAAACTGTGTTTACTTTTACTCCAATTTAGATTTTTAAAAATTGTTTGCTCTTATAAGTATTTAGAGATTGATTCTTAAAGGTTTTATATAGCTATAGTTAATGCCTCTAATAGAGTTTGTCTCTGTTGGAAGTGTCTATAGAATCCAGAATATTAAAGGATATGGGATGACTATGCCTATGCTCTAAGCAAGGGATTCTCAAAAGTATGATTAGCAACAGATGTGTTTACATGAAGGGTTGAGAGTGGATCTCTCATTGCATGTTTACATTAAGTTCTCATAAAAATCAATTATATTTTTGGTTGACTATTTTGATGTTATTTTGGGGGTTAATAGAGACTAAGTTCTATTAATTATAATATACCTAGATTTCTATACCACTTTAATTATTTTTTCAAATTCTTTTTGATCATTTTGTTGTAAGAAATTGGAAAGGTATGGTATAAATGGGCCTCAGGCCTTCTGTCTGGCCTAACAAACTGTCGGGAAAACTAACCAACTAGCCAGCCATTGAGAACTACTGTTGTCTAATGTTTCATCAGTCCTTTTATATTCCCCAAAACTTGAGAGGTAAGGCATACCTTGAGGTGCTTTCTTTATAAGACTGTCTTTTCCCTTCCTCAGTGAGGTTAGGGAGGGATAGGACAGGATTCAATGACTGAATTTACTGTCTCTTTGAAAGCCAGTCAAATTTAGCATTGGGTGGTTGTTACTACCTATCTTTTAATAGGTGATGCTTGTTTATGAGTATGTAGACATAATATACAGGTTCTTCTCCAGAATGGGTCATTGGTTCAATGCCTACTAAGTAAATGATAGCCACTGTGTTAAAGCATTTTAAATATGTGATTTTATTTAATGCTTTCTAGTCACCAAATGTTTGCTTCTATTAATTATCCTAATTACTGCCTAAGGTGTATATTTTTAGCCTTTATTATTTTCACATTTATACTGATGTATATTTATTAAAATGGAGTGCTAAATTTGAAGAACATATTATTGAACTTTAGAAAGTCATCAACAAAACATAGAAACATATTTAATTTAAAACTCTTTCATACATATGTATATCCTTAGACAGAGATCTGAAAGGATGTTTACCAAAATATTAACAGTGGCTGGTTACCCCTTTGGGTGGAGCAGGAGGGAGGTGTGAGAATTCAATGAACAGATAATACTTTTAAAATGAAAAAACTAATGAGCTATTTTTATTGTAATACAGAAAACTAAAGTCAGTGAATACTAGCTTGACTTGATAAGTTCAAGTATATTCCTCATCTCAAGAGATAAACAAATAAGAGCAATAAGAAAGTTCTCTCCAATAAATGCCTTAAGCAATAAATTACATGGATTGCCAAAAAAGAAGGGCTTCTGGGGATAGAGGGTTTCAATCTCTATCGTATCTTTTTTCCCCACTTGAGAAATTTTTGGCAGATAATAGATTTTATAGCTGAATGTGAATTTGTTTCCTTTTTTTTTTTTTTGAGATGGAGTTTTGCTCTTGTGCCCAGGCTGGAGTGCAATGGTGCAATCTCGGTGCAATGCAACCTCCGCCTCTGGGTTTAAGCCATTCTCCTGCCTCAGCCTCCCGAGTAGCTGGGATTACAGGCATGCACCACCACACCTGGCTAATTTTGTATTTTTAGTAGAGACAGGGTTTCACCATGTTGGTCAGGCTGGTCTCGATATTCTGACCTCAGGGGATCCACCTGTCTCAGCTTCCCAAAGTGAGGTGTGAACCACTGCGCCCAGCCTGTTTCCTCTTTATATATATTGGCCAAAGCTTCTGTTCCTCTATGATGCTCTCAAGCAATGTGTCCTCTCTTCTCCTTGACAATCTGCAGAACCTCCAAAATCTTTGTTTCCCATTGCTATAACTGATTATTACAAACTGGGTAACTTATAAAGAAAATAAGTTTATTTGGCTCATGATTCTGGAGACTGGGAAGTTGAAGAGCATAGCACGAGCATCTGATGAGATGTCTATATTGATGCTACCTTATCAATATTTGCAAAAATTTTTTCTAGAACAGAAGAAAAACAACCACTAAATGAAGGTTGTTATGGTTTGAATGTGTCCTTCCAATTTTTTCTGCTGAAAATTTAATCCCCACATTCATATGTTGATGGCATTGGGAAACGGGGCTTTAGGGAGGTAATCAGGATTAAAGTCATCAAGGTGGGAACCCCATGATAGGACTAGTGGCTTTACAGGAAGGAAGACAGACCTGAGCTGACATGCTCCCTGCTCTCATCATGTGATACTTTCCACCATATTATGATATAACACAAACATCTCAGGTAGGTACTTCAGTTTTGTTAGGATCATCTTTAACTTTGATAGAATTAATTTTAACTTTGGCAGGTTAGGGAACTAACTTCCTTTGGCATTTCTAGCCAGCTACCTAAGGTGGGATCTCTCATTAGTCAGGCAAAGATGTGAACAGGATTCAGCAATTGTTTGTATTTCTGTTGAGGGAGAGTGAGACCAGAGAATTCCTATTCTGCCATCTTGCTGACATCACTTTTTCTCCTTTTTGTTAAAAACATTGGTATGATTTTTCTCTTTTATTAGCCTCACTTTTTTGATGATTGTCTTTTATCAGATCTAGCTCAAGGCGGAAACCTTAGAGATGAGCTTTTGCTCTTGCTCAGGCTCTCCTTTTGCTTTTGCTTTTGCTTTTGCTCAGGCTCTCTTTTGGATTCAATGTTCCTCAACTGCTCTGAGTATGGTCAGTGGCTGTAATGAGCTCTCTAACAGATGCCTTCTCACTGAAAAGCAGCCTGGCCAGTATAAGCAAGGATTCCAGGAAGAGAGAGGGGCAGAACCCCTTTTTCAAGAAAAATAAAAAACTTAATGTGAATAATGCAAAACAAACGCAAAAGTAGAGAGACTATTATAATGAATCCTCATGTGCCCATCACTCAGCTTTAATAATTTTCAATTCATGGTCAATAATGTTTTATTTCTACTTTCCTACTTCAATTATTTTGATGTAAATACCAGATATATATTTTAATCTGTAAACATTTTAATATGTATACCTCAAACATCATCACAATGCCAATATCATACTTAAAAAATGAAAAAAATTTAATATCCTCAACTAGCTTGTGTTCAAATTTTCCTAATTGCCTCATATTTTTAATAAATTTTCTCTTAATCAGAATCTAAATAAGATCCATACATTGTAATTGGTTGATATAGTTCTTAATTTGTAAAAATATATATGCTTCCTCTTTATCTCTTCATTATATTTATCAAAATAAGTTTATTATTCTCTTGAATTTCCTAGTCTGGCTTTTCTGAGTATTTCCCAGTGGTATCTTTTAGAATGTTTCTTTGTCTTTTGTATTTTCTATAAATTCATAGACTAGAGGCATAATCAGATTGATGCTCAATCCTTTCAGCAAGACTGCTTCATAAATGGTATTGTGTACTAAAAAAATCAGGAGGCATGTAAATGTTTGTTTTCTCCCTCTTTGTAATATTGGTGGCCATTGATGACCGAAATCTAGACCTAATTATTTATTAGGAGTTGCAGAATCATCATAGCCTATAAATTTTAGTCTTAGTTGAAATAAAACTGTTTACTGTTGGAACTGTGGTACAATTCATATAGAAAAGGCAAGATCAATGCTTGATTTTTAAAATTTATTGCTTTTCTTTTTTTTAAAATTTAATTTAATTTAATTATTTTATTTTATTATTATTTTTTATTTTTTATTATTATTATACTTTAAGTTCTAGGGTACATGTGCATAACGTGCACGTTTGTCACATATGTATACTTGTGCCACGTTGCTGTGCTGCACCCATCAACTCGTCAGCACCCATCAACTCGTCATTTACATCATGTATAACTCCCAATACAATCCCTTCCCCCTCCCCCCTCCCCCCTCCCCATGATAGGCCCCGGTGTGTAATGTTCCCCTTCCCAAGTCCAAGTGATCTCATTGTTCAGTTCCCACCTATGAGTGAGAACATGCGGTGTTCATTAAAAAGTCAGGAAACAACAGGTGCTGGAGAGGATGTGGAGAAATAGGAACACTTTTACACTGTTGGTGGGATTGTAAACTAGTTCAACCATTGTGGAAAACAGTATGGCGATTCCTCAAGGATCTAGAACTAGATGTACCATATGACCCAGCCATCCCATTACTAGGTATATACCCAAAGGATTATAAATCATGCTGCTATAAAGACACATGCACACGTATGTTTATTGCGGCACTATTCACAATAGCAAAGACTTGGAATCAACCCAAATGTCCATCAGTGACAGACTGGATTAAGAAAAGGTGGCACATATACACCATGGAATACTATGCAGCCATAAAAAGGGATGAGTTTGTGTCCTTTGTAGGGACATGGATGCAGCTGGAGACCATCATTCTTAGCAAACTATCACAAGAACAGAAAATTTATTGCTTTTCAAAAGGTAAATTGTTACTTAGCATCCTCCAATGGTGATCATTTATTTTTTAAAAACTATCATTATGGATTCATAGAATTAAATATATGTGTTTCAATCAGTATTCTTACTGCTGCTCAATTTGTTCTATTTTTGACAGTTGGGAGCCATTTGATTTAGCTCCTGGGTTCTTTTTACATAAACCAAGCAATCTTTGATTCCTTCCTTGCTTTCTGGTAGAATAAAATGTTTAGTGTTATCCTTAGTGTTTACTTTTATGCTAAAGCTGAGGAAGCTCAAGCTCGTACAGGTTAAGTAATTCAACCAAAGTTTTACAGGTAGTAAACAATGGGCTTGATATTCTGACCCAGCTATATTTTATTCTAAAACTTCAAGTCAAGTGTTCATTGGAGACCCTTCTGCCCTACAAATTTAATTCTTATTTAGCATTATTTAACTAATTATAGTTTTGACAAATTCTGCTTTAAAGGAAAAAGGAAATTTTTTTTTTGTTTTTCATTTTAAGCAAAAACTCTTTACTTTTAAGAAAAAGGTACAATTTTTTCATTTACTATTCTTGACATAAATTTTTGATTTTTTCCAGTGAAACCAAAATCTTCTGAACCCCCTTCAGTGTCATCCAAGGCTTGAATATCTCTTTATGTATAAAAAATTCATTCATAAATGAGCTGTTCAATTGAATCATTGTTTTGACTTCAAACTTTTTGTTTCCAAAATTAAACAGTATATCACCAAAATTTCCTCTATAGTCTTTATATGACACCAGCTCCTACATCTATAAAGTGTTTTGCAGCCAAGCCAGACTGTAGAGCAACTCTTCTATAACATCCAGTTGCAAGACATATCTGAATGTCTGTTTTCACAAGAACTTTGTCCATAGGTAGTATTGTATAATAATAGGCACTGTACAGATCATAGCCTATGGCACCTGTGGATCCCTGAGTTGAGTCTGCAGTGTGCTCGGGGAGCCAGGCAAAGGGGGGCTGCATGCCACTCTCCTCCACAGGCTGGCCGGCTTCTTGAGGGAAATGTCAGGTGTGTCTTCAGAGCAGGGCATGGTAAAGGCAGAAAGCAAGTGGAGGAGACAGCCCAGGGAACAAGAGAGCGCAGGATGGGCACCGCTGCAGGGAACCCACCAAGATCTCTCAGAAATTTTTATGTCTACTTTCTTTTGTTTTCTACATCAAAAAGCCTACATATAATGTTAACTGCTCTTTTTAATTTAAGATAAACTTTGTTCTTCGATTAGGATTAGTTGCTTTGCTACTTTCTCTAATTATATGAACTATAATCCGAGATAGTGTCTTCTTATTCTTGAAAATCTGGAGTTCCTCTGTAAATTCTTGTGCCTATTTTATCTTATTTTATCTTGTAGATTAAAAGAGAAAGCCAAGAGAATCTGGGGCGGATGGTAATATATTGCTTCATCCTTTCCCACCTGGAGAGTTATGCCTTCTGCCCCCTTGGTCTGTACAGTCCCCAGGATATTTATGTGCATTAGAATTACACTTAAAGAAACCATACTTTTGTCCCTAGCATCTGAGTCAGTAGGGTTGGTAGTCACTTGTATAGTTTTAGAGTTCTTCTGGTGACCTTAATACTATGTTTAGTTGAGAAATACTGTTTCCTGGCTGTGTAATCTCTGTAAGAGTTTTCTTTTTATCAGGAAAAATGATGTCATCTACATTTATGTATCACATATCCATTTGTTTTTGAGCTCATGTTTAATCTATACTTTATTAACATTTTAAAATCTCAGAATAAATTCTTGAAAAGTTTGCAATGCAGAGAAATAAGAATAATAATATAAAAAGTGTTATATTTAAATACAGAAGTTTCTTTTGGTTATTTCTAAAAATACAAGACCTACCTTTTCCTTGCAGCTGGCTCTAGCAATAAAACCAGGTCTTCAGCTTCTCTTTCAAAGGAGTTTGTTCACATATTGAGTGGCCAGCTTTTATAGCTCCTACATGAAGGATTGGCTTCTAAACCATCTAGCTGTGGGAACTGATAGGCCTTTACACTTGTGAGTCTTCTAGGACCACAGAGAATAAAGATGTGGATTTAAACAGGTGCATGAGCACTTCCAGCAGCTATCCCATGAATTTAATGCAGAGTGAATAGGCAGAAACTCCTAGATCCCAGTTTCTCCCTGGAAGGGATTTGCCTGCACACTTTCCAAGCTGCTGCCTGTGGGTCAGGCTTCTAACTTGCCTGCATCTGGGAGCTGATGAGACAGGTAGTTAGTAGACCTCTAGGGAAGTTTAAATGAGTATGTGGGTACTCCTCATGCCTTTTATCCCTGTCCTGCTTCAGTGATAAAATCAGGTCTCCAGCTTCTCCTTGTTAGTTTATCTACACATAAGTATGCAGCTTTTAAAGCTCCTACTTGAGGGACTGGCTACTTGAATCACCTAGCTCTGGGGCTGAATGGTTCTTGGCATTTGGGAGTTCCCTGAGACCACATAGAACGAAGAGGTGGGTTTAAATGGATGTGTGAACATTTCTAAGTGGCTACTCCTTCTTGCTCAGTGCAGAGCAAGAAGGCTACAACACCTTGCTCCCAATTTCTCCCTGAAGGGGTTTGACTACATACCTAATGTCCTAACATTCCCAGCTGCCGTCTGTGGCTGAGGTCAGGCCTTTAATTAGCTTGCATCTGGCAGCTGATGAAGCAGGCTATTCGTATGTCTCTGGGAGACTAAATGGGTGTGTGAGAAATTCCTGTAGCTCTTCCTCATGGTTCACTCAAGAGATAGAACCAAAACTCCAGCTACTCCACCTGTCTCTGAGAGCAGATGGAAGCCAGGGGTGACAAAAAGCAAAGCAATGGGTTGAAAGAGTGTGTGGTCTGAATGAGAGTGGAGATATTTGCCACTGATCCTGTCTCCATCTTAGCGCAGAGTGAGTGAGATAAAATTAGCTACCAGTTTCTCCCGAGGAGAAGAGGAACTGGAACACATGTCTAACTCCTCCACTTTTTCAGCGGCATCTTGAAGAACTTAATTCCATACTGACTTTCTAGGGACACTGAATGGGCTTGGCATACCCTAATCTCCTGGGGGACAGTAAGAGCAAAGATGAGATTTTGGACAAGCTCGGTGGTTTCAGAGGCATCCAGAATCTCTGGCCAGGCTGATTGGTTAGGTTCATCTCCTACACATGGCCAGTCAGATGAGACTGGGAGAGTTACAGTCTCATCTAACATGCCAACAGCAATAAAGAGAGTCAAGGAAGATGAAGAAATAGGGAAATATATTCCAAATGAAATAACAAAGCTCCAGAAACTGGCCCTCGTGACATTTAGATAAGTAATTTATCTAACAAAGAATACAAAATAATGGCCCTAATGATGCTTACTGAGGTCAGGAGAGCTTTGTATGAACAATGTGAGAATTTCAACAGAGATAGAAAAAAGTCAGAAGTCTAGAGCTGAAGAATCCAGCAACTGATTTGAAAAAATTCAGTGGAGATGTTCAAAAGCAGACTAGAGAGAGCAGAAGAAACAATCAGTGAATTTGAAGACAGGTCATTGGAAATTTTTAAATCAAAGGAGCCAAAAAAAAAAAAAAAAAAAAAAAAGAATGAAAAAACTATGAAAATCACTTAAGGGACTTATGGATACCACTCAGCAGAACAATGTGTACATTATTTGAATTAAGGAAGGAGAAAAGAGACAGAGAAAGGGATGGAAAGCTTATTCAAAGAAATAATGGCTGAAAAATTTCCAAACCTAGGGAAGAAAATAGTAATCCAGCTCCAGGAAACCCAAAGGATACCAAATAAAATGAATGCAAAGAAGCACAACATATACAAATGGTCAAATGTTAAAGACAGAAAATTTTGAAAGCAACTAGAGAAAAGCAACTTGGGTACATGGGAGCTCCATAAGGCAATCAGCAGATTTATTAAATAAATAAATAAATAAATAAATTTTTTTAGCAAAAATCTTGCAGGTCTGAAGGGAGTAGGGTAATATACTCAAAATGCTAAAAGAAACAAATGGTCACCTCCAAATACTGTATGAGGAAACCTATCCTACCAAAATGAAGGGGAGATAAGGACTTTTTCAGGCAAATAAAAGCCAAGGGAGTTTATCACCACCAGACTTGTTTTACAAGAAATGCTAAAGGGAATCGTTTTTTCAAGTGTGGTATTAAGTTTATTCTATTTTCTGTATAACTTTAAGTACATAATGTTTATTTCCACAGGCCTCAGGAAATGGGTAGAAATCACAGGACAATCTCTCTTCCCACTGAAAAAAGTTGGATATTTTGGTGTTTGTCCTAGAGGGAAAAAACTGAAAATTACATTAGCAGTGCTGTGCAAGATTCTGACATAAATCAAGACCTAAAGCCAGCCTGCAGTGGATGTTTTAGTCCTCTGTTCAGGTGCTTGGACAGAAGCCATAAGCTGATGAGCATGACAGGGAAAAGGAGGCAGTAAAGACAGGTGACAGGCACCTAGCAGGGAAGGAGGATTCAGGAATGCCAGACTCCTTGGAATGGTGTGTTGTTTTTCCTTTTTTTTTTCTTTTTAAAGTCATCTCTGTAGGAAGGTGCTGGGCAGGTATCCCAGAGAATGAAAGGGTCCAAGACTCCTTTAACTGCCCTGGATGAAGGGCACTGCTACAGCAGCTAGTACCGGAGGCTCTCCTATCTCATGGTTGAGGCAGACCCAGGATAGAATAGAGAATAAAAGGAATGCTTATGGGAAACCATTTTGCATGGAATGCTAGATGGCCAAGCCTCAGCCTTCAGTCCAGTGCCACCCTTGTCTCACTTGTCAACAGTGAGAAATTAGTTTGATTAGAAGAACCATCTGGAAACATACCAGCTTCTGCTACCTTCATGCCGATTGTTAGAAAAAGATTAACCAGTGTAAACATTCTGATCTGTTAATTCCTGGGACTGTTTTCTTCCCAATGGACTGTTTGTTAGTAGAATAACCTCCAAAAACTCAAAGCTAAAATGCATCATCAGTCCTGGTCAGCAGTTCCTTAAGAATGGATTGGCGGCGTGGTTGAGCTGATATGGAAAAGCTGCGCTATCCTGCAGAAGATGAACTGACCTGCTATCCTACCCCAAATCTCTCAGCCTGAAGTATATTTCAGTGAAGGCAGGTAGCTGTGCTTCTCAGAGCAGAAAGGTAAGTGCAGAAAGGTAGAGGAAATCTGGAAAAGAACCGTCTTGATACAGATTTATCCCATGGTGTGAAGGGAGGGCAAAGAACCCAGTGGCACTTTGCTTATCCAGCAATTTCTCACTGTGGTGATCAAATTGCTAAAGAGAATTTCCAAAGTTGAGATGAAAGGATGCTAAACAGAAACACAAGAGCATAGGAAAGTTTGAAACTTGTTGGTAAAAGTAAATATATAGGTCAAAAGGGAGTAATATATTCCTATAATAGTGATGAGTAAATCACTTTTAATTCTACTATAAAAATTAAAAAGTATTGAAGACAATGGTAACTAAATTATGCTAATGCATATGTAACAGAAATATGTGTAAAATTTGACATCAATAGCATATAATGTGAGGGGAAGAGAGGTAAATTGTAGCTGGAGGCCATTATCCTTAGCAAACTAATGCAGGAACAGAAAACCAAATTCCATATGTTCTCACATATAAGTGGGAACTAAATGATGAGAACTCATGAACACAAAGAAGGGAACAACAGACACTGGGGCCTACTTGAGGGTGGAGGTAGGGAGGAGGAAGAGAAGCAGAAAAAATAACCACTGGGTACTAGACTTAGTACTGGGTGACAAAAAATAATCTGTACAGCATACTCCCATGAATGAGTTTACCTGTATCACACACCTGCACATGTACTCCCAAACCTAAAAGTAAAACATAAAAATAAAAGTAAATTTATAAAAGAATTTAGAAAAATAATCTTAATTGTTTTAAGTAATTTTTATTAAAGAAAAAAGATGAAAGTATTAAAGACAATGATAACTAAAATATGTTAATGCATATATAATATAAATACATGTAAATTTTACATCAATAGCATATAATATGGGGCAGGAGAGGTAAATTGGAGAGTACTTGAATGCAAGGGAATTTAAGTTGTTATCAGTCTAAAATAGACTATTATAAGGTATTTTATGTAAGCCCCTTGGTAACCAGAAGGAAAATACCTATGAAAGTTACGCAACAGATAAAGAGAAAGTAATCAAAACTGTCAATACAAAAAAACACAAAAGACAGCAAGAGAAAAAGAGGGATAAAAGAAGTACAAGACAAATAATTAATGAATAGCTAACAAAATAGCAATAGGAAATCCTTCTTTATTAATAATTATTAAAGATGTATATAAAATAACCTCTACAATTAAAAAGATAACGGAGTGCTGATTAGATTAAAAACAACATCCAACTGCATGCTGTTATAAGAAACTAACTTTAGATTCAACAAATGCTAAAAGTGAAAAGATGGAAAAGGATATTCCATGCAAATTGTAAATGAAATAAAAGAATAATGATTGTAGTTATATTAGAAAAGTAGGCTTTAGTAAAACAACTATCTTTAGAGACAAAAAGGTTACTTCACAATGATGAAAGGGTCAATTCAGTAGGAAGATATAACCATTGTAATATACGCACCCAACATTTGAGTCCTTAAATATATATAGCAAATATTGACAGATCTGAAATGATAAATTGATGGCAATACAATAATAGTAGGACTCAATACCCTTCTTACAATTCGATAATAGTGTGGTACTTCAACACCCCACTGACAACACCAGACAGATCATTGACACAGAAAATCAACAAAGAAACACTGGACTTAAATTGGACTTTAGACCTAATAGAATATTCTACTCAATAACTGCAGAATATATATATTTTTTCTCATCAGCATATGGAACATTCTCCGAGATAGATTTTATGTCAGGTCAGAAAAGAAGTTTCAATAAACTTTTGAAAATCAAAATTATAACATATATCTTCTTAACACATATTGGATTAAAAGAGAAGTCAATAACAATAGGCGCTCTTGAAACTTTACAAATACATGGAGATTAAACAACAGGCTCCTGAAGAATCAATTGCAAAATTAAGATAAAAATTAAATATTTTTTCAAATGAATAAAAATGGGGACATAACATACAAGAACCTCTGGGACACAGCAAAAACAGTGTTAAGAGGGAAGTTTATAGTGTTAAATGCAAACATAAAAAGAAACACCACAAATTAGCAACCTATTGTTACACCTTATAAGTTTGGAGAAACAAGAGCAAACCAAACCCAAAGCTAGCAAAAGGAAAGAAAGAACGAAGATCAGTGTAGAACTGTATAAAATTGAAGTAAAAAAAGTACAAAGAATCAATGAAATGAAAAGTTGTTTGTTTGAAAGGACAAACAAAATTGATAAACCACTCACTAGACTTACCAAGAAAAATAGAGAAAATCCAAGTAAACAATCAGAAATGAAAAAAGACACACTTATGACTGATGTCATAAAGATAAAAAAGATTATCAGAGACTACTATGAATGACCATATGCCCACACACTTAGAAAACCTAGAGGAAATGGATAATTCCTGGAAACATATTATGTCGAGATTGAACCACAAAGAAACAGAAATCCTAAACAGACCAATAACAAGTAGTGAGATTGAATCAGTAATAAAAATTCTCCTAAGAAAAAAAAGCCTGGGACCAGATGGATTCATAGCCAAATTCTACCAAACATGCAAAGAAGAACTGGTACCAATTTTCCTGAAATCATTCCCAAATGTTGAAGAGGAGGAAATCCTCCCTAACTCATTTTACAGTCAGTGTCACCCTGATAACAAAGCCAGACGAGGATATAACACAAAAAGAAAACTACAGAACAATATCTCTGATGAACAGAGATGTAAAAATCTCCTACAAAATACTGGCAAACCGAATCCATGAGCACCTAAAAAATGTAATACACCACAATCAAGTGGGTTTTATTCCAGAAATGCAAGGAGGGTTCAACATATACAAATCAATAAATGTGATTCATTGCATAAACAAAATTAAAAAAATACTATATGATTATCTCAATAGATGCAGAAGCAATTGATAAAACTCAGCATCCCTTCATGATAAGAACACTCAAAAACTACGCATAGAAGGAACAAATACCTCAAAATAATAAAAGTCATATGCAACAGACCCACAGCCGACATCATACAGAATGGAGAAAAGTTAAAATATCGCCACCGCCCCCCCCCACCGCCAAGAAGTGGAACAAGACAGGATGTTCAATTTTGCCACTTCTATTCAACATAGGATGGAAAGTTCTAGTCAGAGCAATCAAGCAAGAGACAGAAAGAATACATCAGAATTGGAAAAGAGGATTTCAAATTATCTCTGGTTGCTGATATGAAACTGTACATAGAAAACCCTAGAGCCTTCTCCAAAAGACTCTTAACATTTGATAAATGAATTCAGTGAAGTTTCAAGACATGAAATCAGTGTACAAAAATCAGTAGCATTTCTATATACCAATAATAAGCTGAGAACCAAATCAAGAAATCAATCCCATTTAGAATAGCTACAAAAATAATAAAATATCTAGGAATATATTTAACCAAGGAAGTGAAAAATAAGGAAAATGGTGAAACACTGATGAAAGAAATTGTAGATGACACAAACAAATGAGTAAGCATCCCATGCTCATGAAATCAGAAGAATTAATATTGTTGAAATATTGATTCTTTTGATTCAATATTGATTCTTTTTTTTTAAATTTATTTATTATTATTATACTTTAAGTTGTAGGGTACATGTGCATAACGTGCAGGTTTGTTACATATGTATACTTGTGCCTTGTTGGTGTGCTGCACCCATCAACTCGTCATTTACATGAGGTATAACTCCCAATGCAAGCCCTCCCCCCTCCCCCCTCCCCATGATAGGCCCCGGTGTGTGATGTTCCCCTTCCTGAGTCCAAGTGATCTCATTGTTCAGTTCCCACCTATGAGTGAGAACATGCGGTGTTTGGTTTTCTGTTCTTGTGATAGTTTGCTAAGAATGATGGTTTCCAGCTGCATCCATGTCCCTACAAAATACACAAACTCATCCTTTTTTATGGCTGCATAGTATTCCATGGTGTATATGTGCCACATTTTCTTAATCCAATCTGTCACTGATGGACATTTGGGTTGATTCCAAGACTTTGCTATTGTGAATAGTGCCGCAATAAACATACGTGTGCATGTGTCTTTATAGCAGCATGATTTATAATCCTTTGGGTATATACCTAGTAATGGGATGGCTGGGTCATATGGTACATCTAGTTCTAGATCCTTGAGGAATCGCCATACTGTTTTCCACAATGGTTGAACTAGTTTACAATCCCACCAACAGTGTAAAAGTGTTCCTATTTCTCCACATCCTCTCCAGCACCTGTTGTTTCCTGACTTTTGAATGATCGCCATTCTAACTGGTGTGAGATGGTATCTCATTGTGGTTTTGATTTGCATTTCTCTGATGGCCAGTGATGATGAGCATTTTTTCATGTGTCTGTTGGCTGTATGAATGTCTTCTTTTGAGAAATGTCTGTTCATATCCTTTGCCCACTTTTTGATGGGGTTGTTTGTTTTTTTCTTGTAAATTTGTTTGAGTTCTTTGTAGGTTCTGGATATTAGCCCTTTGTCAGATGAGTAGATTGCAAAAATTTTCTCCCATTCTGTAGGTTGCCTGTTCACTCTGATGGTAGTTTCTTTTGCTGTGCAGAAGCTCTTTAGTTTAATGAGATCCCATTTGTCAATTTTGGCTTTTGCTGCCGTTGCTTTTGGTGTTTTAGACATGAAGTCTTTGCCCATGCCTATGTCCTGAATGGTACTACCTAGGTTTTCCTCTAGGGTTTTTATGGTTTTAGGTCTAACATTTAAGTCTCTAATCCATCTTGAATTAATTTTCGTATAAGGAGTAAGGAAAGGATCCAGTTTCAGCTTTCTACTTACGGCTAGCCAATTTTCCCAGCACCATTTATTAAATAGGGAATCCTTTCCCCATTTCTTGTTTTTGTCAGGTTTGTCAAAGATCAGATGGCTGTAGATGTGTGGTATTATTTCTGAGGACTCTGTTCTGTTCCATTGGTCTATATCTCTGTTTTGGTACCAGTACCATGCTGTTTTGGTTACTGTAGCCTTGTAGTATAGTTTGAAGTCAGGTAGTGTGATGCCTCCAGCTTTGTTCTTTTGACTTAGGATTGTCTTGGAGATGTGGGCTCTTTTTTGGTTCCATATGAACTTTAAAGCAGTTTTTTCCAATTCTGTGAAGAAACTCGTTGGTAGCTTGATGGGGATGGCATTGAATCTATAAATTACCTTGGGCAGTATGGCCATTTTCATGATATTGATTCTTCCTATCCATGAGCATGGTATGTTCTTCCATTTGTTTGTGTCCTCTTTGATTTCACTGAGCAGTGGTTTGTAGTTCTCCTTGAAGAGGTCCTTTACATCCCTTGTCAGTTGGATTCCTAGGTATTTTATTCTCTTTGAAGCAATTGTGAATGGAAGTTCATTCCTGATTTGGCTCTCTGTTTGTCTGTTACTGGTGTATAAGAATGCTTGTGATTTTTGCACATTAATTTTGTATCCTGAGACTTTGCTGAAGTTGCTTATCAGCTTAAGGAGATTTTGGGCTGAGACAATGGGGTTTTCTAAATATACAATCATGTCATCTGCAAACAGGGACAATTTGACTTCTTCTTTTCCTAACTGAATACCCTTGATTTCTTTCTCTTGCCTAATTGCCCTAGCCAGAACTTCCAACACTATGTTGAATAGGAGTGGTGAGAGAGGGCATCCCTGTCTTGTGCCAGTTTTCAAAGGGAATTTTTCCAGTTTTTGCCCATTCAGTATGATATTGGCTGTGGGTTTGTCATAGATAGCTCTTATTATTTTGAGGTACGTTCCATCAATACCGAATTTATTGAGCGTTTTTAGCATGAAGGGCTGTTGAATTTTGTCAAAAGCCTTTTCTGCATCTATTGAGATAATCATGTGGTTCTTGTCTTTGGTTCTGTTTATATGCTGGATTATGTTTATTGATTTGCGAATGTTGAACCAGCCTTGCATCCCAGGGATGAATCCCACTTGATCATGGTGGATAAGCTTTTTGATGTGTTGCTGAATCCGGTTTGCCAGTACTTTATTGAGGATTTTTGCATCGATGTTCATCAGGGATATTGGTCTAAAATTCTCTTTTTTTGTTGTGTCTCTGGCAGGCTTTGGTATCAGGATGATGTTGGCCTCATAAAATGAGTTAGGGAGGATTCCCTCTTTTCCTATTGATTGGAATAGTTTCAGAAGTAATGGTACCAACTCCTTGTACCTCTGGTAGAATTCAGCTGTGAATCCATCTGGTCCTGGACTTTTTTTGGTTGGTAGGCTATTAATTATTGCCTCAATTTCAGAGCCTGCTATTGGTCTATTCAGGGATTCAACTTCTTCCTGGTTTAGTCTTGGAAGAGTGTAAGTGTCCAGGAAATTATCCATTTCTTCTAGATTTTCCAGTTTATTTGCGTAGAGGTGTTTATAGTATTCTCTGATGGTAGTTTGTATT
This sequence comes from Macaca mulatta, assembly GCF_049350105.2. Classification (NCBI taxonomy): domain Eukaryota; kingdom Metazoa; phylum Chordata; class Mammalia; order Primates; family Cercopithecidae; genus Macaca; species Macaca mulatta. The sequence continues at coordinate 107,334,372 of NC_133410.1, read as the reverse complement.
TCTGTGGGGTCGGTGGTGATATCCCCTTTATCATTTTTAATTGCGTCGATTTGATTCTTCTCTCTTTTCTTCTTTATTAGTCTTGCTAGTGGTCTGTCAATTTTGTTGATCTTTTCAAAAAACCAACTCCTGGATTCATTGATTTTTTGGAGGGTTTTTTGTGTTTCTATCTCCTTCAGTTCTGCTCTGATCTTAGTTATTTCTTGCCTTCTGCTAGCTTTCGAATGTGTTTGCTCTTGCTTCTCTAGTTCTTTTAATTGCGATGTTAGAGTGTCAATTTTACATCTTTCCTGCTTTCTCTTGTGGGCATTTAGTGCTATAAATTTCCCTCTACACACTGCTTTAAATGTGTCCCAGAGATTCTGGTATGTTGTATCTTTGTTCTCATTGGTTTCAAAGAACATCTTTATTTCTGCCTTCATTTCGTTATGTACCCAGTAGTCATTTAGGAGCAGGTTGTTCAGTTTCCATGTAGTTGAGCGGTTTTGATTGAGTTTCTTAGTCCTGAGTTCTAATTTGATTGCACTGTGGTCTGAGAGACAGTTTGTTATAATTTCTGTTCCTTTACATTTGCTGAGGAGTGCTTTACTTCCAATTACGTGGTCAATTTTGGAGTAAGTACGATGTGGTGCTGAGAAGAATGTATATTCTGTTGATTTGGGGTGGAGAGTTCTATAGATGTCTATTAGGTCTGCTTGCTGCAGAGATGAGTTCAATTCCTGGATATCCTTGTTAACTTTCTGTCTCGTTGATCTGTCTAATGTTGACAGTGGAGTGTTGAAGTCTCCCATTATTATTGTATGGGAGTCTAAGTCTCTTTGTAAGTCTCTAAGGACTTGCTTTATGAATCTGGGTGCTCCTGTATTGGGTGCATATATATTTAGGATAGTTAGCTCTTCCTGTTGAATTGATCCCTTTACCATTATGTAATGGCCTTCTTTGTCTCTTTTGAACTTTGATGGTTTAAAGTCTGTTTTATCAGAGACTAGTATTGCAACCCCTGCTTTTTTTTGTTTTCCATTTGCTTGGTAAATCTTCCTGCATCCCTTTATTTTGAGCCTATGTATGTCTCTGCGTGTGAGATGGGTCTCCTGAATACAGCAGACTGATGGGTCTTGACTCTTTATTCAGTTTGCCAGTCTGTGTCTTTTAATTGGAGCATTTAGTCCATTTACATTTAAGGTTAAGATTGTTATGTGTGAACTTGATCCTGCCATTATGATATTAACTGGTTATTTTGCTCGTTAGTTGATGCAGTTTCTTCCTTGCCTCGATGGTCTCTACATTTTGGCATGTTTTTGCAATGGCTGGTACCGGTTATTCCTTTCCATGTTTAGTGCTTCCTTCAGGATCTCTTGTAAGGCAGGCCTAGTGGTGACAAAATCTCTAAGCATTTGCTTATCTGTAAAGGATTTTATTTCTCCTTCACTTATGAAACTTAGTTTGGCTGGATATGAAATTCTGGGTTTAAAATTCTTTTCTTTAAGAATGTTGAATATTGGCCCCCACTCTCTTCTGGCTTGGAGAGTTTCTGCCGAGAGATCTGCTGTTCGTCTGATGGGCTTCCCTTTGTGGGTAACCCGACCTTTCTCTCTGGCTGCCCTTAAGATTTTTTCCTTCATTTCAACTTTGGTGAATCTGGCAATTATGTGTCTTGGAGTTGCTCTTCTCGAGGAGTATCTTTGTGGCGTTCTCTGTATTTCCTGGATTTGAATGTTGGCCTGCCCTACTAGGTTGGGGAAGTTCTCCTGGATGATATCCTGAAGAGTGTTTTCCAACTTGGTTCCATTTTCCCCCTCACTTTCAGGCACCCCAATCAGACGTAGATTTGGTCTTTTTACATAATCCCATACTTCTTGCAGGCTTTGTTCATTTCTTTTTCTTCTTTTTTCTTTTGGTTTCTCTTCTCGCTTCATTTCATTCATTTGATCCTCAATCGCTGATACTCTTTCTTCCAGTTGATCGAGTCGGTTACTGAAGCTTGTGCATTTGTCACGTATTTCTCGTGTCATGGTTTTCATCTCTTTCATTTCGTTTATGACCTTCTCTGCATTAATTACTCTAGCCATCAATTCTTCCACTTTTTTTTCAAGATTTTTAGTTTCTTTGCGCTGGGTACGTAATTCCTCCTTTAGCTCTGAGAAATTTGATGGACTGATGCCTTCTTCTCTCATCTCGTCAAATTCATTCTCCGTCCAGCTTTGATCCATTGCTGGCGATGGGCTGCGCTCCTTTGCCGGGGGAGATGCGCTCTTATTTTTTGAATTTCCAGCTTTTCTGCCCTGCTTTTTCCCCATCTTTGTGGTTTTATCTGCCTCTGGTCTTTGATGATGGTGATGTACTGATGGGGTTTTCGTGTAGGTGTCCTTCCTGTTTGATAGTTTTCCTTCTAACAGTCAGGACCCTCAGCTGTAGGTCTGTTGGAGAATGCTTGAGGTCCACTCCAGACCCTGTTTGCCTGGGTGTCAGCAGCAGAGGCTGCAGAAGATAGAATATTTCTGAACAGCGAGTGTACCTGTCTGATTCTTGCTTTGGAAGCTTCCTCTCAGGGGTGTATTCCACCATGTGAGGTGTGGGGTGTCAGACTGCCCCTAGTCGGGGATGTCTCCCAGTTAGGCTGCTCAGGGGTCAGGGACCCACTTGAGCAGGGAGTCTGTCCCTTCTCAGATCTCAGCCTCCGTGTTGGGAGATCCACTGCTCTCTTCAAAGCTGTCAGACAGAGTCGTTTGCATCTGCAGAGTTTTCTGCTGCGTTTGTTACAGTTTACTGTGCCCTGTCCCCAGAGGTGGAGTCTACAGAGACAGGCAGGTTTCCTTGAGCTGCTGTGAGCTCCACCCAGTTCGAGCTTCCCAGCGGCTTTGTTTACCTACTTAAGCCTCAGCAATGGCGGGCGCCCCTCCCCCAGCCTCGTTGCTGCCTTGCCGGTAGATCACAGACTGCTGTGCTAGCAATGAGGGAGGCTCCGTGGGTGTGGGACCCTCCCGGCCAGGAGTGGGATATGATCTCCTGGTGTGCCTGTTTGCTTAAGGCGCAGTATTGGGGTGGGAGTTACCCGATTTTCCAGGTGTTGTGTGTCTCAGTTCCCCTGGCTAGGAAAAGGGATTCCCTTCCGCCTTGTGCTTCCCAGGTGAGGCAATGCCTCGCCCTGCTTCAGCTCTCGCTGGTCGGGCTGCAGCAGCTGACCAGCACCGATCGTCCGGCACTCCCCAGTGAGATGAACCCAGTACCTCAGTTGAAAATGCAGAAATCACGGGTCTTCTGTGTCGCTCGCGCTGGGAGTTGGAGACTGGAGCTGTTCCTATTCGGCCATCTTGCTCCGTCCCCTCTCAATATTGATTCTTAAAGCAGTCTACAGATTTAATGCAATTCCTGTCAAAATACCAATATCTTTTTTCACAGAAGTAGAAAAAATAATTCTAAAACTCACATGTAAGCAAAAAAGAGCTCGAATATCCAAAGCAATCCTAAGCAAAAGGAACAAAGGAGGAGACATCACATTACCTGACTTCAAATTATAGTCTTAATACAAGGCTAAGTAACCAAAATAGCATGGTACTGGTATAAAAATAGACACATAGATCAGTGGAACAGAATAGAGAACCCAGAAATAAACCCACATACCTACAACCAACTTAACTTTAATAAAGTAAACAAAAACATATATAGGGAAAAGTATACCTTAGTCAATAAATGGTTTTGGGAAAATTGGCTAGCCATACTAGAAGAGTGAAATTGGACCCATATCTCTCACTGTATAAAAAAATCAACCCAAGATGAATTAAAGACTTAAATGTAAGACCTGAAGCTATAAAAATCCTAGAAGAAAACCTAGGAAAAACTTTTTTGGACATTGGCCCAGGCAAAGAATTTATGACTAAGACCTTAAAAACACAAGCAGCAAAAAAAAAAAAAAAAAAAAAAAAAAAAAAAGCAAATGGGACTTAATTAAATTAAAAGCTTCTGCATAGCAAAAGAAATAATCAACAGAGTGAACAGACAACTTGCAGAATGAGGGAAAATATTTTCGCATTATACATCTGACAAGGGACTAATATCCATAATCTACAAGTAACTCAAACAAGAACGACAAACTCTAAAAGCCCCAATGAAGAGGGAGCAAAGGACAAAAACATACATTTTTCAAAAGAAGATATAGAAGTGGCCAACAAAGATATGAAAAAATGCTCAATATCCCTAATCATCAGAGAAATGCAAATCAAAACCACAATGAGATATTGTCTTACACCAGTCAGAATGGCTGTTATTAAGCAGTCAAAAAATAACAGATGTTGGCAAGGATGCAGAGACAAGGGAACAGTTATACACTATTGGTAGAAATGTAAATTAGTACAGCCTTTCTGGAAAACAATAGGGAATCTTCTTAAAGAAATAAAATTAGAATTACCATTCCATCCAGCAATCCCACTACTGGATATCTACCCAAAGGAAAATAAATCATTATATAAAAAGATTCCTGCACTTATATATTTATCACAGCACTCTTCATAATAGTGAAGTCATGGAATCAACCTAAGTGTCCATTAATGGATGATTGGATGAAGAAAATGTGATCCATCTATCTATCTATCTATCTATCTATCTATCTATCTATCTATCTATCTATCTATCTATCTATCTAAAGGGGTACAATGGCAGTTTTGTTACATGAATATACTGCACAATGGTAAAGATCTGGCTTTTAGTGTAACTGTCACCCAAATAATGTGCATTATACCCATCCCTCACCCCTCTTCCACCTGCTCACTTTTGTGTATACATATATACACAAAAGAAATATGATATATATATATGTATTTCTTGTATGCATATATACACACAAGAAATATGTATATGTACACAGACATTGGACACTCCACAAAGTGGGAGGTTGGGAGAGGGCTGAGGAATGAAATATTACTAATGGGTACAATGTACATTTGGGTGATGGTTACACTAAAACCCCAGTCTTCACCACTGTACAATATATCCATGTAACAAAACTGCACTTATACCCCTTAAAATTATACAAATAAAAGAATTTAGGATATATCTTCCAGTACACCTTGTACATTTTTACTGGATAGATATTTATTCCCAAATGATCTATTTAGAAAGTTAAATAAATGGTCATATTTTAAATATTTTTAAAACCTTTTTTATCCCACGGGGGATTTATTCACATTCATACAAGTAGGATTGTTTTCACTGGTTTTTCCTCCAGTGTAGAATTCTGTTGTATGACTAGTACAGTTCATTTATATATATACATACTAATATACATTTCGTTTGATTCTAATTTTTTGCTATTACAAATATTGTTGCACTAACCATCTTTGCCTGTGTCTCTGATGTACAAGGGTATATAACCAGTCAGTGGTTGCTGGTTTATAAGGTATGTGCATTTTCAACTTTATTAGATATTACTAATTTTTTTCCTAATGTGGTTATACTTATATATTATTTTGACATTGGGCAGACTTCTTGTCTCAGCAATCCTCATCAACACTTAGTATTTTCTGACTTCAGGGTGATGAGTATATGTATCTCTTAGGTTCTATTTCTCTTTTTACTCTGTAAGTTGACATTGTTTCCTATGTTTATTTGCTGTTTCTGTTTCCTCTTCTGTGAATTCTCTGCCCATTGATTTTTAGGCAGTTTTTATGTATTCTGGATACCAGTCCTAATGTCAGATGTGTTTAATATTTTCAAATCTTTGGCTATTCATTTTACTTTGTTCATGGACTTTCTCTACAGAATTTTTTAATATGGTCAAATTTATTAATATTTTCATTCACAGGTTTTGTTTTTTGGTATCTTTATTGAGAAATATTTTTCCTACCTTGTTGAAATAAGGCTATTTTATATTTTCTTTTGATCTCCTTGCTGAGATTTTACATGTATGTGGAACACGTTTTTGTGTGTATGGGGTGTGGGATTCTCTTATTTGTGTTTAAAGGCAGTTACCAAAATATGCCTAAGTTACATATTCTTTTCTCCACTGGTTTATAATGGTGCCTCTATCATATACATTGTAATAGTAAATGAAATAAAATTAAAAAAAATACTTGTGTCTACTTCTGAGATTTCTGTTTGGTTCTACTGATCCGTTTCTAATCTCAAACCAATACCACACTATTTTTTAACTTTACAGTTTAACAAATCTTGTATCAGTTGGACTAAGATCCCCTATACTGCCCTCACCTTTAATTCTTCCATATGAGATATTTCTTGGCTTTTCACAGACATTTGGTCTTCCATTATTAATTTTAGAATCTGTTTGTGTCAGTCTAAAAACCAAAAACAAGCCAGGTGCAGTAACATGTGCCTATAGTCCTAGGTATTGGCAGGCTGAGGTGGGAGGATAGCTTTAGCCCAGGAGTTCAAGGCCAGCCTGGGCAACATAGTAAGACCCTGTCTTAAAAGAAAAATTAAAAAAATAAAAAGTAAAAGCAAAAAAAAAAGTGTCATTGGGATCATATTTATTATATAATCGTCACATCTAAAGCATGCTATATCTCTCTGTTTGGATCTATTTTTATCTTCTTTCATGATATTTACTAATTTTTCCACAAAGGTCTTGTACATCTTTGTTAAATTTATTTCTAGACACCATGTAGGCTTTTATTTGCTGTTGTACATTATATCTTTTTAAATCTGTATTTTCTTATGAATTATTGTTGGTATGTAGGAACAATGTTGATTTATATATTTTGTTCTTTGATCCAGCAGCTGTTTAACTTGCTTATGGTTTTTCTATAGGAAAAGTTCCTTAAAATAATAACTTTGAATATTCTTTTCTACTTCTTTTGTGTTTTCCTTGAATTGTCTTCCTCTATGCTTTCTCTCACTCCCTTACTCCTTTCCTCTTTCCCTTTCTTTTTTTCCTTTCATAACATCCACTAAGACATACTATGTTGTGTATCAGTGATAGACATCTTTGTATTTCTGATAAATAGAAATGCTTATTAAATTTTACTATAGGCATGATGCTGTAGGTTTTTGGTACATATCTTTTATTATCTTCTAGCCTTATTTTGTTGGCTTAAAAATACTCATTAATGTGTGTTGAAATTTATTAATTTTTTTATATATGTTAAGATGATTATAAGATTTTTCTCCCTTCATTTGTTTGGGTCATAAATTATGTGAATACATTTTTCTTGATATTAAAGCATCTTGCATTTGTTATGTATTACTAATTTTTAAATTTACTGGTACATTGGCATCTGTGTTCATAAGTGGAATTGTTACAGACTTTTCTTGTGTTCTCCATTTTTGGTTTTAGTATGAAGATTTTGTAAGTGTTCCCTCTTTTTTTCACTCATTGGAAAAGTTAGCATAAATAGGGAAATTTTCTTCCTTGGAGAATTATTAGAAATTATTTATAAAACTACCTGGGCCTGGGTGTTTCTTCTTAGGAGAGATATTTGTCTATTACTTCCGATTATTTAATCGACATTGATTTATTCAGCTTTTCTATTTTTTTTTTTTTTAGTTAATTTTGCTAATTCTAGTTTGCATAAAGTGGTCGATTTTCACTAACTTCAAAAATTTCTTGGCTTAATGCATGCAATTTTTATGACTAAGAAAACTATAATTTTAGTTGTGTCGAAATTTTATTCTTAAGATAATTTTTTATATCTTTAATCTTTGTGTCTTTTCTTTTTTAACTTTTATTTTAAGTTCAGTAATACAAGCGCAGGTTTGTTACATAGATAAACTTGTGTCAAGGGGGTTTGTTGTGCAGATTATTTTATCACCTAGGTATTAAGACTGGTATCCGGCCGGGCGCGGTGGCTCAAGCCTGTAATCCCAGCACTTTGGGAGGCCGAGGCGGGCGGATCACAAGGTCAGGAGATCGAGACCACAGTGAAACCCCGTCTCTACTAAAAATACAAAAAATTAGCCGGGCGCGGTGGCGGGCGCCTGTAGTCCCAGCTACTCAGGAGGCTGAGGCAGGAGAATGGCGGGAACCCGGGAGGCGGAGCTTGCAGTGAGCCGAGATCGCGCCACTGCACTCCAGCCTGGGCAACAGCGTGAGACTCCGTCTCAAAAAAAAAAAAAAAAAGACTGGTATCCATTAGTTATTTTTTTCTGATCCTCTCCCTCTTCCCACCCTCCATCCTCTGAAAGGCCTCAGTATGTGTTGTTCCCCTCTGTGTCCATGTGTTTTCATCATTTAGCTCTCACTTATAAGACAAAACAGGTGGTATTTGGTTTTCTGTTCTTATGTTAGTTTGCTGAGGATAATGACCTCCTGCTCCATCCTTGTCCCTGCAAAGGACATGATCTTGTTCTTTTTTATGGCTGCATAGTATTTCATGGTATATATATACCACATTTTCTTTATCTAGTCTATCTTTGTTGGTCATTTTGGTTGATTCCATGTTCTTGCTATTGTGAACAGTGTTGCAGTGAACATATACATGCATGCATCTTTATAATAGAATAATTTATATTCCTTTGGGTATATACCCAGTAATGGGATTGCTGGGTTGAATGGTATTCTGTCTTGAAGTCTTTGAGGAATCAGCACACTTTCTTCCACAATGGCTGAACTAATTTACAGTAGCATCAACAGTGTATAAGCATTTCTTTATCTTGAAAACCTCACTAGCATCAGTTATTTTTTTGACTTTTCTTTCTCTTTTTTTGAGTATTGTGTTTTTTAAAATTTATTTATTTTTATTATACTTTAAGTTCTGGGATACATGTGCAGAACATGCAGGTTTGTTACAGAGATATGCATATGCCATGGTGGTTTGCTGCACCCATCAACCTGTCATCTACATTAGGTATTTTTCCTAATGCTATCCCTCCCCTAGTCCCCACCTCAACAGGCTCTGATGTGTGATGTTCCCCTCCCTGTGTTCATGTATTCTCATTGTTCAACTCCTACTTATGAGTGAGAATATGCAGTGTTTAGTTTTCTGTTCTTGTGGTTAGTTTGCTGAGAATGATGGTTTCCAGCTTCATCCATGTCCCTGCAAATGATGTGAACTCATCCTTTTTTATGGCCGCATAGTATTCCATGGTATATATGTGATTAAACACAAATGGATAGTCACCAAAACACATTGTAATCCAATTCTTTCTTTTTTAAATTATACTTTGAGTTCTGGGTTACATGTGCAGAACGTGCAGGTTTGTTACATAGGTATACATGAGCCATGGTGGTTTGCTGCACTCATCAACCCATCATCTACATTAGGTATTTCTCCTAATGCTATCCCTCCTCTAGCCTTCCACTCCCACACAGGCCCCAGTGTGTGACGTTCCCCTCCCTGTGTCCATGTGTTCTCATTGTTCCTCTCCCACTTCTGAGTGAAAACATGCGGTGTTTGGTTTTCTGTCCTTGTGTTAGTTTGCTGAGAATAATGGTTTCCAGCTATCCCTCCCCTAATCCCCACCTCAACAGGCCCTGATGTGTGATGTTCCCCTCCCTGTGTCCATGTGTTCTCATTGTTCAACTCCTACTTATGAGTGAGAACATGCAGTGTTTGGTTTTCTGTTCTTGTGGTTAGTTTGCTGAGAATGATGGTTTCCAGCTTCATCCATGTCCCTGCAAAGGACATGAACTCATCCTTTTTTATGGCTGCATAGTATTCCATGGTATATATGTGCCACATTTTCTTTATCCAGTCTATCATTGATGGGCATTTGGGTTGGTTCCAAGTCTTTGCTATTGTGGACAATGCTGTAGAAGCTCTTCAGTTTAATTAGATCCCATTTGTCCCTGCAAAGGACATGTTCTCATTCGTTTTTATGGCTGCATAGTATTCCATGGTGTATATGTGCCACAGTTTCTTTATCCAGTCTATCATTGATGGGCATTTGGGTTTGTTCCAAGTCTTTGCTACTGTGAACAATGCTGCAATAAACATATGTGCGTGTGTGTCTTTATAATAGAATGATTTATAATCCTTTGGGTATATGCCTAGTAACGGGATTGCTGAGTCAAATGGTATTTCTAGTTCTAGATCCTTGAGGAATCACCATACTGTCTTCCACAATGGTTGAACTAATTAACATTCCCACCAACAGTGGAAAAGCTTTCTAATTTCTCCACATCCTCTCCAGCATCTGTGTTTCCTTACTTTTAATGATCACCATTCCAACTTGCGTGAGATAGTATCTCATTGTAGGTTTGATTTGCATTTCTCTAATGACCAGTGACGATGAGCATTTTTTCACGTTTGTTGGCTGCATAAATGTCTTCTTTTGAGAAGTGTCTGTTCACATCCTTTGCCCACTTTTTGATGGGGTTGTTTGTTTTTTTCTTGTAAATTTGTTTAAGTTCTTTGTAGATTCTGGATATTAGCCCTTTGTCAGATGGATAGATTGCAAAATTATTCTCCCATTCTGTAGGTTGCCTGTTCACTCTGATGGTAGTTTCTTTTGCTGTGCAGAAGCTCTTTAGTTTAATTAGTTCCCATTTGTCTATTTTGGCTTTTGTTGCCATTGCTTTCAGTGTTTTAATCATGAGGTCTTTGCCCATGTCCTGAATGGTATTGCCTAGGTTTTCTTCTAGGGTTTTTATGGTTTTAGGTCTTAATTTAAGTCTTTAATCCATCTTAAGTTAGTTTTTGTATAAGATGTGAGGAAGGGATCCAGTTTCAGCTTTCTATATATGGCTAGCCAGTTTTCCCAACATCATTTATTAAATAAGGAATCCTTTCCCCATTGCTTGTTTTTGTCAGGTTTGTCAAAGGTCAGATGGTTGTAGATGTTTGGTGTTATTTCTGAGGCATCTGTTCTGTTCCATTGGTCTATATATCTGTTTTGGTATATATGCTGCTATATACCAGTAATATGCTGTTTTGGTTACTGTAGCCTTGTAGTATAGTTTAAAGTCAGATAGTGTGATGCCTCCAGCTTTGTTCTTTTTGCTTAGGATTGTCTTGTCTTTGTGGGTTCTTTTTTGATTCCATATGAACTTTAAAGTAGTTTTTTCCAATTCTGTAAAGAATGTCAGTGGCAGCTTGATGGGGATAGCATTGAATCTATAAATTACTTTGGGCAGTATGGCTGTTTTCACAGTATTGATTCTTCCTATCCATGAGCATGGAATGTTCTTCCATTTGTTTGTGTCCTCTCTTACTTCCTTGAGTGATGCTTTGTAGTTCTCCTTGAAGAGGTCCTTCACATCTCTTGTAGGTTGTACAATAAAATACTCCTAGGTATTTTATTCTCTTTGTAGCAATTGTGAATGGGAGTTCACTTCTGATTTGGCTCTCTATTGGTGTATAGGAATGCTTGTGATTTTTGCATATTGATTTTTGTATCCTGAAACTTTGCTGAAGTTGCCTATCAGCTTAAGGAGATTTTGGGCTGAGACGATGGGGTTTTCTAAATATACAATCATGTCGTCTGCAAACAGGGACAATTTGACTTCCTCTTTTCTCAAATGAATAACGTTTATTTCTTTCTCTTGCCAGATTGCCCTGGCCAGAACTTCCAATACTATGTTGAATAGGAGTGGTGTGAGAGGGCATTTTTGTCTTGTGCTGGTTTTCAAAGGAAATGCTTCCAGCTTTTGCCCATTCAGTATGATATTGGCTGTGGGTTTGTCATAAATAGCTCTTATTATTTTGTGATGCGTTTCATCGATACTTAGTTTATTGAGAGTTTTTAGCATTAAGGGGCGTTGAATTTTGTTGAAGGCTTTTTCTTCATCTATTGAGATAATCATATGGTTTTGTCGTTGGTTCTGTTTACGTGATAGATTACACTTATTGATTTGCCTCTGTTGAATCAGCTTTGCATCCCGGGGATGAAGCTGACTTGATCATGGTGGATAAGCTTTTTGATGTGCTGCTGGATTTGGCTTGCTGGTATTTTTTGAGGATTTTTTTGCATCGATGTTAATCAGGGATATTGGCCTAAAATTTTCTTTTTTTGTTGTGTCTCTGCCAGGTTTTGGTATTAGGATTATGCTGGCCTCATAAAATGAGTTAGGAAGGATTCCCTCTTTCTCTATCATTTGGAGTAGTTTCAGAAGGAATGGTACCAGCTCATCTTTGTACCTCTGGTAGAATTTGGCTGTGAATTCATCTGGTCCTGGACTTTTTTTGGTTGGTAGGCTATTAATTACTGCCTCAATTTTAGAACTTGTTATTGGTCTATTTAGGGATTCAGCTTCTTCCTGGTTTAGTCTTGGAGGATGTATGTGTCCAGAAATTTATGTATTTTTTCTAGATTTTCTAGTTTATTTGCATAGAGTTGTTTATAGTATTCTCTGATGGTAGTTTGTATTTCTGTGGGATTGGTGGTGATATCCCCGTTATTATTTTTTATTGTGTCTATTTGATTCTTCTCTCTTTTCTTTTTTATTAGTCTGGCTAGCGGTCTATCTATTTTGTTGATCTTTTCAAAATACCAGTTCCTGTATTCATTGATTTTTTTGAAGGGTTTTTGTGTGTGTGTGCGCATGTGTATTTCTATCTTCTTCAGTTCTGCTCTGATCTTAGTTATTTCTTGTCTTCTGCTAGCTTTTGAATTTGTTTGCTCTTTTTTCTCTAGTTCTTTTCATTGTGATGTTAGGGTGTTGATTTTAGTTTTTTCCTGCTTTCTCCTGGGGGCAGTAAGTGCTATAAATTTCCCTCTACACACTGCTTTAAATGTGTCCCAGAGATCTGGGACATGGTATCTTTGTTATCATTGGTTTCGAAGAACTTCTTTATTTCTGCCTTCATTTACCCAGTAGTCATTCAGGAGCAGGTTATTCAATTTCCATGTTGTTGCGTGGGTTTGAGTGAGTTTCTTAATCCTGGGGTCTAATTTGATTGCACTGTGGTCTGAGAGATAGTTTTTTATGATTTCCATTCTTTTGCATTTGCTGAGGAGTGTTTTGCTTTTAATTATGTGGTCAATTTTAGAATAAATGCGATGTGGTGCTGAGAAGAATGTATATTCTGTTGATTTGGGGTGGAGAGTTCTGTAGGTATCTGTTAGGTCCTTGGTCTGGAGCTGAGTTTAAGTCCTGGATATCCTTGTTAATTTTCTGTCTCATTGATCTGTCTAGTATCGACAGTGGGGTGTTAAAGTCTCCCACTATTATTGTGTGGGAGTCTCAGTCTCTTCCATTCTGACTTGTGTTGGTATCGTGTGGTTTTTTAATTTTTTAATTTTTTTCGTAAGTTATTGGGGTTCAGGTGGTGTTTGGTTACATGAGTAAATTTGTATATACTAGATTTTCTTTATCCACTTGTTGATTAATAGGCATTTGGGTTGGTTCCATGGTTTTTCAGGTGTGAGTTGTGCTGCTATAAACATGCGTGTGCAAATAACTTTTTTGTATAATGACTTCTTTTCCTCTGGGTAGATACCAGTAATGGGATTGCTGGATCAAATGGTAGATCTACTTTTAGTTCTTTAAGGAATCTCCACACTGTGTTTCATAGTGGTTGTACCAGTTTACATTCCCACCAGCAGTGTAGAAGTATTCCCTGTTCACCACATCCACGCTAATATCTACTATTTTTTGATTTTTTGATTTTTTGATTATGGCCATTCTTGCAGGAGTAAGGTGGTATCACACTGTGGTTTTGATTTGCATTTCTCTGATCATTAGTGATGTTGAGCATTTTTTCATCTGTTTGTTGGCCATTTGTATATCTTCTTTTGAGAATTGTCTATTCATGTCCTTAGCCTACTTTTCGATGGGATTGTTTGCTTTTTGCTTAATGATTTGTGTTCGTTGTAGATTCTGAATATTAGTCATTTGTCAATTGTGTAGAGTGTGAAGATTTTCTCCCACTCTGTGGGTTGTCTGTTTACTCTCCTGACTATTCCTTTTGCCATGCAAGAGCTCTTTAGTTTAATTAAGTCCCAGTTATTTACTTTTTTTTTTTTTTTGAGATGCAGTTTCACTTTTGTTGCCCAGGCTGGAGTGCAGTGGTGCGATCTCGGCTCACTGAAACTTCTGCCTTCCAGTTTCAAGTGATTCTCCTACCTCAGCCTCCCAAGTAGCTGGGACTACAGGCACACGCCACCACGCCCAGCTAATCTTTTGTATTTTTAGTAGAGGCGGAGTTTCACCATGTTCGTCAGGATGGTCTCAATCTCTTGACCTTGTGATCTGCCTGCCTCGGCCTCCCAAAATGCTGGGATTACAGGTGTGAGCCACTGCACCTGGCCTGTTTACTTTTTTAAAAATTGCATTTGCTTTTGGGTTCTTGGTTATAAAATCCTTGCCTAAGCCAATATCCAAAAGAGTTCTTCCAATGTTATATTCTAGAATTTTTAGTTTCAGGTCTTAAATTTAAGTTCTTAATCAATCTTGAGTTGATTTTTGTATAAAGTTAGAGATAGGATCCAGTTTCATTCTCTACATATGGCTAGACTATTATCCCAGCACCATTTGTTGAAAGGGTGCCCTTTTACCACTTTATGCTTTTGTTTGCTTTGTTGAATATCAGTTGGCTTTAAGTATTGGGGTTTATTTCTGGGTTCTCTATTCTGTTCCATGGGTCTATGTGCCTATTTTTTATACCAGTACCATGCTGTTTTGGTGACTCTGGCCTTAAAGTACAGTTTGAAATAAGGTAGTGTGATGCCTCCAGGTTTGTTCTTTTTGCTTAGTCTTGCTTTGGCTATGCAGGCTCTTTTTTGGTTCCATATGAATTTTAAAATTTAAGTCTTTAATTCATCTTGAGTTAATTTTTGTACATAGTGTAAAGAATGGGCCCAGTGTAAGTCTTCTGCATATGACTAGCCAGTTATCCCAGCACCATTTATTGAATAGAAAATCCTTTCCCCATTGCTTGTTTTTGTCAAGATGGTTGAAGATCAGATAGTTGTAGGTGTGTGGTCTTGTTTCTGGGTATTCTATTCTGATTTGTTGGTCTATGTGACTGTTTTTTGTTCCAGTATCATGCTTTTTTGGTTACTATAGGCCTGGACTATAATTTGAAGTTGGGTAGCATGATGTCTCTAGCTTTTTTCTTTTTGCTTAAGATTGCCTTGGCTTTTCAGGCTCTTTTCTGGTTCCATAGGAATTTTAGTTTTCCTTAGTTCTCTGAAGAATATCAATGGTACTTTAATAGAAATAGCATTGAGTCTCTAGATTTCTTTGGGTAGTATGGCCATTTTAACAATATCATGGAAATTTCTTCCTTGATAATGTATAAAGCCAGATGCAATACTGAATTTCTGGGGAATTGCATAGATTATTGCCACCACCAGAGACTTGGAAGACTCAGGAGTAGAGATAGTTATCACATCTCTATGTAACTTGCTGATGTGACCTGTGCAGAAGTCAGATTAATTTTGGGGGGTGACTGTGGATCATTATAGACTTAATCAGATGGTGTTGATAGAGTTTGCAGCTGCTGTCTCAGTTATAGTATTTTTACTGGAGCAAAACATCGTGGTCTGGTATATTGATGGCATTATGCTGATTAGAGTTGAATAGCTGGAAGTAGGAAGAATCTTGCAAACCAGATAATGGAAGATAAACCCCGTGAAATTTCAGGGGCCTCCTACTGCAGTGAAGTTCCTGGGGTCCAGTGGTCTGGATAATGTCAAAATATCCCCTCCAAGGTGAAAGACAAGTTGCTATTCCTTCCACCATCTACCATGAAAAAGAGTTATAACTCTTGGTAGGTCTTTCTGGGTTTTGGAGATAATATATATTGCATTTGAGTGTGTCACTTTGGCTTATCTACTGAGATACTGATAAGTGTGCCAATTTTGAGTGGACATAGAGCAAGACAAAGCTCTACAGTGGGTCCAGGCTGCATTGCAAGCTACTTTTTCATTCCAACCTTATGATTTAGCAGATTAAATAATACTTGAATTGTTTTGTTGCAAACTGGGGTGCTTTAGAAAGCCTCTGGAAAGTACCGATATGAGAATAAGAGCACGCAACCCTAGGATTTTGTAATACTTCTATGTCCTCTTCTACAGATAACTAATATAAAATATAAAAGGATGATATAACTATGCTATTTCTAATTAATATACTTTGAATATGTAGATACCCATGGGCTAAAAGTAAAAGCATGGAAAGTGATATATCATGTAAGCATCAATAAAAATGATGTAGTGGCTATATTAGTATCAGATAAAGTACATATAAGAATAAAGAGTATTACTAGAGATAAAGGGGGATATTTCATAATGAAAAAGAAAGAGATCATCAAGAAGACACAGTAATCCTAAAGGTATATGCATGTATAGAGATTCAGAATGCTTAAGGGAACAACTGACAAAACAGAATGGAGAAATAAATAATTTACAATTATAGCGAGCTATTTCACTACTCTGGTCTCAATAATTGATAGAGCAAGACCTCAGTGAGGTTATAGAAGATTGAACAGGACTGTTAGCCTAGTGTGACATAATAAGCACTTATAGAACATGCCACCCAATATGTTTATGCATAATACACATACTTCTACATGCACATAGAATGTTTACCAAAATAGAACATATTTTTGTTAATAAAACAAGTTTTAATATATTTAAAGTATTGAAATAACAGAAAATATACTCTCTGATCACAACAGTGTTTGCAAAAAATAAATCACAGAAAAATATCTGGAAAATTCTTATAATTTGGAAATTGAGCAACATACTTCCAAATAAACCATAGGTGAAAGAGGAAATTATGAGGAAAATCAGAAAATATTTCAAGCTATGTGAAAATGAAAACACAACATATCAACATTTGTAGGATAAAATATTATATTTAGTGGGTAATATATAGAATTAATGCTTATATTAGAAAAGAAGAAACATGTAAAATCAGTGTACTCAGCTTTCACGGTTAGGAAATAGAAAATAAAAAGGACAAACTAAACTCCAAAGAGGAAGAGAGATAACTGGAGTGAAGCAGGTGAAATAAAATTCTCTAGCTCTGTTCTCCACAAGGAAACAAGAAACTATTAAATGAGGTTCAAAACATCTACTATAAGAAAATAAGACTAATTTGTTCATATCTCTGAAAAGTAAATTATCCTAAGCAGACTGTTGGTAGAAATATGGACGTTAAAGATACTTACTGCTAGTGAAGGATCAGAAGAAAATGAGGAACACATTGTTGGAAACTATGGGAAAGGGGATTCTTGTTATAGAGTGGTAGAAAGTGTAGCTAAAATGTGTCCTACATGATTATGTAGAAACTAGATTTTGTAAGGAATGTCCTTGGATTTGCGTAAGGAGACTGCCGAGTGTTGAAGGTGTGCTGAGGTTTCTTCTTTCTGCTTATAGTAAAATGTGAGATGAAAAGCACAAATTGAAGGAAGAACTGTTAAGCCAAAAGAAACCAGGACTTGATGATGTGGGAAATTTCCAACCTATCCAATTAGAAAAAGACACTCAAATTAGATTCACTTCCAGGAAAGTCAGTTCTGGGGAGACTACTGAGGTTGTGGTTGAATTATCTTTCACTAGTGCCTTGGAAGGATCTAGAGACTGTGTTCAGTCACACAGAAGCTCTTTGAAGAGATCAGGTGTATGACTCAGTCATCTCTGAAGCGGCCAAAAATAGACCTGGCATTATCTAGAAAAGACCTGTGGAGGAGCTGTTGTGTGGAGTGAATTCCCATGACAGATGTAGGAGACTCAAAATATTCATGAGATTTTATATCAATAGCAGCACTGCCAGCTTGGACTGAAAGGGACAGAAAGAAGGGTAAATGAAAGAAGGCTATTGACACTCTAGAATTCTAAAGGCAGGAAGCAGGCTGATAAAACTACTTAGCTGAAAGCAATGCTACTCTTCATGAAAAAGGAAGATTTACTCCAAAGGCAGAGTCATCCTATTCTCTGAGGGTGAAGCTGGGAGCCACACAGGTTATTCCTAGGCCTTGAAACTCAATGGAGTTTTCCTAACAGGGTTTTGAGATTGCTTGAGATGGCTGATTTCTTTTTTCCTCCCATTTTTTTTTTTGGAATGGAAATGTTTGTTGTTCTACACTTATTCCATCTTTTATTTTGAGAGCTGTTAATTTGTTTTCTAGTTTTACAGGTCTACAGATGGAGATGAATTTTGCCCTAGATGGATCATATCCAAAATTTCATCCATATCTGATTTTTGTGGTTCAGTTGATGTGAATTTGGGTCCTTTGAGCTGATGAGATTTAGATTAGATTTCAGACTTTGAGCTGCTGTTGTAATGAGTTAAGATTCTTGGGAATATTAGGATGGGATGAATGCATTGAATGTGGGATGAATGAATCTTTGTGGGCTAGACTGCTTACTGTGGTAGAATTATATCCCTCTAACAATGTTCATGTCCTAATCCCTGGAACTTGTGCATATGTTATTTGACATGGTAAAAGAGACTTCCCAATGGGATTAAGTTAATAAGTGTATGTTATTTTAAGCTACTAAATTTTTGGTATTCATTAGAAGAGCAACAGAAACAAATACACCTTGTCTTTGGAATTGCCTGTCCCCTGGGAACATTGGCCATTTTCAAAGGAAGAGGCTTCTGCATCTTACCAGTCTGAGCAGCTGCCTGGTAAGTTTGACAGACTCATGTGGTCCAGAGGGCACAACCTGGTGAATGTTCCTTGTTTATCTGTTAAGATTCAGTCAAGAGATAGAAAGCATGCCAATAATGTAGATGTTGATAGTTTAATATTAAAAAAATTAGTTAAAAATGGTCAACTACTTATAATGGAAAACTAGACTCTACACTAAAACAGCTTATGTAGGAAGCATCTACAAATGTACTGCCTTTAGTGGGATTGGGGAAAGAGAAAGAGAAACAGAGAAAGAGAAGGGCAAGAAGTACACTAAGAACTCAGAAGAATCACCTCCTACTCCTACTCCCAAGACTGAGACCTCACTGGAGAGGGCATAGCTATGGTTCACTGGGTGGCAAAGAAGTTCACTGGAGTCAGTGGACTGGAGTTTATCTGTATGTCGTTATCTACTGGAGTAATGGCAGATTGGGGCTTGTCTACAGGAAGCTGTCCTTGAGGGTTCCTGAGAAACTCAATGGGGCTGCAGCATGTCACTAGCAGGCACACCACAGACGGAAGAAAATATGCTAGAATTAGGAAGTGAAACCCCTTCCTCTACCATGACATACAATGTCCATCTGGTACCCTCTCTTGCCAACTAAGATTAGACAAACTGGCAAAAGAAATTTGTACGGGGTCCAGATCCAGTAAAACCTAGGTCAAGGAGGATGAATGCAGAGGCAGAGGAATAAATCAGTAACTAACACCATACACTCTGGGTTTTTTTTTTTTTTTCTGTCCATATGTTTATTGTCTTTATCTGAAAATCTTCATAGAAAATTGTTTGGTTTAGCTCTCAGCAGCCCATTCCTGAGCTCTGAGGAAGCTTGCCTTCTTTTGAGCTACCCAATCTTTCTTCTGAGCAAGGGACATTTTGGGATGGTTCCACCTCTTCTTTTTAACTTCTTTCTTGGGTTTCTTTTCATAGACTGGATTCTCTCGTATAGCAGCATGAGCTTTCCTATACATCTCCATCATGTCTGGTTACTCTGTTCTTTATGTATTGAGAGAACGGTTTCTTGTAATCATTTTCCTCTTCTTCCATTAAGTAGTGCATGTAATCTGCAACATTCTGGCCCACAGTGTGCTTCCAGTGTACTTCTACATTAAATTCCTTGCTTTCAGAATCATAACCAGGGAATCATTTGGTATTGTGAGGGATAGACAAGCCTCCATCCACAGCTCCCTTCAGGGCGCCAATGATTTTATTGCCAGTGGTAATTCTGGCAAGGCCTGCATCCAAATAGCAGGTAAAGGCACCTGGCTGACCATCAATGCTTTCCACATTGTATTCATCACCAGTCACCTCCACTTGGCCTTCATAGATCTTGTCCATGCCAAACCTACTGAGAAGACTGCAGGCCAGCAGCAGGCCAGTATAATATGCTGCAGCATAATTTGTCAGGCCAACCTTCACACTATATTTTGGCAGTTCGTGTGCACATGTCACGCAGACTATTATATCCCCCCTCTGTATGGGCATAAGCAATCTGACAAGTGATTCTCTGTTTGTTACACTAACTATCATTCTGTATTTGGGTGTGTTGTATTTATTTTTATCCTTTATCACTAAGGGTTTCCAAGCATAGTAATCAGTTTTACCCTCTCCTCGTCTTCTAAATTTCACTTGGTATCTCTTAAAGTAGGTTTTATTCTTAACAACATTAACAAAACTCATCCTGTGGAACAGAGACCTACATCTGCAGCTCGACAGAGACCTGCAGGCCCAGTAGCACTAGGGGGTGGAAAGGGCCACAGCCAATACACTCCTTTTATCAGTCAGCTTCTGTTTCCTTTTACACAACAACAAAACAACTCTGTTTCCACCTAACAAAGCAAAGCTATTCTTTATACAATTAAAAAGTTTTGACACTTTCTTCATGAGGAGATATACATCTCCAGTAGTTGTTGTATAAATGACTTGCCAGCTATATTAATTAATCCTTAAATTCACTTGAACTGCAAGTGAATACTCTTAAAAAGAGTAAACTAAAGTAATCCCTGATAATAAAGGAGAGCCTCTTTGCTATCCTCCCCATTTTTGTTCTTATACCTTTTGGAATACAGATGGGGGTAATTAAATTTGCAGTAGTCATTTTATGACCTTGATATACGAAAAAGAAAAGATGTTCAAGAGAATCCTAAAGACCTGAGTTTAGACATTGTTGATTCTTGAATTAATTACATAGGCTATTCTGGACTTCTTGCTTTATAATACAAATAAAACTTTATTTTTAAAAGCAATATTGGGTTTGTTGATATTTGCGGCCAAATGCATTTCTTCTAGATATTCTTATAAAACAAATTGAAAAGCCAGTGAAAGTAATTATATTGAGAGAAAGCACAGTGAAAGTAAAATTTTGTCATGAAATGATACTATCAAATGTTATATAATATCAGTGGCATATGTTTACAATGACATTTATAAATATGTCAAATACCTGAACAAACGTGTAGATACTTTCATTTGTTCTTGTATTAAACTACTAATTTCAGAGTATAAATTAACCCTTGCTTATGTGTGCTACATATATATGTGGAGACGACTTTGGCAACATTTGGTTATATTTATCATTGAAAACACAAGCAATGGGAGAAGTGGTGTTTCATTGATTTAATTTTATAGGACATATGGATTTGAAAACTTTCATTGAGATCAGCAATGACATGTTAATGTTATGGAAGGGTGTAAATAATAGATATTCCAGCTGAGTAGCTATCCATACTCTGCTTTGTTCATGGAAAACGTTTGATAATCAGCAGTGAAACTACTAGACAAGAGGAATGATGATAGCATGATGGGAGAATAGGAGTTTCCAATGCACACCCCTCTGTATTAGTCTGTTTTCACCGTGCTATAAAGATACTACATGAGACTGGGCAATTTATAAAGGAAAGAGGTTTAATCGACTCACAGTTCCCTGGAAACTTACAATCATGGTAGAAGGTGGAAGAGAAGCAAGTACTTTCTTCACAAGGTAGCAGGAGAGAGAGAGAGAGAGAGAGAGAGAGACAGAGAGAGAGAGAGAGAGAGACAGAGAGAAAGACAGAGAGAGAGAGAGACAGAGAGAGAGAGAGAATGCGAATGCAGGCTAAACTGCCACTTTTAAAACCATCAGATCTCACGAGAACTCCCTCACTATCATGAGAATAGCATGGGGGAAAGCACTCCCATGATCCAATCTCCTCCCACCAGGTCCCTCCCTCAACATGTGAGAATTAGAATTTGAGATGAGATTTGGGTAGGGACAGAGCCAAACCATATCACCTTCACAGAAACATCAGTGTAAACAATCATCTATGCATAAAAATATGTTCACAAGAGCTAAGGATTCCAGATGAGAGATTACAGTATCTAGGTGGGGCACATAAATAAGAAAAGATGCATTAAAGAGGGTAGGAAGGACAGTTTCACATTACTGCCATCACCCCTCACCCCAACCTGAGCAGCACAGTGCAGGCAGATGTGTTGGGAAAGGAAGATGAAGTAAGGACCTCACTTTGCCTCAGACTTATGTCACCAGGTCCAACCCAGTGAACCCCAGTGCCAGGATGTCCCCCACAAACCTACACTTCAATCTTGTCATGGCACCAGGTCACCCCGGCAGATCCAGGCTTCGGGCCAACCCCAGTGGGTATAGGCTCCAGTACTTGTCTGTAGCACTGTCTGTAGCAGTGATGGCTACAGACTCTAGTATGGCCACTGAAGACCCAGGAAAAAAGCTGGTACTTGCAGATCCAGGCTCCAGGCCTGCCCCAACACCAAGCCATCCTCAGTAGACTGAGGTACCAGTCTGGCCCTTGCAGTTTCAGGCTCCAGGCCCACCAAAGTGCTAGGCAGCCCCTGCAGACTCAGGAACCAGGTCGGCATCTGTGGACACAGGCAACAGGCCCACTTACTCAGGAACCAGGCCAAACGGACCAAGGATTCAGCAGTAAGCCTACCTGACCTGTGGACTTCACCAATGGGCCTACCAACTGAATATCGTGATGGGCTGACTAATGATGGATGTTCCCTGCTGAAGCTTGTATGTAAAGACTAAAATAGGAGCCTATTCCTTCAAATGCACAGACACCAGTGAAAGACAGCAATTATGAAAAATCAGGAAAAAGTCATACCACTAAAAGAACAAAATAAAACATCAGGAACTAACCCTAATGAAATGGAGATATATGAATAGCCTGACAAAGAATCATTGTCTTAAAGAAGCTTAGTGACCTACAAAAGAACACAGATGGGCAACTAAACAAAATCAGGAAAACAATACATGAAGAAAATGAGAAGTTCAACAAAAAGATAGAATGTATAAAAGAAAACCAAACAGAAATTGTGGAGCCAAAGGACACAATGACTGAACTAAAAAATTCCACAGAGAACTCTAATGGCAGACTTGATCTAACAGGAGAAAAAAAATCAGTGAACACAAAGAGAGGTTATTTGAAATCACCCAGTTAGAGAAACCAAAAGAAAAAATGAAAAAGAGTAAAGAAAGCCTGTGGGATACAGTCAAATAGAACAATATATGAGTAATGAAGTTCCAGAGGAGCATAGAAAAAGAATGGGACAGAAAACTGTTTAAGAACATAACTACACAGAAGAATTCTTGAATTTGGAAAGGAACACAAACATTGAGACCCATGAAGCTCAAATAACCTCAAATAGATTAAACACAAATGTCACCAAAATACATTGTAATCAAATTTTTTTTTAAATTATACTTTAAGTTTTTAAATTATACTTTAAGTTTTTTTTTAAATTATACTTTAAGTTCTGGGATATATGTGCAGAATGTGCAGGTTTGTTACATAGGTATACACGAGCCATGGTGGTTTGCTGCACCCATCAACCCATCATCTACATTAGGTATTTCTCCTAATGCTATCTCTCCTCTAGCCTTCCACCCCTGCACAGGCCCAGTGTGTGACATTCCCCTCCCTTTGTCCATGTGTTCTTATTGTTCTTCTCCCACTTCTGAGTGAAAACATGTGGTATTTGGTTTTCTGTTCTTGTGTTAGTTTGCTGAGCATAATGGTTTCCAGCTTCATCCATGTCTCTGCAAAGGACACAAACTCATCCTTTTTTTATGGCTGCATAGTATTCCATGGTATATATGTGCCACACTTTCTTTTTTCTTTTTCTTTGTAAAGCAATGTTTACTTTTCCAAAATTTAAATATTCAAATTTCTTTTTTTTTTTTTTTAAATTATACTTTAAGTTCTAGGGTACATGTGTACAACATTCAGGTTTGTTACATATATATACATGTGCCATGTTGGTGTGCTGCACCGATTAACTCGTCATTTACATTAGGTATATCTCCTAATGCTATGCCTCCCCCCTCCCCCCTCCCCACAATAGGCCCTGGTGTGTGATGTTCCCCTTCCTGTGTCCAAGTGATCTCATTGTTCAGTTCTCACCCATGAGTGAGAACATGCAGTATTTGGTTTTCTGTTCTTGCGATAGTTTGCTGAGAATGATGGTTTCCAGCTGCATCCATGTCCCTACAAAGGACATGAACACATCCTTTTTTATGGCTGCATAGTATTCCGTGATATATATGTGCCACATTTTCTTAATCCAGTCTGTCACTGATGGACATTTGGGTTGATTCTAAGTCTTTGCTATTGTGAATAGTGCCGCAATAAACATACATGTACATGTGTCTTTATAGCAGCATGACTTATAATCCTTTGGGTATATACCCAGTAATGGGATGGCTGGGTCAAATGGCATTTCTAGTTCTAGATCCTTGAGGAATTGCCACACTGTTTTCCACAATGGTTGAACTAGTTTACAGTCCCACCAACAGTATAAAAGTGTTCCTATGTCTCCATATCCTCTCCAGCACCTGTTGTTTCCTGACTTTTTAATGATTGCCATTCTAACTGGTGTGAGATGGTATATCATTGTGGTTTTGATTTGCATTTCTCTGTAGGCGAGTGATGATGAGCATTTTTGCATGTGTCTGTTGGCTGTATGAATGTCTTCTTTTGAGAAGTGTCTGTTCATATGCTTTGCCCACTTTTTGATGGGGTTGTTTGTTTATTTTTTGTAAATTTGATTGAGTTCTTTGTAGGTTCTGGATATCAGCCCTTGTCAGATGAGTAAGTTGCAAAAATTTTCTCCCATTCTGTAGGTTGCCTGTTCACTCTGATGGTAGTTTCTTTTGCTGTGCGGAAACTCTTGAGTTTAATTAGATCCCATTTGTCAATTTTATCTTTTGTTGCTGTTGCTTTTGGTGTTTTAGACATGAAGTCCTTGCCCATGCCTATGTCCTGAATGATATTCCCTAGGTTTTCTTCTAGGGTTTTTATGGTTTTAGGTCTAACGTTTAAGTCTCTAATCCATCTTGAATTAATTTTCATATAAGGAGAAAGGAAAGGATCCAGTTTCAGCTTTCTACTTATGGCTAGCCAATTTTCCCAGCACCATTTATTAAATAGGGAATCCTTTCCCCATTTCTTGTTTTTCTCAGGTTTGTCAAAGATCAGATGGCTGTAGATATGTGGTAGTATTTCTGAGGACTCTGTTCTGTTCCATTGGTCTATATCTCTGTTTTGGTACCAGTACCATGCTGTTTTGGTTACTGTAGCCTTGTAGTATAGTTTGAAGTCAGGTAGCGTGATGCCTCCATCTTTGTTCTTTTGGCTTAGGATTGTCTTTGCAATGCGGGCTCTTGTTTGGTTCCATATGATCTTTAAAGCATTTTTTTCCAATTCTGTGAAGAAAGTCATTGGTAGCTTAATGGGGATGGCATTGAATCTATAAATTACCTTGGGCAGTATGGCCATTTTCACAATATTCGTTCTTCCTATCCATGAGCATGGTATGTTCTTCCATTTGTTTGTGTCCTCTTTTATTTCACTGAGCAGTGGTTTGTAGTTCTCCTTGAAGAGGTCCTTTACATCCCTTATAAGTTGGATTTCTAGGTATTTTATTCTCTTTGAAGCTATTGTGAATGGGAGTTCATTCATGATTTGGCTCTCTGTTTGTCTGTTACTGGTGTATGAGAATGCTTGTGATTTTTGCACATTGATTTTGTATCCTGAGACTTTGCTGAAGTTGCTTATCAGCTTCAGGAGATTTTGGGCTGAGACAATGGGGTTTTCTAAATATACAATCATGTCATCTGCAAACAGGGACAATTTGACTTCTTCTTTTCCTAACTGAATACCCTTGATTTCTCTCTCTTGCCTGATTACTCTAGCCAGAACTTCCAACACTATGTTGAATAGGAGTGGTGAGAGAGGGCATCCCTGTCTTGTGCCAGTTTTCAAAGGGAATGCTTCCAGTTTTTGCCCATTCAGTATGATATTGGCTGTGGGTTTGTCATAAATAGCTCCTATTATTTTTAGATATGTTCTATCAATACCGAATTTATTGGGAGTTTTTATCATGAAGGGCTGTTGAATTTTGTCAAAGGCCTTTGCTGCATCTATTGAGATAATCATGTGGTTTCTGTCTTTGGTTCTGTTTATATGCTGGATTACATTTATTGATTTGCATATGTCGAACCAGCCTTGCATCCCAGGGATGAAGCTGACTTGATCATGGTGGATAAGCTTTTTGATGTGCTGCTGGATTCAGTTTGCCAGTATTTTATTGAGGATTTTTGCATCGATGTTCATCAGGGATATTGGTCTAAAATTCTCTTTTTTTGTTGTGTGTCTGCCAGGCTTTGGTATCAGGATGATGTTGGCCTCATCAAATGAGTTAGGGAGGATTCCCTCTTTTCCTATTGATTGGAATAGTTTCAGAAGTAATGGTACCAACTCCTTGTACCTCTGGTAGAATTCAGCTGTGAATCCATCTGTTTCTGGACTTTTTTTGGTTGGAAAGCTATTAATTATTGCCTCAATTGCAGAGCCTGCTATTGGTCTATTCAGGGATTCAACTTCTTCCTGGTTTAGTCTTGGGAGAGTGTAAGCATCCAGGAAATTATCCATTTCTTCTAGGTTTTCTAGTTTATTTGCATAGAGGTGTTTATAGTATTCTCTGATGGTAGTTTGTGTTTCTGTGGGGTCGGTGGTGATACCCCCTTTATCATTTTTTATTGTGTCTATTTGATTCTTCTCTCTTTTCTTCTTTATTATTCTTGCTAGCAGTCTATCAATTTTGTTGATCTTTTCAAAAAACCAGCTCCTGGATTCGTTGATTGTTTGGTGGGTTTTTTGTGTCTCTATCTCCTTCAGTTCTGCTCTGATCTTAGTTATTTCTTGCCTTCTGCTAGCTTTTGAATATGTTTGCTCTTGCTTCTCTAGTTCTTTTCATTGTGATGTTAGGGTGTCAATTTTAGATCTTTCCAGCTTTCTCTTGTGGGCATTTAGTGCTATAAATTTCCCTCTACACACTGCTTTAAATGTGTCCCAGAGATTCTGGTATGTTGTATCTTTGTTCTCGTTGGTTTCAAAGAACATCTTTATTTCTGCCTTCATTTCATTATGTACCCAGTAGTCATTCAGGAGCAGGTTGTTCAGTTTCCATGTAGTTGAGCAGTTTTGATTGAGTTTCTTAGTCCTGAGTTCTAGTTTGATTGCGCTATGGTCTGAGAGACAGTTTGTTAGAGTTTCTGTTCTTTTACATTTGCTGATGAGTGCTTTACTTCCAACTATGTGGTCAATTTTGGAATAAGTGTGATGTGGTGCTGAGAAGAATGTATATTCTGTTTATTTGGTGTGGAGAGTTCTGTAGATATCCATTAGGTCTGCTTGGTGCAGAGTTCAGTTCAATTCCTGGATATCCTTGTTAACTTTCTGTCTCGTTGACCTGTCTAATGTTGACAGTGGGGTGTTAAAGACTCCCATTATTATTGTGTGGGAGTCTAAGTCTCTTTGTAAGTCTCTAAGGACTTGCTTTATGAATTGGGGTGCTACTGTATTGGGTGCATATATATTTAGGATAGTTAGCTCTTCCTGATGAATTGATCCCTTTATTATTATGTAATGGCCTTCTTTGTCTCTTTTGATCTTTGATGGTTTAAAGTCTGTTTTATCAGAGACTAGGATTGCAACCCCTGCTTTTTTTTTTGTTCTCCATTTGCTTGGTAGATCTTCCTCCATCCATTTATTTTAAGCCTATGTGTGTCTCTGCATGTGAGATGGGTGTCCTGAATACAACAGACTGATGGGTTTACTCTTTATCCAATTTACCAGTCTGTGTCTTTTAATTTGACCATTTAGTCCATTTACATTTAAGGTGTATATTGTTATGAGTGAACTTGATCCTCCCATTATGATATTAGCTGGTTATTTCGCTCGTTAGTTGATGCAGTTTCTTCCTAGCATTGATGGTCTTTACATTTTGGCATGGTTTTGCAATGACTGGTACCAGTTGTTTCTTTCCATGTTTAGTGCTTCCATCAGGATCTCTTGTAGGGCAGGCCTGGTGGTGACAAAATCTCTAAGCATTTGCTTGTCTGTAAAGGATTTTATTTCTCTTTCAGTTATGAAACTTAGTTTGGCTGGATATGAAATTCTGGGTTGCAAATTCTTTTCTTTAAGAATGTTGAATATTTGCCCCCACTGTCTTCTGTAGAGTTTCTGCCGAGAGATCTGCTGTTATTCTGATGGGCTTCCCTTTGTGGGTAACCCGACCTTCCTCTCAAGCTGCCCTTAACATTTTTTCCTTCATTTCAACTTTGGTGAATCTGACAATTATGTGTCTTGGAGTTGCTCTTCTTGAGGAGTATCTTTGTGGCGTTCTCTGTATTTCCTGAATTTGAATGTTAGCCTGACTTACTAGGTTGGGGAAGTTCTCCTGGATGATATCCTGGAGAGTGTTTTCCAACTTGGTTCCATTTTCTCCGTCACTTTCAGGCACACCAATCAGACATAGATTTGGTCTTTTCACATAATCCCATATTTCTTGGAGGCTTTGTTCATTTCTTTTTGCTCTTTTTTCTCTACACTTCTCTTCTCAGTTCATGTCATTCATTTGATCTACAATCACTGATACTGTTTCTTCCAGTTGATGTAGTCAGTGACTGAAGCTTGTGCATTTGTCACGTAGTTCTCGTGTCATGGTTTTCATCCCTGTCACTTCTTTTATGGCCTTCTCTGCATTGATTATTCTAGTTATCCATTCATCCATTCTTTTTCCAGGGTTTTTAGTTTCTTTGCACTGGGTATGTAGTTCCTCCTTTAGCTCTGAGAAGTTAATCGACTGAAGCTTTCTCCTCTCAACTTGTCAAAATCATTCTCCGTCCAGCTTTGTTCCATTGCTGGCAATGAGCTGCATTCCTTTGAAGGGGGAGATGCGCTCGGATTTTTTGCATTTCCAGCTTTTCTGCTCTGCTTTTCCCCATCTTTGTGGTTTTATCTGCCTTTGGCTTTGATGATGGTGACATACTGATAGGGTTTTGGTGTGGGTGTCCTTTCTGTTTGTTAGTTTTCCTTCTAACAGTCAATATCCTCAGCTGCAGGTCTGTTGGAGTTTGCTTGAGGTCCACTGCAGACCCTGTTTGCCTGCTCATCAGCAACGGAGGCTGCAGATGATAGAATATTGCTGAACAGACAGCAACACTGATTCTTGCTGTCTGATTCTTGCTCTGGAAGCTTCGTCTCAGGGCTGTACCCCACCGTGTGAGGTGTGAGGTGTCGGTCTGCACCTAGTGGGGGATGTCTCCTAGTTAGGCTACTCAGGGGTCAGGGACTCACTTGAGCAGGCAGTCTGTCCGTTCTCAGATCTCAATCTCCGTGCTGGGATAACCACTGCTGTCTTCAAAGCTGTCAGACAGGGACTTTTATATCTGCAGAGGTTTCTGCTGCTTTTTGTTTAGCTATGCCCTGTCCCCAGAGGTGGAGTCTACAGAGGCAGGCAGGCCTCCTTGAACTGTGGTGGGCTCCACCCAATTCGAGCTTCCCAGTGGCTTTGGTTATGTACTTAAGCCTCAGCAATGGCGGGCGCCCCTCACCCAGCCTTGCTGCTGCCTTGCAGTTAGGTCTCAGACTGCTGTGCTAGCAATGAGGGAGGCTCCTTGGACGTGGGACCCTCCAGGCCAGGTGTGGGATATAATCTCCTGGTGTGCCATTTGCTAAGACCCCTGGTAAAGCGCAGTATTAGGGTGGGAGTTACCCGGTTTTGCAGGTGTTGTGTGTCTCAGTTTCCTTTGTCTAAGAAAAGGAATTCCCTTCCCCCTTGTGCTTCCCAGGTGAGGCAATGCCTCACCCTCCTTCAGCTCTTGCTGGTCGGGCTGCACCAGCTGACCAGCACCCAGTGTCCGACAGGCCCAGTGAGATGAACCCGGTACCTCAGTTGAAAATGCAGAAATTACCCATCTTCTGTGTCGCTCACACTGGGAGCTGGAGACTGGTACTGTTCCTATTCGGCCATCTTGGGCGCCCTCCCAAGAGAAACAATCACTTCTTATTTTTGAATTCACTTTCATTGTGACAGGACTTTGTTTCCTTTAGGATGTGATTATAATGTATGCTGAGTAGGGGTGTTTGCTTTGCTTCTGGGTATGTTTGGTGGTGAAGAATCTACAAATTTTTTGATTATTGGTAGATTTAGTGTGATGGCTTTCTCAAATGTTCGTTGTAGTGGTGGTGTACCAGGCAGGTGAGCAGGCTCACAGCTTCCTGAGAAACTGGAGTGGCAGAGGTCACTGGGTTGTGTAGATTGACCTCCAGGACAGTAGGTCGCACTTGCAGGTAAGATCTGGCTGCAGTGGTACAATAGGTTTTATGTTTGATCTTTGTTTATCAGAAAAAGTGTCTGGTGTCCCAGGCATAGTCTTGCTGTGGAACACTCAGTGTTTGGGTTTTACATTCAGCCTTGGAGCAGGGGGTGAAGCTGGACAGAAATGGACCAGGCAAATCCATACTCAGATTCCCCAATGGCAGCTGAGGGAATTGGCTCTGACAGGGATCTGGGGGCAGTTGCCAGATGCCTGGAGATAAGCCTAGGTGAGGACTGGAGAAACTGCTGCTGCACCAATTTCTTTGCACAGGAATGGAAGGATGGTCCAAATGCATAGTCCGTGTGAACAGGGGTGGGACCCACCTCTTTCTCACACTTCAGAACTAGCTGGGCTCATTCCCCTGTCCTGACCAAGGGAGTGAGTTGGGAAGCTCAGTAGAGTCATACACAGTCTGGCTTTAGATCACAAAGCTACCTTTGACCTCAAATCTTGCTACCTAGGTGAAACCAGAGCTTGTCAGCAAATCTCTTCCTGTTCTGGTCCTGTGAAGTGCTGGAATTCAATTATAGTGTCACAGCTGGAATATATTCCATACTCATCTCTCAGTTCTGAGTGTGGAGTCCTCTCCCCTGCTCCAGACTCAGCACTCCAATCTCCAGCATGAGACTCTAATGCTGATGATAGTTGCTGCTGCTAGGTTGCTGAGTTCTGCCAAGCTTGATATGAGGCTGGATTGAGAATGATTTCTTCCTGTCAGTTTCCAGATCTAGGAGAATGCATAGGGAACCTCCTAGTGCCTTTACTTCTCACAGTCTCTCACAGCCTTTACTTCTCACAGCCTCTCCCCATGTTAGCTTTAGGGATTGGGAGAGACAAGGTGCTTTCCTGTGGCCTGG
The DNA here is from genome assembly GCF_049350105.2 of Macaca mulatta. Lineage (NCBI taxonomy): Eukaryota > Metazoa > Chordata > Mammalia > Primates > Cercopithecidae > Macaca > Macaca mulatta. The sequence goes on along the minus strand of NC_133410.1, from coordinate 107,303,358 downwards.
GTTGCACTGTTCCCCAGTAGAAGGGTAAATCACAGAGGGACACTCTTTTCCTCTCTTCTCTTTGGAACTTTACTCACAGTTCTCAGCCATATGCTGTCCTTCAGGCTGTCTGACAAACTTCTTTTCTCTGGGATGTGAAGTATCCTTTACTTTTTGGTTGAATTCCTATGATTCTTTATGAATAAAGTTTCACAGTGTGAATCACTACACTACCAGGTGAGGAAAGCATGCTGGAGAACCTTCTAATCTGCCATATTGGAAGAAAAACAATATGGAGTAAGGAAATTGAATAATTAATTAAAAACCTCTCAACAAAGAAAAGCACAGGACTTGATGGTTTAATTGGTGAATGCTAGTAAACATTTAAAGAGTTAACACCAACCCTTCTTAAACTCTTTCAAAAAATGAATGGAAAAGGAGGGAACCATTTTCAACTCATTTTGTGAGCCCAGAATTATCCTGATAGCAAAGCCAGACAAGGACACTACAGAAAAAGAATATTACAGGTTAACATTTCTGATGAAGAGAGATATAAAATTTCTCAACAATATACTATCAAGTCAGATGAAATAACACACCAAATGGATTATACACAATGATCAAGTGGGATTTATTTTGAATGCAAGGATGGTTCTACATATTCAAATTAATAAATGAGATATATCACATTACAAGAATAAAGGAAAAAAGCCACAGTATCTCAATAGATGCATAAAAAGCATTTGACAAAATTCAGCATTCTTTTATGATGAAATAGTCTCAGCAAATTAAGTGTAGAAGGAATGTACTTCAACATAAGAAAGGCTATATATGACAAACTCACAGCTAACATTATGGTCAATAGTGAAAAGCTGAAAACATTTTTTTCAAGATCCAGAACTAGACAAGGATATTCTTTATCATGACTTCTATTTAATGTAGTATTGGAAGTCCTGTTCAGAGCTGTTTGTTCTTTAGAGCATGTGGTAATTAATACTGAGTGTCACCTTGATTGGATTGAAGGAGGCAAAGTATTGTTCCTGGGTGTGTCTGTGAGGGTGTTGCCAAAGGAGATTAACATTTGAGTCAGAGGACTGGGAGAGGCAGACCCACTCCCAATCTGGGTGGGCATCATCTAATCATCTGCCAGTGTGGCTAGAATAAAGAAGGCAGAAGAAGTTGGAAGGATTTGACTTGCTGAGTCTTCCAGCTTCCTTCTTTCTCTTGTGCTGGATGCTTCCTGCTCTTGAATGTCAGACTGAAAGTTCTTTAGGTTTTGGACTCTTGGACTTATACCAGTGGTTTGCCAGGGGCTCTTGGACTTTTGGCCACAGACTGAAGGCTGCACTGTCGGCTTCCCTACTTTTGAGATTTTGGGACTCAGACTGGCTTTCTTGTTCCTCAGCTTGCAGATGGCCTATTGTGGGACTTCACCTTGTGATTGTGTGAATCAATACTCCTTAATAAACTCACTTTCAAATATATACATCTATCCTATTAATCCTGTCCCTCTAGAGAACCCTGACTAATACAGAAGACTTTTTACATCTTTCTGTATTTAATTTGTTGAAATTGTTTAGTTTTTAGGCAGTAAATAAATAAATGTCATCCAAATGAGAAGGAAGATGTAATATTTGTATTTGCAGATCAAATGATCTTATAAATAGAAAAGCCTAAAGGACTCCACCAAAAAATTGTTAAAAATAATAAGTAAATTCAGGAGAGCTGCAAGATACAAAATCAACATACAAATCTCAGTTGTGTCTTTATACACTAATAATGAACTCTTCCCCCAAGTCATTTTAATTACAATAGGATAAGAAATACACAAGAAAAAATTTAGGAGTAAACTTAACCAAGGAAGTGAAAGATTTATGCACTGGAAACCATAAAACATTGATGAAAGAAACTGAAGAAGAAACAAATAAATGGAAAGATATCCTATGTTCATTGACTGAAAGAATTAATATTGTTAAAATGTCCATAGTGCCAAAATTGATCTACATACTCAATTTTATTGCTATCAATATTACAATAGTATTTTTCAGAGAATTAGAAAAAAAATCCTAAAATTCTTATGGAGTCAAAAAAGATCCTGAATACTAAAAACTTGAACACAATGAACAAATCTGGAGACATCATGCTACCTGATTTCAAAATGTACTACAAAGCTACAGTAATTAAAACAGTATGACTTTAAACATACTGTTGGTGTAGAACAGTCATAAATACCAATGGAACAAAAATAGAGAGCCCAGAAACAAATTTACACATTTATCATCAATTGATTTTCAGCCCAGTTGCCAAGAGCACATAATGGGATAAATAATAGTCTATTCAATAAATAGTGTTAGGAAATGTGGATATCCACATGCAAATGACTGAAATTGGATCTTTATCTCACACCACATAAAAAAATCAACTCAAAATAGATTAAAGACTTAAATCTAAGACCCAAAACAAAAAAACTACTGGAAGAAAACATAAGATAAAAGCTTCTTGACCTTGGTATGGGCAATAATTTTTTTTTTTTTTTTTTTTGGCTATTGTCCCCTAAACACAAGCAAACAAAACCAACAATAAACAAATGGGATTGTAGTAAACAAAAAAACTTTTTTTTTGTTTTGTTTTACAGCAAAGAAAATAGTCAACACAGCAAAAAGACAACCTACAGAATAGGAAAAAATATTTTAAAACCATACATCCAATAAGGGCTTAATAGCCAAAATATAGAAAGAACTCAAATTGATGGCAACAAAACAAATAACCTGATTTTAAAAATGGGCAAATAACCTGAATAGATTTTTTTCTCAAAAGAAGAAATACAAATGGCCAACAGTTATATGAAAAAATGCTTAACATCACTAATCATCAGTGACGTGGAAATCAAAAACAAAATGAGATAGCAGTTCCCACCTCTTAGAATAGCTATTATCAAAAAGTCAAATGACAGCAGGTGTTGGGAAAGATGTCAACAAAATAGAATGCTTGTATGCTGTTGGTAGGAATGTAAATTGGTACAACCATTATGAGAAACAGTATGGATGTTTTTTAAAATATAAAAATTGAACTACCGTATGATCTGGAAATCCCACTTCTGAGTATATAGCCAAAGGAGATGAAATCAATATGTTGAAGAAATATCTGTACTCCTGTGTTCATTGCAATATGATTCACAGTAGTCAAGATATGGAATCAACCTAATGTTCATAAATGAATGACTGGATAAAGAAAGTGTAACACACATATACACACAGAGGAATATTATTCAGACTTAAAAAAGAAGAAAATCCTATCATTCATGATAACACGATGAACATGGAGGACATTATGCTAAGTGAAATAAGACAGACACAGAAAGATGCATGATCTCACTTACATGAAATATTAAAAAGTTCAAGAAGCAGATAGTAGAATAGTGGTTTCTACGGGCTGGGAGGTGGGGATATGGGTCAAAGGGTACAACATTACAGTTATGCAGGATTAATAAGTTCTAAAGATCTAATGTTAAAGCATAGTAACTCTATTAATACAGTTTACACTTGAAAGTTGCTAAAAGAGTAGCTCTTAGTTGTTCTCACCACACACACACATACACACACACACACGTAGTTATGTGAGGTGATGTATATGTTAATTAGCTTGATTATTATAATAATTTCACAATGTGTTCATACATCAGAACATCACATTGTATATCTTAAATGTATAGAATTTTAAATTTGTCTATTATACTTCAATAAAGATAGAAAAAATAATAAAAACTCCAAACCTATATGCCTTCTGATTTTAAAAATTGAATTTGAAACAAAAAGTGAAAAGTATGAATACATTCAAATTGCATTCAGTATGTTGGGATTTTAAAGTATATGGGTAAAGTTTAAAGGATAATGAAGAAATGAATAATTGATACAACCATTTGACCACATTGAAGTAAGAATCTTGTCCAGAAAACACACGATCATATGAGATTTTGAAATGAAATATAAATCTAATGCCAGTGAAGAAGATTATGATTTCATGTAATCTTTTTAAGTGGCATATATTATTATCATGAGTGGCCTGAACTCACTACCTCCAAGCCAAAATATTGTGCTTTTTAATGTTGAGAATATTTTCTCAGGATTTAAAAAAAAAAATCAAACTGTAATACAAATAGCTTGAGTCTGAAATTTGGACTTTTTCCCCGCTCAATGTCTTTTTTTTGTCTTTGGAGAAAAAAAAAAAAAAACAACTGGTGATGTATTATTTAGCTAATTTGCAAACCAATTCCAAATGTTCCAACAGAGCATGAAGAACTAATTTTCAGGTCTGAAAACCACTTAAGAGTGGATTAGTAATGTACTCATTGTTGTCTTCCGAGCTGAAACACCCAACCTTCCAGCTTCTGCCTGTAAAAGTTACAACTTTTCATCTGTTAGAGTGCTGACAGTAGTCTTCGAGCCAGCACTCCATAATTTCTGGGCCATTTATGTTTAATATGAATATCCAGACTTTTCAGACAGCCATTAAACTGTTGGCATTATTTATAATGATCAACGATTGTGAATTCAAAATTTTCTAATTAAGTAGAAGCTAGCAAGAGAAATGAACTGCAAATATAACCTAAATTATAAATTAAGCTGTCCACCATTGAGTTGCATATAGCTGCCTCGGTGAAAGACTGCAAACAATATTATCCTTCTGATTGAAATAAAACTTATTTTTATGCTAATTTAAAAATGCATGGCTGATTTTTATTACCAAAATTAAGAAACATTTAAAAAAACTTACCTAAATTGATGATCTTCATGTGCACTAATTACCCATTAATGAGTGTGTAGTTTAAAAAACTTTAGAACACACTGTTATTAAAGACATTTTGAGTGTTAATTGCCTTGTTGTTTGTCTTAATGTTCTTAGGTAATTACAAGTAATCTCAATTTAGGGAATGAGAATTTCTCTATCATCTTCTTGACCCTATATCCATATGAAATTCATATTGACATTCCACCACACAGAGTCAGAGAAAGTTCTTATTCTGGTACTTTTACTACTTGCTAATCTCCTCTACCACCTTATTCATCTGCTTGAGGGGTCTATACATCTGGCCAGCTGAGCTACTTTCCTTCTTCTTTTTCTGATTGTCATTGCCCATCCTCCATATACTTCTTAGAGCGGAAGATATGGGAAATTCTAATTTATTATGTTCACTAACTTGTGACTGTAATAGGAAGTTACATATTATGTTTTATAACAATGAGAATTGGAAAGACAAAATCAGTCTTTTTATACTATCAGGTATTATTTGATGTCACTCAGTAGTCTTATTACCACATAATAATTTACTTAAATGAATATGAGTAATTGGGCCCTTTTCCTATACAGCACTTCAGAGATACCTTCAGACCAATGCAATCCTAGTTTCAGAGCTATCAGTGTGTGTAAAGATCATGAAACCCTGCTACTACTTATGAACATTATAATTTCATCATGATAATACTATAACTAGGCTTAGAAAACCCCAACTCACGACAAAACCTCTTTTAGACTTTGATTTCACTAGATCTGGAGTTATGTGCAGGAATTTATATGTGGAGTAATGTATATTTTTTGTCAGCCCTTACGTCATCCAGGTAGAAGACTATTTTAAAATATATTTATACTCTAAGATATTAAAGAGCTAAGTGGGGAATCTAGTGGCTTACAGGCTGAATTTAATCCACAGGTGTATTTTTATAGTTATTTCATAGTTGTTAAAAATTGAGTTAGTTGCCAACGTTTGTAACTCGTGAAATTTCATATACAAATCCAGACTTTCAGTTTGACTTAAAAGTGAACAAAACAATCTAATAATAGCCAGTTGGGGCTGATTAAATGCTGCTCCTGAGGATAAGGATGAGTGATTTCCTCTACACCATTTTCCATTTAGCACTTATTTGCCTGCCTTGCCCTAGCAGGCATTTGAATTCTCTATCTTTGCAAGTGTAATAATAATTAATCTTATATGGGTACTTTAGCTTCATTTGAGATTTATAACCCTTAACATTATTTCATTTGGATGTGTTTAATTGTCTGTGTATTATTCATTAAGTGATAATGTTTCTTTTCCTTTTAAAAAGAGGAATTTGGACTTATAAAGAGCAGGAAGACTATACTGACATTAAGTAACTCTGTGGAAGTTCACGTTGCATTGCATAGTAATAAATGTTAATGAACTCTGAACATTTACATAGCACCAATTTACCAAAATAGACATTATAAATCTTGACTGCTACTAGATAATGCACCACATAGGATATAGTAATTACAGGAAAACTATATAAACTATTTGTATAGATTTCCTCTTGGTGAAAAAATTTTGAGTACAAAAGCCTTATATAATTCTTGATCATTGTGGTGAGATTTTCAGGATGGCCACATTTACTCATAGTTACTTTATTTCAGAACTTGGGAGTGTAGCTTCAGACTTAAATGATACTGAATTTTTGATTCAGCTGAATTACTAATACCAGTGTTGACACGAATTGTTACTCAGCAGATGTAATATGGACTCTAGGTAGCTTTTCATTAGTTTTACTCAATTTCGTGTTTGGTTAAAACTGCATAAGTTAACCATTAACTCCAATGCAATACTAATATGTAGTCAAACCTAGCAGCTTATGTTTAAATTCTGCCTCTCTTGATTTACTTGCCTAAATTTATGTGGAAAAGCTACTTTTGGTTTCCATTTCTGTTACTGAACATATGGTCGGCTAACTAGTATATGATTTATCCTGCAAAACATGTCTTGTCACTAATTAAATTTTTCTCATTTGAATGGCCTATAACGTAAGTGCTGCATCTGAGACCCAGTGACACTTGCAATGGTATTATTGGTTAATACAAAGTTAATTTTCAAATTATTTCCCTTACCATGTTTATTTGATTTTGTTGTTTAAATTTAATTAGTTTAAAAGAAACCACATAGAGCATGTTTGTTTACTGAGAACAGAAACAAAGAATGCATCATACTTTCTAAATCAACCAAAATTTATGTTGCAATTATGCAAATAATTGTAATAGATATACGTTCTTTTCTACAGTTTCAAGTCAAATTTATATATTTCTGTATTCAATCCGTCATGAGGATTAGATCACTTAAAGAGTTAACTGTATCTAAGACATACATCTTTTAAAATATAATCCATTTAAAATAAAAGAACTATTTTCTTTTGTTAAGAAGATAGTGTCAAGTATAATCATATAGCAAAAATTAGGTTGATAGAAGTAGCCTGAAAATATTATAAGTTGCAAACTTTCATTTTAAGTTGCTTATAAGTTTGTTTTTCCTTATTATAAGATGACATAACAGAAAGAGGATGGTGAATATTATCTTGTTTTTAGGAATTAAAATTGATATGTTTTCATTAGCGCTGGAAAATTGAATAGTTATCAGTCCGATGAAAATATTCAATCTAGATGTTAGCTGAAAAATATAGTAAATGATCTCAAAATTATATTAGAGTCTAAAGATTATAATGATCCACAGGTTCATATGGGCCATTAAAAAGACACCGGGGCCTATCATGGGGAGGGGGAAGGGGGGAGGGATTGCATTGGGAGTTATACCTGATGTAAATGACGAGTTGATGGGTGCTGACGAGTTGATGGGTGCAGCACACCAACATGGCACAAGTATACATATGTAACAAACCTGCACGTTATGCACATGTACCCTAGAACTTAAAATATAATAATAATAAAAAATAAATGAATAAAAAAAGAGAGATTAGTGATATTAACAATATAGTATTAAAATGAATATAATACTGAGAACCACATAAATATTACATAATATTATTAGCCATTTTCACTTTTTTCTCCACACAAATTCTCTGGACACCACATTTAATTTCATGGCCTCAGATGCCATGTATATACAACAATCACTTCCAAATATATAGATCATTTCCAATGTGTATTTATAACCCTGACCTCTCCACTGAGCTCCAGACCTCCATGAGTTATTGTCTATATGTCACCTGCCCCTTGGTTTACAGGAACTACAAAACTAACATTTCAAAATTAAACTAGTTTTTCTCCCTTTTTGTTTTTTGAGACAGAGTCTCACTCCGTCACTTAGACTGGTGAGTGGTGGCACGATCTCAGCTCACTGCCACCTGTGCCTCCTGGGTTCAAGCGATTCTCATGCCTTAGCCTCCCGAGTAACTGGAATTACAGGCACATGCCACCACAGCTAATTTTTGTATTTTCAGTAGAGATGGCCAGGCTGGTTTCAAATTCCTGACCTCAAAAGATCTGCCCACCTCGGCCTCCCAAACTGCTGGGATTACAGGCATGAGCCACTGTGCCTGACCTTGCCCTGGTTTCTATTTTCTCTATCTGATAATTGCTAACATTCATTAGCCAGGACTGTGTCATAGTCACCTCTGTGTGAAAGATGGCTAGGACGGGAAGTTGGTAACTAGGATTGTGCTAGAAACCGATAATATCTCTCCCAACCACTTGCAAGCTATGTTGTTTTTGAAATAATTTCTTTGTGGCACAGTTTTAAAAAATCTGTGAATTGAAATAGTGCCTGGCAAATAGTATGTTCTTGGTAAATATTGTTTCAGTTATTTGTTTCTGCATAGCCAGTCACCCCAAAATGTAGTGCCTTAAAACAAATTGTTATTTTCCGTGATTGCCCCAATAGTGTCAGACAGGGTTCGATTACTAAAGCAAAATGACAGTGCTTAGCTCTGTAGTTTATTACAGAAAAAATACAAATAGAAACAGCATTAAAGTTAAGAATATTCTTTATAGTCAAAGGCTGTAGGGTTTCAGAGAGGCCAGAGTGAACTTTTTCTCCCCTCTCTAAGGCCATAACAGGACATGATTTCTGTCTTGGATCAGGAACCACTGACATGTACATGGAACACCACAGAATCAGGGAGCACAAAATGGAGTCTTGCCAGGATTTTTTACACTCTGCTGGACATGTTGGCATATTATTCATAACTAGCACCAACAGTAGAGTCCTCCATGGGTCTCACTGAGACCAGGTACAAATGATCACTTTCACTATTATTGATGAGCCGTGCTCACAAGCTGATGCAAACCACTCCAAAACTTATAGGACCCATAATTACAAAACCATAATGTTAATTAGTAGTTTCATATTTTGATCAGGGATCAGTGCCTTTTAGGTACTTTAGCAAAGTGGCTCATGCTGATTCCAAACTTACTGGAATTAACCTTCTCAGAATGCTTCTGTGGGTTCATTGGGCTTAGGTAGTTTTTCTGATGCATGTAGTATTTCTGGTTCATGTCATTATCAGCTGGGGTGACTCATTTGGCTGCATTCATTTGGTACTGGGGCTGGAACATCCAAGATATTTATACATATGACATGTCAGAAGGGTTGGCTGTAATAACTGGGAGCTGGCTGGGCCTCATTTTTTGTCTAGGTAGTTAGACTACTTGTAAGGAGGCTCCAGGCTCTGAGAGTGCAAATGTGGAACATATGCATGTGAAGGCCTAGGCTCAGAAGTGGTACTTTTCACTGTGTTCTTTTTATCAAGCCAAGTCATAATTTTCAGTGTGTTCTTTTTATCAAGCCAAGTTATAATGCCAGTCAGATTCAAGGTGAGGGAAATGGATTCCATCTTCTAATGAAAGCATGGAATTACAGGGATGAGAGGCATTTTTGGTGACCACCTTTGTAGACAATCTATCATGACTCATTATTGTTCTAATTATTTTATTATCATCACCCAACTATTTTCTAGTCAAAGAAGATGTTGTCTCTTGACTGCATTTTTGAAATAGCCTTTTTATTGGTATCTCTACTTCTATTCATACTCCATTCTTTAATATCTTCATAGGCAGTCAGATTTATCTTTTTTTAAAATTTTCGTTTTAGGTTCGGGGTACATGGGCAGGTTTGTTATATAGGTAAATTGCGTTTCACAGGTATTTGATGCAAGTAGATCCCAGTGTCTTTTGTTCCCTTTTTTGAGTACATGTATATTCAATGTTTACCTCTCACTTATAAGTGAGAACATGTAGTATTTGGTTTTCTGTTCCTGTGTTAGTTCACTTAGGATAATGACCTCTAGCTCCATCTATGTTGCTACAGAGGACATGATCTCATTCTTGTATTGTATGGCTGCATAGTATTCCAGGGTGTATATGTACCACATTTTCTTTGTCCAGTGATATAGTTTCGATATGCATTCTCACCCAAATTTCCAATGTTGGAAAGTGGGACTTGGTGGGAGGTGATTGGATCATAAGGAAGGATTTCTCGTGAATAGTTTAGCACCGTCCCCTTGGTACTGTCCTCATGATAGTGAGTGAGTTCTCATGAGATCTGGCCATTTAAAAGTGTGTAACACCTTCCCTGTTGCTCTCTTGCTCCTACTTTTGCCATATAAAGTGCCTTCTCCCCCTTTGCCTTCTGCCATAATTGTAGGCTTCCAGAGTCCTCCTTAAAAGTAGATGCCAGTGCTATGCTTCCTGAATAGCCTGCAGAACTGTGAGTCAATTAAATCTCTTTTCTTATAAATTACCCAGTCTCAAGTATTTCGTTGTAGCAATGTGAGAATGGACTAATACATCCAGTCTACTATTGATGGACATTTAGATTGATTTCATGCCTTTGCTATTCTGTATAGTGCTGCAGTGAACATATGCATGCATGTGTCTTCATGGCAGAATGATTTATATTCCTTTGAATAGACACCCAATAATGGGATTGCTGGGTCGAATGATAATTCTGTTTTAAGTTCTTTGAGAAATTGCCAAACTGCTTTCCAGCAATGGCTGAACTAATTTACATTCCCACTAGCAGTGTATAAGCATTCCGTTTTCTCTGCCACCTTGCCTGCATCTGTTATTTTTTGACTTTTTAGTAATAGCCATCGTGACTGGTGTGAAATGGTACCTGACTGTCGTTTTGATTTGCAGTTCTCTAATGATTAGTGATGTTGAGCATTTTTTTCATATGCTTGTTGGCTGTGTTGTATGTCTTCTTTTGAAAAATGTCTGTTCATACATTTTGCCTACTTTTTAATGGGGTTGTTTTTTCTTTTGCTTGTTAGTTTATTTAGGTAGGTTCCTTATAGATTCTGGATATTAGACCTTGATCATATACATAGTTTCCAAATTTTTCTCTCATTCTATAGGTTGTCTGTTTACTCTGTTAATAGTTTCTTTTGCTGCACAGAGCTCTTTAGTTTAATTAGGTCACATTTGTTAATCTTTGTTTTTGTTGCAATTGCTTTTGGTATCTTTGTCATGAAATCTTTGCCAAGTCCTATGTTCAAAAGGGTATTTCCTGAGTTATCTTTCAGGATTTTTATAGTTTTAGATTTCACAGTTAAGTCTTTAATCCATCTTGAGTTCATTTGGTATAAGAAAGGGATTCAGTTTAAGGAAGGGATCCAGTTTCAATCCTCTGCATGTGGCTAGTTATCCTAGAACTATCTATTAAATAGGGAGTTATTTCACCATTGCTTGTTTTTGTTGACTTTGTTGAAGATCAGATGGTTCAGATGGTAGTAGGTGTGTAGCATTCTTTCTGGGCTCTCTATTTCGCTCTATTGGTCTATGTGTCTGCTTCTGTACCAGTACCATGCTGTTTTGGTTACTGTAGCCTTGTAGTATAGCTTGAAGTCAGGTAGTGTGATGTCTCCAGCTTTGTTCTTTTGCTTAGAATTACTCTACATTTCAGGCTCTTTTTTTGGTTCAATATAAATTTTAAAATAGCTTTTTTTCTAATTCTGTGAAGAATGTCATTGGTAATTTAATAGGAATAGTACTGAATCTATAAGTTGCTTTGGGCAGTATGGCCATTTTCACAATATTGATTCTTACTATCTCAGAGCATGGAATATTTTTTCATTTGTTTGTGTAATTTCTGATTTGTTTCAGCAGGGTTTTGTAGTTCTCATTGTAGAGAAAGAAATCTGCCTGCATGATCCAGTTACCTCCCACCATGCCTTCCTTCAACACATGGGGTTTACAGTTCAACATGAGATTTGGGTTGGGACACAGCCAAACCATATCAGGTGGGTTCAGTGGACTGGCCTCATTTCTGTTTTCTAGGAGTCACTGGGGACCAGAAATGAGTCCTGGTGTGTGGTAACCCCATGCAGGGTTCCCAGCTTCCTCCCACTTTAGCTCAACATCTGTATTCTCTGTCTGTCCATTTTTAGTGCCTTCCCTTTGAACATCTACTCAGGGTGTGCTAGGCTTCCCGATGTCTTGGTTTCTCAGTGGCAGATGTTCCTCCTGGCTGTGTCTAGTCAGCCATCTTAGTTTCCTATCAGTTTATCTTCTTAAAATGTAATCTGACTTAAAAACAACAACCCAGAAGGAAAATGGTGGATAGGAGGCAGGACTAACTTGCAGCTTCCACTTGGAGAGACAGAGCAGTGTGGGGAGACCCACATTGTGTACTTTTCCTCCAGGAACTACCACAGAAACATACCAGGAAAGTCATGAGAATTCACAGACACATTGAAGGAGGTGATTGCCACTGCAGGCTTTGTGGGACAGCCAAGGAACTGTGAGTCAGCTTGCTTTCTCAGCTGGAAGGCTTGTAGCCTCGGGCAAGTTCTCAGCCCTGTTCACTGGCTTCCTGGAAATAAATTCAGTTCTATGGCGGGGGTTGGGGGGTGTAGGGGTAATGGTGGGAGTGAGACTGGCTTTTCAGGGTGCAGGCAGCATGGGAGTGCTGTGGGTGCCGGCTTTCTGCCACTTTCCTGGTGACCTGTGTGATGCAGCAAAGACAACCATAATCTTTCTGGGAACATAACTCCATTGGCCTGGGAACCACATCCCTATATCTCACAGCAGCCACAGCAAGTCCCACCCAAGGAGAGGCCGAGCTCAGACATGCCTAGCTCTGCCCCAACCTGATGATCTTTCTCTACCTGCCCTGGTAGCCAAAGACAAAGGACATAATCTCTTGGGAGCTCTATGGCTACACCCACTGCCTGATCCTCCCTATACAACTGCAGCTGATGTGGTCTTGAAAGCGCCAGCTCCTACCTTGGGGCCAACCAACACAAAACCAGTACACTTAACAAAAATACAATCTAGGACCCTCACAGAGTCCACTTCACTCCCCTGCTACCTCCACCAGAGTAGGTGCTGGTATTCATGGCTGAGAGACCTGAAGATGGGTCACATCTCTTTGCAGACACTCCTCTGTACCAGCCTGGAGCTCAGTAACTCTGCTGGGTGGCTCGACCTGGAAGAGAAACAATAATCACTGCAGCTCAGGTCTCAGGAAGTCACATCCCTAGAGGATAGGGGAGGCAATAGACTTAAACTATACCCTACAATGAATGGACTTAACAGATATTTACAGAGAATTCTACCCAACAACTGCAGAATATACATTCTATTCATCAGCGCATGAAGCATTCTCCAAGGTAGGCCATATGATAGGTCACAAAACAAGTCTCAACAAATTAAAAAAAATGAAAATATTACAAGTATTCTGTCAGACCACAGTAGAATAAAACTGGAAATCAATTCCAAAGGGATCCCTCAAAACCATGGAAATACATGGAAATTAAATAACCTGCTCCTGAATGATCATTGGGTTAACAATGAAATAAAGTTGGAAATTAAAAAATTATTTGAACGGAACGGTAAGAATGATACAACCTCTCAATACCTCTGTAATATAGAAGTAGAAGAAAAGAAGTAACAAAAATCAGGGCAGAACTAAATGAATTGAAACAACAACAAAAACAACAAAACAATACAAAAGATAAATGAAACAAAAAACTGGTTATTTGAAAAGATAAATAAAATTAATAGATCATTAGTGAGATTAATGAAGAAATGAAGAGAGAAGATCCAAATAAGCTCAATTAGAAATGAAACAGGAATGATTACAACTGATACCACAGAAATACAAAAGATCATTCGAAGCTATTTTGAACACCTTTATGCATATAAACTAGAAGATCTAGAGGAGATGGATAAATTCCTGGAAATAGACAACCCTTTTAGATTAAACCAGGAAGAAAGAGAAACTCTGAACAGACCAATAATAAGCAGCAAGATTGAAATGATAATTAAAAAGCTACCAACAATAAAAAGTCCAAGACCAGATGGATTCACAGATGAGTTCTATCAGACATTCAAAGAAGAATTGGTACCAATCCTACTGATACTATCCCACAAGATAGAGAGAGAGGGGATCATCTGTCAATCATTCTATGAAGCCAGTATCACCCTAATGCTAAAACTAGGAAAGGACATAACAAAAAGAAAAGAAAAGAAAAGAAAAGAAAAAACTAAAGACCAATATCCCTGATGAACACAGCTGCAAAAATCCTCAACAAAATACCAGCTAACAGAATCTAACAGCATATACAAAAGATAATCCACTATGATCAAGTGGGTTTCATACCAGGGATGCAGGGATGGTTTGACATCTGCAAGACAATAAGTGTGATATATTACGTAAATAGAATTAAAAATCCCTTGATCATCAGAACAGATGCAGAATAAGCATTTGGCAAAATCCAGCATTCCTTTAGTATTAAACCCTCAGCAAAATTGGCATAGAAGGGACACACCTTAAGGTAATAACAGTCATCTATGATAAACCCACAGGCAACATTATACTAAACAGGAAAAAGTTGAAAGCATTCTCCCTGAGAACTGGAACAAGACCAGTATTCCCACTTTCATCACTTCTACTCAACAAAATACTGGAAGTCGTAGCCAGAGCAATCAGACAAGAGAAAGAAAGGGTATCCAAATTGGTAAAGAGGAAGTCAAATTATTGCTATTTGCCAATGACATTTTCATATACCTAGAAAACCTGAAAGATTCATTCAAAAAGCTCCTAGAATTGGTAAATGAATTCAGCAAAGTTTCAGGATACAAAATTAATGTACACAAATTAGTAACTCTGCTTATACCAACAGTGATTAAGCTGAGAATCAAATCAAGACTCAACCCTTTTACAATAGCTTAAAAAAATTTAAGTTATATACTTAAGCAAGGAGATGAAAGACCTCTCCAAGGAAAACTGCACTGCTGAAAGAAATCATAGATGGCACAAATAAATGGAACACATCCCATGCTCATGGATGGGTAGAATCAATATTATAAAAATGACCATATTGCCAAAGCAATCTACAGATTCAATGAAATTCTCATTAAAATACCACCATCATTCTTCACAGAACTAGGAAAAACAATCCAAAAATTCATATGGAACCAAAAAAGAGCCCACATAGCCAAAGCAAGACTAAGCAAAAAGAACAAATCTGGGGAAATCTGAAGGCATTACATTACTCAGCTTCAAACTATACAACAAGGCTATCTCCACCAAAACAGCATGGTACTGATACAGAAACAGGCACACAGACCAATGGAACAGAATTGAGAACCTAGAAATAAACCCAGAAAACTTGACAGTTGACTGATCTTTGACAAAGCAAACAAAAACGTAAAGTGGGGAAAGGACACCCTATTCAACAAATGGTGCTGGGATAATTAGCAGGCCACATGTGAATGAATGAAACTGGATCCTCATTTCTCACTGTATACAAAAACCAACTCAAGATGTATCAAAGACTTAAATCTAATGCTTGAAACCATAAAAATTCTAGAAGATAACATTGGAAAAACCCTTCTAGACATTAGCCTAGGCAAAGACTTCATGACCAAGAACCCAATAGCAAATACAACATAAACAAAGATAAATGGATGAGACTTAATTAAACTAAAAAGCTTCTGCACGGCAAAAGTAATAATCAGCAGGGTAAACAGACAACCCATAGAGTGGGAGAAAATCTTCACAATCTATACATCTGAGAAAGGACTAATATTCAGAATTTATAAGGAACTCTAATCAGCAAGAAGAAAAACAAACAATTTCATCAAAAAGTGGGCAAAGGACATGAATAGACAATTCTCAAAAGAAGATATACAGATGGCCAACAAACATATGAAAAAATACTGAACATCAATAATTGTCAGAGAAATGCAAATCAAAATCACAATGTGTTACCACCTTGCTCCTGCAAGAATGGCCATAATAAAAAAAATAAAAAAAAATTAGATGTTGGCATGGATATGGTGGAAAGGGAACAGTTTCCCACTGTTTGGTGGGAATGTAAACTAATACAACCACTATGGAAAACAGTGTGGAGATTTCTTAAAAAACTAAGAGTAGATCTACCATTTGATCCAGCAATCCCACTGCTGGGTATCTACCCAGAGGAAAATAAGTCACTGTACAAAAAAGATACTTGCACACACATGTTTATAGCAGTACAATTTGCAATTGCAAAAATATGGATGGAGCCCAAATGCCCATCAATCAATGACTGGATAAAGAAAATGTGATATTTTATACACACACACACACACACACACACACACACACACACACACACACACCATGGAATACTACTCAGCCATAAAAAGGAATGAAAATAATGGCATTCATAGCAATCTGGATGGAATTGGAGACCATTATTCTAAGTGAAGTAACCCAGAAATGGAAACCCAATCTCACTCATAAGTGGGCGCTAAGCTATGAGGACTCAAAGGCATAAGAATGATACAATGGACTTTGGGGACTTGAGGGAAAGGGTGGAATGGAGGTGAGGGATAAAAGAATACACATTGGGTACAATGCACACACTGCTTGGGTGATGGGTGCTCCAAAATCTCAGAAATCACCACCAAAGAATTTATTCATGTAACCAAATAACATCTGCTTCCCCAAAACCTAAGAAAAAAAAATGATAGTAATAATCATTACTAATGATGGTGTAGGAATAAAGTTTAAGCTGTATGTTTTTCCCAGTTTTCCAATCCCTGCACATAATGTGATCAAATGGAAGATTATACTTCAGCTTTTAAAGAAAGAAAACCATTTTTTGTTAGGTTACAGATGAAAAGATGCCATAAATAACCTGTTTCAATAATTTTTAAGCTTTGTTTCCACAGCAGAATACTTTTAAGATCTGGGTCTTCTTCCTTAGAATAGATGTGATTAGTAAAAGATGCTATGGTAGTGATTCATTTTGTTCTGGTCTGTGGTTCTTTACTGTGCTTGAGAATCATCTGTGGGGCTTATTAAAAAGTAGATTCCCATACTCAACAAGATTCTGATTTACTGGGTCTAAGATGGGAACTGGGGGGCTATGTATTTAATAGATTGATATTAATGCAGGTTGTCTGTTGCTCACAATTTGGAAAACAGGATTTTCAACCTTTGCCTAGGGTTGGTTTCTTCAAAGTGTTTTTACTTTCTTTATAATGTCATAAGTGGAAACCTGTCCTTTAGTGGTCAGTTCTCACAGACTTATTTTGGAGCTTATTTCTAAGTGGCTTATTAAATCCAAAACCTAGCTTTTTAGAAGCAAGGACCTCATTTGATTGTTCTATGTTATTTTAGTGAAGGAAAGTTCCATAACATTAGGATCTTTACAAAAAAACAGAAGAAAAGAAAAAGGAAGTATTCTTGAAGGATTCAAGATTTCATTTGTCCTTTTATGCAAGAAAGTCTTCTTAAGTTGAAGTATATTCATTTATAATTCACATGTAATCTTTTCCCTATGATCCCTAGTAGTGACCACTTATACAGTTGTTGAAAATAGTAGAAAAGTAATTCCGGTTTGTTAGTAGCTGATCATTTTGATCACGTTGGCCTGTATAGCACTCTCCCTTTATCTGCACCTTTACCTCCTGTGGTTTTAGTTACTTGTGGTCAACCATAGTCTGAAAATATTAAATGGAAAATTCCAGAAGTAAACAATTTGGTTTAAAATTGCACACCATTCTGTGTAGTGTGATGAAATATCTCAACTTCTTGCTTTGTCCCACCTGGTAGGTGAAGCCCGTTAGTCACTTAGTAGCTATTTTGGTTATCAGATTGACTGTTGGGGTATTCCAGTGCTTGTGTTGAAAGAACTCTTATTTTAACTAATAATGGCTCCAAAGTGCAAGAATAGTGATGCTATCAAGTGGGATATGACAAAGAGAAGTTGTAAAGTGCTTTCTTTGGAAAGGTGAAAGTTATTGACAATAAGGAAAGAAACAAATTACATGTTGAGGTTGCTAAGATCTGCAGTAAGTATGAATCTTCTATCTGTGAAATTGTGAACA
Organism: Macaca mulatta; assembly: GCF_049350105.2. Lineage (NCBI taxonomy): Eukaryota > Metazoa > Chordata > Mammalia > Primates > Cercopithecidae > Macaca > Macaca mulatta. The sequence goes on along the minus strand of NC_133410.1, from coordinate 107,285,259 downwards.
GTATTTATTATAATTGTTCTATTTTATTATTAATTATTGTTATTAATCTTTCTGTGCCTAAAATATAAGTTAAACTTTATCATAGATATGTATGTACAGGAAAAAAAACTTAGTGTATATAGGGTTTCATACAATCCTCAGTTTCAGGCATTCGCTGGGAGACTTGAAACCTATCCCTTCTGGATAAGGAAGGACTACTGTATAGGGAGAAGAAGGATATTGCATATCTGTATAGCTTCAGAAAACAGGCTAACGCTATGTATTTGAATTTATACACCCCATATTTCTATATTTATTGCATATTTTGCAGGTTTATATAGCCACAGAATTTTGTAGAAGTTTCTTTTCTTCTGAACTTAACTTACTACAAGTTGGTAGATAAAAAAAATCTTATGTATCATTGCTGAAGTGCATCTTTTCTACCAGCCAGCAAATAATGGCGTGAATCTGCTCATTTGAGCCAAGGTGTCATGAACTTTTGGATAACTTTTTAGAATCTAACCTATTTAAAATAAAAGATACTTCTGTATTAGTTTTTCATAAATTTTTAGTTTCTCCTTTTTTTTTTCCCCCAAATTATCAGGTTAAAAAAATAGATAGGATTTACATATTTTATCATAATTAGAAGTGGCTGGCCAGGCACAGTGGCTCACGCCTGTAATCCCAGAACTTTGGGAGGCCAAGGCGGGCAGATTGCTTGAGCTCAGTTCAAGACCAGCCTGGGGAACCTAAGACCAACATGGCAAAAACCCATCTCTACCAGAAATACAAAAATTAGTCGGGCCTGGTGGCGCATGCCTGTGGTTCCAGCTACTCAGGAGGCTGGGGTGGAGGACTTCTTGAGCACGTGAGGCAGAGGTTGCAGTGAGGTGAGACTGGGCCACTGCACTCCAGCCTGGGTAACAGAGTGAGACCCCATTTCAAAAAATGAAAAACAAAAACAACAAAAAATAAGAATTAGAAATGGCTAATGCACTTATTTGGAGCCAGATTATTTTCAATAGGAACTCATCATCAAATTCATAATGTAGTCAGTGGAAATGTAGGATTCAATTCATGTACACATCGATTCTTCTTGCAAATATTTTATTTTATTTTTTATTTTATTATTTTTTATTTTTTTTTTGAGACAGAGTCTTGCTCTGTGCCCCAGGCTGGAGTGCAGTGGCATGATCTCGGTCTTCTTGCAAATATTAACTGAACCCTACTGTGTTTCAGGTACTCTTCTATACTCTAGAGATATAGCAGTGAGCAAAACAGAAAAAGAAAATGACCCGGCCTTTCTGGAGCTTAGAGTATAGCAGAAAATCTTATTTTGGATAGTAATAAATGATACGCTTAAAAACAGCAGAGAAGGGAACATAAATTGTTTGGAGGTGGTAATGAAATTTTAGATTGGGTGGCCTGGAAATGACTCATTGAGAATGTGACATTGTGTAGTGACCTGATTATAATGAAGGAGTAATCTGCAGAGAACATTTGAAGCAGACAGACTGCCAAACGCCAAGGTCCTGAAGCGAATATATGCCTGATCTGTTTAAGGAAGAGATGTAGCAAAGTGAATGAGGGGAGAGAGAGGTAGGAGATGAGGCTAGAGAGGTAATGTGTGTGTGTGTGTATGTGTGTGTGTGTGTGTGTGTGTGTGTGTGTGTGTATGTGTGTGTAATTCAGACCGTATTAAGGATTTGGCTTGTGTTCTGAGATTGGCAACCACTGGGTGGGTTTGAGAAGCAGAGTGATACAATCTGACTCGGATTGTGCAACAGCTCCTTCACTAGCTGCTATGTCAGTAGATTGAAGATGGACAAGGATTGGAGCAGGGAACAGTTAGGGGACTTTTACCGTAATTCAGGTAAGAGATGGTGGTGGCTTTGATCAGAGTGGTAGTTGCGGAGGTGGAGAAGTGGTTGGATTTGGAAATATTATAAAGATAGAAATGACAGGATATAATGATAGAACTTCATTATACGTCTAATTTATAAGCCAATTATTCAATTAGTAAATCAAGGAGTAATTCTTTCAGACAAAGAAAAATAATTTAGGTATGTATGAAGCAGAAGATTTGAATCTAACTTTGTTTTTTTAGTATAAAAGGTGCTTTATCAATGTACTTAAAATATTTGATGATGAATAAATAGTACTTCTTAATATTTATTTATATGACTAAGAAAATAAAAAACTCAACCTCAGAACTTACTGAATTAATTCTTATCTGTTATAAAGTATCTAGTTAAAAGCTTAATTTCTTACAGTTACCATATGTAGTGAAACTATTTCCTAAAGCCTATTTGTTGGAAAAAACACATTGATTTACATACATTTAAAAAAGACAGTACAAAATTTTTTAGAGATGAGCTAGCTGTATACTTTTAAATGGAAGAACTAGAGAAGTCATTTTTCTTTCATTTTAGTATTTAATCATGTGAAGAACTGGATAATTTTTTTCTGAGCTTTATCAGTAGAGGGCAGCAAAGTTTCAGGTAGTGTGTTTTTGGGTTCAAGGGCTGCTTCGCTAAGGAAATTTTTTTTTTTTTTTTTTTTTTGCTGCTCTTAAGTTTGTTCCAGCTTGCCTTTTAATGTAGTGCTTTGGTAATATTATATAGGAATTCACTTAAAAACTCTGTGACTGTGGTTCAGATATTTAGCCAACTCTTCCCTTAGGTGCTATAGATCCTTTCTTAATGAGAACATGTATTTCTTTTTGTGATTTAGGGAGTACCAGGGCCTGGAAAATATGACATTAAAAGTCAATTTCAGAAGACAGAAAGTATGACACCAAATGCAAATGATGCATCCCCTGCTTTTCTTTCTCAATCCCAGGTAATGGTCTACAGTCATTTTCATATATTGAGTCTCATAGGCATAATGTGAGGCCAGCAACACATTCAGTGACGTTTAAAGGTTATAAGAAGAAAAGTGATATTTAAGCAAATTGGAAATAGACATGGTCTGAGAAAAATATATTACCAAAACATATTGGTAAAATGAACTGAAATAAAATTAGAAATACACAGATGAATATTTGAATAGAACCATCTATTAAACATTTTCTATTAAGCAAATTTGCATATATGAATGTTCAATTCAGTTTATAAGAAATGTCTTCTTTAGTCTTTTTAAAAATATGCTTTGTTAATGAATGTGTGGAGTGTTAACATGTAAGCTATATAGGCTTGCATCTCTTTCTGAAAAGGTTCTGAGGGCATTCTGTGGAGCCTGGCACTAGGTCATTTCTACAATTGCCACTGGGACCTTCACTAGTGATACAACAGTCATAGAATATATTTTGCAGTAACCATTTCACATACTCCTAGGAATATACTAAGAGCACTTGAAGGTATCTGACATATTTGCAAGGCAAGACAATTATAATACTAGCAAACCTTTATTATGTGGCAGCCTCCAGACCAAAGTAATTGTGAAATTTATCCACCTATGGTATGTACAGCTGTAATTATCTTATTTAACTTGGGAAGATTATTATCCTTCAGATGACTATAGATGACTACTTTGATTTTATTGTACTTAAGAGACACCTCCTTGGAGACAAGTAGATAGATTGCAGGTATATTTGGAGCTAAAATTAACATGACTTTTTAATGGGCTAGATGTTGTTATGAGGGACTGGGAGGAATCAAGAATGAATACTAGATTTCTGCATCAAGCAACTTAATGATACTTAAGGTACTACAAGAGATGGATGTGGGGAAGACAGGATATTTTCTGTGTGTGTGTGTGTGTGTGCGCGTGCGCTTGCGCATGTGCCTGTGCGTGTATGTGTGCCCTTGATTTTTTAAAAGTGCTCTTTTTACAAATAAAATCTCAGGTTTTATACTGTTTCTGTTAATCTGATATATAGCCCTAACCTTATATCACTTGACACAATCATATTTTAAAATATATTTTTAGAAATAGAAAAGAATATTATATCAATTTGGTTTAAGGGGATAATGGGAAAAAGAATAATGGTTCTGTAGTAAAAGATATGGAAGAATTAAAACTAAACAGGATAACCTACTAGTGGTAGTGTTAATGTTTATTTGAATGTGAATATATATATATATATGTATATGATTATGATAGAAAAAGAAATAACACAATTAACAAAGTAGACTTAGAGCACAGAATTTCTGGTTTGTAGAAATAAAGACAGATACATTTCTGAGATGCTTATTTTAGTTATTGATTTAGGAGTTGTCAGGCATTTTATCTAAATGCACCGAATTGCCTTATGTCTTCAATTATTAATTTTAAATACATAGTATTTCCTTTATGGCAATGGCTCTTAACTCGGGATGCACATTAAAAACATCTGAGGAATTTAAATACATTCTGATACCCAAGTGCCAACATGCCCTTTGTTCTTCCTTCCAGAGATTGATTCATGTGGTTCAGAATAGGGCCTAAACAGCAATATATATGTTTTAATTCCTCAAGTAATTCTAATATGCAGTCACGGTTGAAAATTATCATTTTAAAATTTCACTTAGCATCTAAAATAATAAGATAGTATTTAGGAAAATAAATTTGAGACTCCTTTTTTGTACTTCCAGTAATAAATTGTTATTTTAGTAGTGTTAATATTTACCTACTTTACACAACTCAAAAGAACATATATGTTGTACTATATTTTTGTCTAAGAAATATAGGAAAATAGGAAAACATACACATAACTACTTGGCTATATAAACACGATGAAGATAAACCAGAAAATAATGATGTTAGTTATCTACAAGGGATGGTGAGGAGGTAAAGTGCAAGCACTGGTATGCTGCTGTTTATTTGTACTGGCTTGCAAGAGCCAACTGTTAAGTTTCCAGGAGTTTTGCAAGCTGGTTGACATTACGTTGGTAGTGTGAAATTAGCCACTGCTGTGGGTGTATTTACACCATGGAAATCAGCAAATGTTGCAAATTGAGACTTTTCTGTCCCAAGTGGTGCAGCATCCCCAACAGGGGGCATAACACTTCTTTGACTATACTTTAAAAAAATACGTATTTTATCTTTTGGAAAGATTTCAATGTTTTATATATTCAAAAATAAAAATAAATCAGTAAGAATGGGGAAAGTTAATAACTAAACTGAAAGCAAATGGAAACAAATGAGGCGGGTGGGTTACTTGAGGTCAGCAGTTTGAGACAAGCCTGGCCAACGTGGCAAAATCCAGTCTCTACTAAAAATACAAAAATTAGCCAGGCATTGTGACATGCACTTGTAATTCCAGTTACTCAGGAGGATGAGGCATGAGAATCTTCTGAACCCAGGAAGCAGAGGTTCCAGTGAGTCTAGAGATCCCGCCTGTGTGAAGGAATGAGACTCTGTCTCAGAAAAAAGAAAAAAAAGAATTGGAAACAAATTCTTAATTATTTTTAGTAGGTTGATTTATTGAGATGGTATGGATAAAGCAATCATAAAACTATCTTAGATATATCACAAGTTTGAGCAAAAAAGTTGATATTCTGAGGTATGGTTTTCATTGTTAAGGAAGGTGCATACAATAATGGATTGGAGGAGGTGAAAGAGGACCTTGTGGGATGGATTTGAAGGTTTTTATGTGAACTCATGATTTTTAATATATATTTATATGTATGAATATATGCATATATATGTCACATGTCAATGTATGTATGTTCATGTGTCTATATGTGAGTGTATATATGTATGTGTGTGTTTCTCTCTCTCATTCTCTGTGAATGTGTGTATGTTCTAGCTCTGTCTGCTAAATGAACCAAGAAGCAAAGATACCCCAGTAGCAAGGGACACATCTTGTGCCCAGATCTTGGTCTCTAATTCTGTTCCTACTGAAAGAAAAAGGATTCCTCAGAGAAATAACTGATTCCAGGGTAGGTGGAAGAGGAAAGTGTAACACTTTATGTCAGAAAGTAAGTTCTAAACAAAATAATGATGAGAGCATATCACAGTGACATAGGAAACAACATGAAGTGCCCCCCATTGGTTCAATAATAAATTATAAATCATTAAGGTTGGCATTCATGAGTCAATATGGATAATAAATAGACAACTAAGTACAGTTGTCCTCTGAACAATGCACAGATTAGGGATGCCAACCCTCCATGCATTTGAAAATCTGCATATGATTTTTGACTCCTCTCAAACTTAGCTACAAATAGGCCATTGTTGACCAGAAGCCTTACCAATAACATAGTCAAGTCACATATATTTTGTATGTTATATGTGTTATGTACTGTATACTTACAATAAAGTAAGCTAGAAAAAAGAAAATGTTATTAAAAATCACAAGGAAGAGAAAATGTATTTACTATTTATAAAATGGAAGTAAATTACTATAAAGCTCTTGTCATTACATTCAATAGACTAGGAGGAAGGAGAAGAGGAATGGTTGGTCTTGCTATCTTAGGGGTGGCAGAAAGTGAAGAAAATTTGTATATAAGTGGAACCACATTGTTCAAACCCATGTTGTTCAAGGGTCGACTATAGATAAGTAAGTAGATAGCTAGATAATGAAGTAAATAATTGAAGGAGAAGGGAGAGCACTTGCTTTCAGTAGAATGTTAAGTACTTACTATAAATATAGAGACAGTGTTGAATTTGATCAAAATTAAAATTACCAGTGAAGGCCAGCAGACATCATATCTCCAGATATGATATCCTGGGAAAGCCATGCATCACCTACCAAGTAGTCTGTCCAGAAATGTATAACCTGGATATAATTATGAGGCAATATCAGGTAAACCTCAAGTAAGTAAGATTCTATTATACAAAAGGGTGATTCTCCCAAAATGTTAAAATCACGAAACACAAAGGAAGGCTGTAGAAATGTTCCTACATTAAAGGAGATAAAAGAGACATGATGACTAAAGCAATATGACTCTAATCTACATTATGTATTGAAGGGGAAGAATGCAATAGAGGCCTTATTAGATCAGCTGACGAATTTGGAATATGAATCCTAGATTACATGAAAGCATTAGATCATTGATACATTTACTGGAGTTGATAACTGTACTGTGGATATGTAAGAAAATATCCACATTTTTTTTCTAAATATATACTGAAGTATTTATGGGTGAAGAACCATGACATATGTAACTTTCAAAATATGTGTGTGTGTGTGTGTGTGTGTGTGTATAGAGTAAGAGAGACAGAGACTGGAAGAGAAGGACAAACAGACAAAACAGAGATAGAGCTGGCAAAGAAAAAAAGGCAAATGAGGTAACATGATAATGGATGAATCTGGGTAAAGGCTATACACATATTTTCTGTATTACTTTTATTCATTCATCTTTTCTGTAAATTTGAAATTATTTTCAAATAAAAAGTTAAAAAGATTATACAATGCTAGCTCACACCTGTAATTCCAGCACTTTGGGAGGCTGAGATAGGCGGATCACGAGGTCAGGAGATTGAGACCATCCTGGCTAACACAGTGAAACCCCCGCTCTACCAAAGACACAAAAAAATAGCCGGGCATGGTGGCGGGCACCTGTAGTCCCAGCTACATGGGAGGCTGAGGCAGGAGAATGGCGTGAACCTGGGAGGTGGAGCTTGCAGTGACCCGAGATCGCGCCACTGCACTCCAGACTGAGTGACAGAATGAGACTCCATCTCAAAAAAGAAAAAAAAAAAAAAGATTATACAACGCTGTATCTCATGAGTTCATAGTTATATATATAACATTTTTTATATATATGTTAATAAGTTTATAAGTTCAACTGAATTGATAAACCACTGAATCTAAGATTTTTTTTTTGAGATATCTAATGATATTGTTGAGTTAATTGAATATACATGTTGAGGAACTTTTTCAATAAATATAATTTGATCACATAAAATAAAGGGTTAGATCATATAGTTTTTTATTTATATTAACTGGCACAATATTTTGAGTATGATAATTATCCCTACACTATCATCTAGAATCTCATGTTGAGATTATTTCCTTCTAAAAGTCTGTCTGCCTTAGTAAGGCACGTAATACATTACTATATTAGTATTTAGGTGATTTTACTAAAAGCTCTATATTTTATGTTTTGATGGGTACAAGATCTTAATTCATCTACATTTTCTTCACTCCATTAAGAAATAAATTAAGTACAGATGTTATATTACTCAAAAGGCAGCTTTTAACTCATGAAGTATCAAAATGTACTATAGTTTCTTATTGGCACATTTTCCTGTTCTTCACTAGAGATTTTTACCTGTGAAATCAATCACCCCGGCTCCAGGCACATATAATGAGCCTCGAACTGCTCTCAAGTCCTTGAAGAAAACATCAGGACTGAAAAATATTCCATTTGGTCAAACTGCTGTTCGATTCACACAGGACATCAGGACAGAGGAAATGCCAGGTTAGCAATTTATCTCTGTATGTCTACTCTTTGGCTTTATAAAGTAACTTAATGTTCTTAACAAGATGGATACACCAGAGAGTATGTTTTCTTTTTTGTCCTATGGTTGGTGTCATTTTAAGTCAACATTTTTTAAAGCATTCACTATACATTAAACACAGATAAATAAAAATAATACACAGTTTTAGTAAGATTTCAATTTAACATTCTGCACATCTTAATTATAATTTTCTATTGTTTTTCTTTATTTGGTAAATTTTCTGACTTTTTCTTGGCAGATGAACAATGTAATATATCAACTATGTGGTCACTATTAGTAATATAATTTATGATGTTCAGTTTTGTTAAACTTTTTATTTCAGAGGTTTACAATCACATGTTCTGGTATTCTCAGTGGATATTCTAGTGTTCAGAGCTAAGAATATAGAATCAAAATAAATTATAAAATTGCTGACATACAGTTCTGGGTATCTATTGCTGTACAACAATCTTAGTGGCTTAAAACAACAGGTTTTTCTCTTATATCTCATTATTTTGTGGGATGGCTAGAAGGCAAGGCTCAGATGGGTCCATTATTCAAAGTATGTACTTAGCTCCAGCATGGCTGCCTCAGGGCAGCCTGACATTTAACGTGGTGGTCTAGGGTTCCATGAGACCTGACCAGATGCTGCGAGATTTTTTATGACCCAGCCACAGAACTCTCAGGATATCATGTCTTCTGCATTCTGTTAGTTAATTAAGTCACTCAGAGTAGCACATATTGATTGGAAGGACATGAAACTTTATCTTTCAGTGAGAAGAGTAGCAAAGAATTGATGGCCAGTTTTAATCTATATGACCAATTCCTTGGCCACAAAAATATTTACATTGTTCCTACATGCACCTACTCCTTCTCAAGGACCCAAAAGTTTCATGTAATTATGTCATAATTTCACAGTCCAGGATAATTTTTTAAAAAATGTTTTGAGACATGATCTCTCTCTCTCTCTCTGTCATCCAGGCTGGAGTGCAGTGGTGAGATCATAATTCACTGCAGCCTCCAGCTCCTGGCTCAAAGGATCCTCCTGCTTCAGCCCTCTGAGTAGATGGAACTACAGGCTCCTGCTACAATGCTTGGCTATTTAAAAAAAAAATTTGGCCGGGCACGGTGGCTCACACCTTTAATCCCATAATTTGGGGAGGCTTAGGCAGGTGGATCACGAGGTCAGGAGATAGCGACCATTCTGGCCAACATGGTGAAACCCTATCTATACTAAAATACAAATATTAGCTGGGCGTGGTGGCGCACATCTGTAGTCCCAGCTATTGGGGAGGCTGAGGCAGGGGAATCGCTTGAACCCGGGAGGCGGAGCTTGCACTGAGCCGAGATCGTGCCACTGCCCTACAGCCTGGCGACAGAGCAAGACTCCATCTCAAAAAAAAAAAAAAAAAAAAAAATGTGGAAATGAGGCCTCCTTTTGTTGCCCAGGCTGTTCTTTAACTCCTAACCTCAAATGATCTTTCCACCTCAGCTCTCAAAGTATTGGCATTACAAGCATAAGCCACAACTCCCAGCCCCGGATCTTGTCATCTAAGTTAGGTGTAGGTACAGATGAGGATCCTTGTGTGTGGTTCTTAAGGTACAGCTCCTTCTCTATAAGCAGAACTGTGAACCAAAGAGAGGGTTGTTTCATTCACCATAAGGTGGTGGGAGAGATATAGGATGATCCAATCAGACACTCCTATTCAGGAAAAGGGAAAACTGGAGGCCCACAACAGTCACAGTACCATAGCAATTCTGAAATTCAGCTGGGTACATATTAGCATTTCCTTGATGAGGATCCAGTTAGACTCTCTGGGGGGAATGATTTTCTGTGGTTCTTTATTCTGCCTTTTAGGCTCTTGGTTCTTCTCTGAGTCATCATTTTTCTCTATGAAATAGGCTGTGTTTGCAGCTGTAGCTTTCTCAGCCTGCTTCTATCAGCTTCTTTTCATTTTTACTCTTATTGTCTCTTTTATTCTTATAAAACGTTTGAATTTCTGATTGTATTAATTTATAATCAAATCCACTAGGTAAAAGCCACACTTACATTTTCTTAGAAAACTTTTTAAAATCACCTGTGAGACTGTTACATGTTTTGTATCACCTTTGTCTATTTTGTCTCTTTTGTATCACCTTTGAGACTATTGTTTTTAACACCCTTAGGTTGTTAGGGCATCATTGTCTAAGTGAAAAGCGTCTAGGATACAAGACCTTAAGATTCTTAAGGCCCCTTTTCGAGAGGTTCTATGAGGGATTACCATAACTATTTCTAAAAATTAAACAAAAGATCTTACAGCCAAATCCTGCTTTATGTCTTTGCCTTTAAGCCACTTCTTTCTTTGAGAGATTTTTGTTGTCTGGATAGACTGGGGATGAAAAAGAGTTTATTTTCAAATCTAGGAAATTCTAGTTCCTTTCTATTTCTTATACATTCTCCTTGAAAAGTTAACAGTTTATTACTTTTTATTTATTTATTTTTAACTTTTAGGTTCAGGGGCACATGTGTGGGATTGTCATATAGGTAAATTTGTGTCATGGGGGTTTCTTGTACAGACTATTTCATCACCAGATATTAATCCTAGTACCCATTAGTTATTTTTCCTGATTGTCTCCCTCCTCCCACCTTCCACCATTGCTAGGCCCCATTGTCTGTGGTTCCTCTCTATGTGTCCATGTGTTCTCATTATTTTGCTCCCACTTATAAGTGCAAACATGTGGTATTTGGTTTTATGTTTCTGTGTTAGTTTGCTAAGGATAATGGCCTGTAGCTCCATCCATGTTTCTGCAAAGGACATTATCTCATTCTTTTTTATTGCTGCATAGTATTTCATGGTGTATATGTACCACATTTTCTTTATCCAGTCTACCATTGACATGCATTTAGGTTGATTCCATGTCTTTGCTGTTGTGAATAGTGTCTCAATGAACATACACGTGCATGTGTCTTTGTAACAGAACAGTTTGTATTCCTTTGGGTATATACCTAGTAATGGAATTGCTGGATCAAATGGTAGTTCTAGAAAACTGAACACTGTAAACTCTTTCCCTTCTATCTATACCTTCTCACACATGGATAAAAGGAACTATTGGCACTTTGACATTCAGCCTGGACATTTCCTTAGTTAGAATCCAGCAGTTCATTAGGTATTTTCTTCATTACCTCAAGCATTAGTGTTACTAAAATTTCTGCCATTGCATAATACCAGTTAGCATTTCTCCATCCTCTAATAACATTTTCCTCACTGTCTTTCAAGTCATCACCAACAGTCTCCTCAAGGCCTTTATTCTAACTCATCAGGTTGCTCTACTTTCTGATCGATTGCCTGATTCCAAAGTCACTGCCACAAATTTTAGAGTTCGGTTATAATAATACACTTGGTATAATTGTTTGCTACTCATTCCTTGGAGAGATTGAGTCTCTCTTATCCCCTTCAGTTTTGACTAGCCCTGGTGCTTTCTTGACCAATGCATGGAGTGGAAGTGATACTCTAGCACTTCTCAGATAAAACCATTTGCTTTACAGATTGACCTGGGCCTCTTGAAACAGTTGGTCTTGGAACCCTGAGCCTCTATGTTGAAGTACAACTACTTTAAGAGTGCCATTTGAGGTTAGCTCAGTAGTGTTTATCATTGTAAAGTTGAAATAATCAAAAGGGTCAGAATCCAGTTTAAGAGAGTTTATTCAAGTGCAAAGGTTAGAATAGCTATTCAAGTAACACAGACTCCAAAAGAATGGGGTCAGTGCTCCAAAGGTGAAAAGGTCTTGCTCTTATATTCTTATAGTCAGATAATAAAGAAATTTAATAGGATTATAACATTTTTTAAAAAGCTGGTTTATGAGTTATAGCAATTTGATTAGTTATAGCAGTTTAGCTATAGCTGTTTTTCTTTTCCAATTTAAAAGAGTGGATTTAATATTCCATCTTAGACAATGCGATAGTCATGAGATCTTTGTGTCAGAGAAGTAAAAGGAAAGTTAAGCTATAATGAAGATCAATAGTGGAGAGGCAAGGGGTCTTCTCTGGCACTTTTTAGTATTTTACAGTATTTTAGAAAAAAATGTGGATAAAGAAAAGGTGAATCTATAATCAGAGGAACAAAAGTTACAGCTGTCTGTCATGTGATTCAGGTTGCATAAACACAATCCTTTAAGGCTCAAAATAGTTTAAAGTTCCAACAGCTTTGATTTTGAGTTACTTATTTATATATCATGAATCTGAAATCCAAATTATTTCTAAATATTAACTTATTGTGTCGCCCAGTTACTCTAAGATTGGGTCTTACTGTCAGTTTGATGGTCTAGTATATTACAAATAAAATATTATACATTCTTCAAAGTTAGTTTATTTATAAAGGGCAAGTTAAATTAAGAATGAACTCTAAAATGTAATCTAGAATCTTATATGTTTTAAGGATTAGTAAGAATGGTCGTCATGGAAATATGATTTCTTTTCATGTAATTATTAGAGTACAGTAATGAATTTGACTTGTAAAGCAGTCATAGAGCAGATTTGACCACCTAATGTGGAGCTCCAGAATGTTTGCTGTTATAAGGCACCCCTAACCCTTTTAACTCTCCCATAGCAGATGTCATCTGGGGTTCCTGGGCATTTCTACACTTAATAACTCTAAGATAAATATAAGAAAGTTCTAATGTGAGTGAACCATATGATCAGAATGGCTTTCCAAGTCAGAAGCTTAATGAGGTAGTACCTGAGATGGGTATGTCTGAGGTCCCTAGCCCTGAGGATGCTATATTAAGTACTTAAGCTCTCCTGCAAAGTGCTATGTTATGCTCTTGAGCCAGAAGGGAGATAGATTTGACATAGTTACTTGTTATTTGTATATCTTAAGTGGTGGCTCAAATAGTTTTCATTATACTTTCTGTTTATCATTTTCCTAAACATTATCACTGGAAGAATGTTGAAAGGCGGCAGGAATAACATGTATTAGTGCTTAGGTTTTTTGAGAGTTGGCACAACAGAATTTTCATAGATATTTTTAGGGAATAGAATAGAACTGGAATATTTGAAAAATTGGAAAGAGTTTGTTTACAGTTAGAGAGAAATCTTATATGTCTCAGAAGTATGAAGGATATTTCTATGCAGAAAGATTTAATCACTTTTAGATCTGTAATGAACCGAAGTGACATCTAACCCAGTACTAACCAATGACACTCTTTTGTCAACTGTTTCCTGCCTGTGATGAGAAGAGGTCCTACCAGAACATAAATCAACACAGCACTCTCTTCATTCAGAAAGACTAGTTACAAAATGCTTAGTGAAATAGTCAATTTACATTTAGTTGTAAACCCCTTATCTTGTAGATTGTTCTTGGACAGATACTGATCTAATCAATTCCTATTATTTTTAGATGAGGAACTTGAAGCCCAGAAAAACAAATGAGATCTAAGTGAAGTTTCATATCTATTTAGTGGCAGGACTAATTTAGCAGAATGCAGATAACATGAGTACAACCAAGTTAAGTGTTCTTTAAGCATATTATATTGCATCTGATAGATATTGCTGCTCACTAGAATTGATTTTTTAAACAACATACTCAAGTATTTGTTTTAAGTATTTGACTGTCTTGATAAAAACTTTTCAACAGCATAGAAAGTTGTATTATTTTGAATGAAAAATATATGAACCTAAATTCACTCAGACTACCACTGTGGAAAATATTCCAGGTTATGAATATGCACAGAAAAGTAAAAGGCAAAAATTAAAATAACTTTTGTGATAGGGAGGTCAAGTGATAGGATATATTAATTTTTTTGTGAAATTTATTTTAATGCTGCTGTATTATTCTTTGAAAACTTAGTGTTGAGATTTATTTATTTATATCTGCTCTATTGAGGTATACCAAATACATAATAAAAATTATTCATTTAAATGTACAATTTGATGAGTTTTGGTAGATGTATGTAGTCAGGCAATCACAATTACAGTAATGTTTTGGAGCACTTTAATCATTCCTAAAACGTTTCTTCATGTTCCTTTGCAGTTAATCTCTATTCTCACTCTGGCCCTAGGAACTGTTTCTACTGCTATGATTTTATCTTTTCTAAATTTACATAAAAATGGAATTATATATTATTCAAGCTTTTGAGTCTGCCTTTTTTTACTTATGATATTTTAGAGATTCATTTATATTGTTGTGTTTATCTTTCTTCTTTATCGCTGAGTAGTATTCCACGGTTTGGGTGTAGCACATTTTGTTTACTTATTCATCAGCTGATGGACACTTGGGTTCCTTTCATTTCTTTTGGGAAAATACCTAGAAATAGAATTTCTGGTCATATGGCAAGTATATTAGCCTGTGGTCATGCTGCTGATAAAGACATACCCAAGACCAGGCAATTTAAAAAAGAAAGAGTTTTAATGGACTTACAGTTCCATGTAGCTGGGGATGTCTCACAATCATGGTGGAAGGTGAAAGGCATGTCTCACATGGCAGCAGACAAGAGAAGGGAGCTTGTGCAGGGAAACTCCTGTTTTTAAAACCATCAGATCTTGTGAGGCTTATTCACTATCATGAGAACAACACGGGAAAGACCCACCCCTATGATTCAATTACCTCCCACCCGGTTCCTCTCAAGACACATAAGAATTGTGGGAGCTACAATTCAAGATGAAATTTGGGTGGGGACAGAGCCAAACCATATCATTCCACCCTAGGCCCCTCCCAAATCTCATGTCCTCATATTTCTAAACAAACCATGCCTTCCCAACAGTCCCAAAAAGTCTTAACTCATTCAGCATTAATTCAGAAGTCCACAGTCCAAAGTATCATCTGAGACAAGGCACGTCCCTTCCAACTATGAGCCAGTAAAATCAAAAGCAAGTTAGTTACTTCCTAGATACAATGGGGGTACAGGCCTTGGGTAAACACACCCATTCCAAGTGGGAGAAATTGACAGAAACAAAGGAGCTACAGGCCCCATGCAAGTCTGAAATCCAGCGGGGCAGTCAAATCCTAAAGCTCCAAAATAATCTCCTTTGACTCCATGTCTCACATCCAGGTCATGCTGATGCAAGAGGTAGGTTCCTACAGTCTTGGGCATCTCCAGCCCTGAGGCTTTGTAGGATACAGCCTCCCTCCTGGCTGTTTTCATGGGCTGGTGTTTTGTCTGTAGCTTTTCCAGGCACATGGTGCAAGCTGTCGGTAAATCTACAATTCTGGGGTCTGGAATACAGTGGCCCTCTTCTCACAGCTCCATTAGGTGGTGCCTCAAGAGGGACTCTGTATGGTGACTCTGACCCCACATTTTCCTTCTGCACTGCCCTAGCAGAGGTTCTCCATAAGGGCCCCCACCCCTGCAGCAAACTTCTGCTTGGACATACAGGAATTTCCATACATAGCTGCCAAGGCTTGGGGCTTGCACCCTCTGAAGCCACAACCTGAGTTCTATGTTGGCTCATTTTAGCAATGGCTGGAGTGGCTGGGATGCAGGGCACCAAGTCCTTAGGATGCCTATAGCACCAGGACCCTGGGCCCAGTCTACAAAATCACTTTTTTCTCCTAGGCCTCTGGGCCTGTGATGGGAGGGGCTGCCATGAAGACCTCTGACATGCCCTGGAGACATTTTCCCCATTGTCTTGGGGATTAACTTTCAGCTTCTCATTAAATATGCAAATTTCTGCAGCCAGCTTGAATTTCTCCTAAGAAAATGGGTTTTTCTTTTTCTATCACATTTTTCTATCAGGCTGCAAATTTTGTGAACTTTTGTGCTCTGCTTTCCTTATAAAACTGAATGCCTTTAACAGCACCCAAGTCACATCTTGAATGCTTTGCTCCTTAGAAATTTCTTCTGCCAGATAGCCTAAATCATGTCTCTCAAGTTCAAAGTTCCACAAATATCTAAGACAGGGGCAAAATGCTACCAGTCTGTTTGTCAAAACATAACAAAAGTCACCTTTGCTCCAGTTCCCAACAAGTGCCTCATCTCCATCTGTCCATCTGAGGCCACCTCAGCCTCGACTTCATTGTGCATATTGCTATCAGCATTTTGGTCAAAGCCATTCAAGAAGTCTCTAAGAAGTTCCAAACTTTCCCACATTTTTCTGTCTTCTTCTGAGCCCTCTAAACCATTCCAACCCCTGCCTGTTACCCAGTTCCAAAGTTGCTTCAACATTTTCAGGTATCTACAGCAGTGTCCAACTCTACTGGTACCAATTTATTGTATTAGTCTGTTTTCATTCTGCTAATAAAGACATACCCCAAACTGGGCAATTTACAAAAGAAAGAGGTTTAATGGACTTATGGTTCCACGTGGTTGGGAAGGCCTCACAATCATGGCAGAAGGTGAAAGGCATGTCTCACATGACAGCAGACAAGAGAAGAGAGGTCGTACAGGGAAACTCCTATTTTTAAAACCATCAGATCTCATGATATTTATTCACTGTCACAAGAACAGCATGGAAAAGATCCACCCCCTTGATTCAATTACCTCCCACTAGGTTCCTCCCATGACACATGGGAATTTTGGGAACTACAAACAATTCAAGCTGGGATTTGGGTGGGGACACAGCCAAACCATATCTGCAAGTATATGTTAACTGTATAAAAATTTGACTAAATTTTAAAATGTGACTATGCCATTTTGCATTTATGCCAGAAATACGTGCGGGCTTTTTCTAAATAAAAAACTCTTAATTAAAAATTACTCAGTTCAAAAGATGCATATAAAAGCATGCTTATTCTTATATATGATACTTTTAATAATTTTAGGTCCTGGATTTTATAATATCTTGAACAATACTATAATTGCCAGTGTTAGAAATATCTGCTCAAAGAAACAGAAGAAAAGTGCATTTGGTTCTTCTGCTCCTCGGACTTTCTTCTTGGTTCAGAAAGAAGCTTCTGATACCCCTGGGCCTGCTGATTATCAGGTAATACATTCATACCAAAATAATATTCTTTATGTTGACTATCAAGCTATTAGGGTTCTCTTGAAATTGCATGTTATAATTAATAGAAAAGGATGTAAAATAGTTATTATAATCATATTCCATATGTTAAGGAAAGTAGAAGAAATATTGAACATATTAAGTAATAGAGAAATGGCAGAAATAAAAAACACAAATTGAATTTCTAGAGATGAAAAATATAGTGTTTGAAAACATATGCTCTTGGGATGTGCTCATGGGAAGGTGATCAGAATGGTGAAGGCACGTAAGTTTAAACCATGTAACCCAAAGAACATTTGAAAAAAATGAAGATGCTTAATACAGGGAAGTGAAGACTTAGGGAGAATAAACTAGACAATTGATTTTAAAATGGAAAGCTTTCTAATTTGGAGAAAGTTCTGTGTGACACATGGAATTCTTTTTTTATTATGATTTTATTTTATTTTATTTATCTTTCATTACACTTTAAGTTCTAGGGTACATGCACATAATGTGCAGGTTTGTTACATAGGTATACATGTGCCATGTTAGTTTGCTACACCCGTCAACTCGTCATTTACATTAGGTATTTCTCCTAATGCTATCACTCTCCCCGCCAACCACCCCACGACAGTCCTCAGTGTGTGATGTTCCCCACCCTGTGTCCAAGTGTTCTCATTGTTCAATTCCTACCTATGAGTGAGAACACGCGGTGTTTGGTTTTCTGTTCTTGTGTTAGTTTGCTGAGAATGATGGTTTCCAGCTTCATGTCCCTGCAAAGGACATGAACTCATCCTTTTTTATGATTGCATAGTATTCCATGGTGTATATGTGCCACATTTTCTTAATCCAGTCTATCATTGATGAACATTTGAATTGGTTCCAAGTCTTTGCTATTGTGAATAGTGCTACAATAAACATATGTGTGCATGTGTGTCTGTATAGTACCATGACTTATAATCCCTTGGGTATGTACCCGGTAATGGGATGGCTAGGTCAAATGGTATTTCTAGTTCTAGTTCCTTGAGGAATCACCACACTGTCTTCCACAATGAATAACTAATTTACACTCCCACCAACAGTGTAAAAGCTTTCCTATTTCTCCACATCCTCTCCAGCATCTGTTGTTTTCTGACTTTTTAATGATCACCATTCTAACTGGCATGAGATAGTTTCTCATTGTGGTTGTGATTTGTATTTCTCTAATGATCAGTGATGATGACCAATTTTTTGTGCCTGTTGGCTGCATAAATGTCTTCTTTTGAGGATATCCTTTGTCTACTTTTTGATAGTGTTGTTTTTTTCTTGTAAATTTGTTTAAGTTCTTTGTAGATTCTGGATATTAGCCCTTTGTCAGATGGGTAGATTGCAAAAATTTTCTCCCATTGCGTAGGTTGCCTGTTCACTCTAATAATAGTTTCTTTTCCTGTGCAGAAGCTGTTTAGTTTAATTAGATCCCATTTGTCTATTTGGGCTTTTGTTGCCATTGCTGTTGGTGTTTTAGTCATGAAGTCCTTGCCCATGCCTGTGTCCTGAATCATATTGCCTATAGGTTTTCTTCTAGGGATTTTATGGTTTTAGTTCTAACTTTTAAGTCACTAATCCATCTTGAATTAATTTTCGTATAAGCTGTAAGGAAGGGATGAAATGTCATTGTTCTGCATATGGCTAGCCAGTTGTACCAGCACCATTTATTAAATAGGGAATTCTTTCCCCATTGCTTGTTTTTGTCAGGTTTGTCAAAGATCAGATTACTGTAGATGTATGGTGTTATTTCTGAGGCCTCTGTTCTATTCCATTGGTCTATATCTCTGTTTTGGTACCAGTACTATATTTGCTGTTTTGGTTACCGTAGCCTTCTAGTATAGTTTGAAGTCAGGTAGCATGATGTCTCCAGCTTTGTTCTTTTTGCTTAGTCTTGGCAATGCAGGCACTTTTTTGGTTCCATATGAATGTTAAAGTAGTTTTTTCCAATTCTGTGAAGAAAGTCATTGGTAGCTTGATGGGGATGGCATTGAATCTATATATTACCTTGGGCAGTATGGCCATTTTCATAATATCGATCCTTCCTATCCATGAGCATAGAATGTTCTTCCATTTGTTTGTGTCCTCTTTTATTTTGTTAAGCAATGGTTTGTAGTTCTCCTTGAAGAGGTCCTTCACATCCCTTGTAAGTTGGATTCCTAGGTATTTTATTCTCCTTGTAGCAATTGTGAATGGAGTTCACTCATGATTTGGCTGTCTGTTTGTCTGTTATTGGTGTATAAGATGCTTGTGATTTTTGCATGTTGATTCTGTATCCTGAGACTTTGCTGAAGTTTCTTATCAGCTTAGGGAGATTTTGGGCTGAGATAATGGGGTTTTCCAAATATACAATCATGTTATCTGCAAACAGAGACAATTTGACTTCCTCTTTTCCTAATTGAATACCCTTTATTTCTTTCTCCTGCCTGGTTGCCCTGGCCAGAATTTCCAACACTACGTTGAACAGGAGTGGTGAGAGTGGGCATCCCTGTCTTGTGCAAGTTTTCAAAGGGAATACTTCCCGTTTTTGCCCATTCAGTATGATACTGACTGTGGGTTTGTCATAAATAGCTTTTATTATTTTGAGGTACATTCCATCAATACCTAGTTTATTGAGAGTTTTTAGCATGAAGGGCTGCTGAATTTTGTTGAAGGCCTTTTCTGCATCTATTAAGATAATCATGTGGTTCTTGTCTTTGGTTCTGTTTATATGATGGATTATGTTTATTGATTTGCATATGTTGAACCAGCCTTCCATCTCAGGGATGAAGTCAACTTGATCTTGGTGGATAAGCTTTTTGATTTGCTGCTGGATTCAGTTTACCAGTATATTATTGAGGATATTTGCATCAATGTTCATCAGGGATATTGGTCTAAAATTCTCTTTTCCTGTTGTGTCTCTGCCGGGCTTTGGTATCAGGATGATGCTGGTCTCATAAAATGAGTTAGGGATGATTTACTCTTTTTCTATTGATTGGAATAGTTTCAGAAGGAATGGTACCAACTCCTCTTTGTACCTCTGGTAGAATTCAACTGTGGATCTGTCTGGTCCTGGACTTTCTTTGATTGGTAGGCTCAATAATTAATTAATTATTGCCTCAATTTCAGAGTCTGTTATTGGTCTATTCAGGGATTCAACTTCTTCCTGGTTTAGTCTTGGGAGGGTATATGTGTCCAGGAATTTGTCCATTTCTTCTAGGTTTTCTAGTTTATTTGCATAGAGGTGTTTATAGTATTCTCTGATGGTAGTTTGTATTTTCTGTGGGATCAGTGGTGATATCCCCTTTATTATTTTTTATTGCATCTATTTGAGTCTTCTCTCTTTTCTTCTTTATTAGTCTTGCTAGTGGTCTATCAATTTTGTTGATCGTTTCAAAAAACCAGCTCCTGGATTCATTGATTTTTTGAAGTTTTTTTATGTCTCTATCTCCTTCAGTTCTGCTCTGATCTTAGTTATTTCTTGCCTTCTGCTAGCTTTTGAATGTATTTACTCTTGCTTCTCTAGTTCTTTTCATTGTGATGTTAGGGTGTCAATTTTAGATCTTTCCTGCTCTCTCTTGTGGGCATTTAGTGCTATACATTTCCCTCTACACACTGCTTTAAATGTGTCCCAGAGATTCTGGTATGTTGTATCTTTGTTCTCATTGGTTTCAAGGAACATCTTTATTTCTGCCTTCATTTTGTTATTTACGCAGTAGTCATTCTGGAGCAGGTTGTTCAGTTTCTGTGTAGTTGTGCGGTTTTGAGTGAGTTTCTTAATCCTGAGTTCTAATTTGATTGCACTGTGGTCTGAGAGACAGTTTGTTAGAGTTTCTGTTATTTTTGCATTTGCTGAGGAGTGTTTTACTTCCATCTATGTGGTCAATTTTGGAATAAGTGCTATGTGGTGCTGAGAAGAATGTATATTGTGTTGATTTGGGGTGGAGAGTTCTGTAGATGTCTATTAGGTCTGCTTGCTGCAGAGCTGAGTTCAAGTCCTAGATATCCTTGTTAACTTTCTGTCTCATTGATCTGTCTAATGTTGACAATGGGGTGTTAAAGTCTCCCATTATTATTGTGTGGGAGTCTAATGTAGGTATCTAAGGACTTGCTTTATGAATTGGGATGCTCCTGTATTGGGTGCATATATATTTAGGATAGTTAGCTCTTCCTGTTGAATTGATCCCTTTACCATTATGTAATGGCCTTCTTTGTCTCTTTTGATCTTTGTTGGTTTAAAGTCTGTTTTATCAGAGACTAGGATCACAACCCCTGCTCCTTTTTTACTTTCCATTTGCTTGGTAGTTCTTCCTCCGTCCCTTTATTTTGAGCCTATGTGTGTCTCTGCATGTGAGACAGGTCTCCTGAATACAGCACACTGGTACATCTTACTCTTTATCCAATTTGCCAATCTGTGTCTTTTAATTGGGTCATTTAGCCCATTTACATTTAAGATCAATGTTGTTATGTGTGAATTTGATCCTGTCATTATGATGTTAGCTAGTTATTTGGCCCATTAGTTGATGCAGTTTCTTCATAGCATTGATGGTCTTTAATTTGGCATGTTATTGCAGTGGCTGGTACCAGTTGTTCATTTCCATGTTTAGTGCTTTGTCTAGGAGCTCTTGTAAGGCAGGCTTGGTGGTAACAAAATCTCTCAGCATTTGCTTGTCTGTAAAGGATTTTATTTCTCCTTCACTTATGAAGCTTAGTTTGGCTGGATATGAAATTCTGGGTTGAAAATTGTTTTGAAGAATGTTGAATATTGACCCCCACTCTCTTCTGGCCTGTAGGATTTCTGCCAGTGGAGAGATCCGCTGTTAGTCTAATGGGCTTCCCTTTGTGGGAATTTGAATGTTTGCTTCCCTTGCTAGGTTCAGGAAGTTCTCCTGGATAATGTCCTGAAGAGTGTTTTCCAACTTGTTCCATTCTCCTCATCACTTTCTGGTACACCAATCAAATGTAGAATTGTTCTTTTCACATAGTCTCATATTTCTTAGAGGTTTTGTTTGTTTCTTTTTTCTCTAAAATTGTCTTTTCACTTTATTTCATTAATTTGATCTTCAGTCACTGATTCCCTTTCTTCCACTTGATTGAGTCAGCTATTGAAGCTTGTGCATGCATCATGAAATTCTCATGCCATGGTTTTCAGCTCTGTCAGGTCATTTAAGGTCTTTTCTACCCTGGTTATTCTAGTTAGCCATTCGTGTAACCTTTTTTGAAGGTTTTTAGCTAGCTTCCTTGCAATGGGTTCTAATGTGCTCCTTTAACTTGGAGAAGTTTCTTATTACCAAGCTTCTGAAGCCTACTTTTGTTAACTCGTAAAAGTCAGTCACTCAGCTTTGTTTTGTTGCTGGCAGGGAGCTGCAATGCTTTGGAGAAGAGGCACTCTGCTTTTTAGAATTTTCAGCTTTTTGCTCTGGTTTCTCCCCATCTTTGTGGTTTTATCTACCTTTGGTCTTGGATGGTGACCTACAGATGGGGTTTTGGTGTGGATGCCCTTTTTGTTGATGTTGATGCTATTCCTTTTTGTTAGTTTTCCTTTTAATAGTCAGGTCCCTCAGCTGCAGGTCTGTTGGCGTTTGCTGGAGGTCCACTCCAGACACTGTTTTCCTGGGTATCACCAGTGAAGGCTGCAGAAAAGCAAATATTGTAGAACAGTAAATATTGCTGCCTGATCTTTTTTATGGAAGCTTTGTCCCAGAGGGGCACCTGCCTGTATGATGTGTCTGTCAGCCCCTACTGGGAAGTGTCTCCCAGTTAGGCTATGCAGCGGTCAGAGTCCCACTTGTGGAGGCAGTCTGTCCATTCTCAGAGCTAAAATGCTGTGCTGAGAGAACCACTGCCCTCTTCAGAGTTGTTAGACAGGGACGTTTAAGTCTGTAGAACCTGTCTGCCGCCTTTTGTTCCACTATTCTCTGCCCACCGAGGTGGAGTCTATAGAGGCAGTAGGCCTGGCTGAGCTCCAGTGGGCTCTGCCCAGTTTGAGCTTCCCGACTGCTTTGTTTACCTACTCAAGCCTCAGTAATGGTGGACATCCCTCCCCCTGCCTGGCTGCAGCCTGGCAGGTTGATCTCAGATTTCTGCGCTAGCAGTGAGCAAACCTCTGTGGGCATGGGACCCACTGAGCCAGGCATGGGAGAAAATCTTCTGGCCTGCCTGTTGCTAAGACTATGGGAAAAGTGCAGTGTTTGGGCTGGAGTGAACCGATTTTCCAGGTACAATCTGTCATGGCTTCCCTTGGCTAGGAAAGGGAAATCCCTCAACCTATTGCACTTGCTGGTTGAGGCGATGCCCCGCCCTGCTTCAGCTTGCCCTCCATGGGCTGCACCCACTGTCCAACAAGTCCCGATGAGATGAACCAGGTACCTCAGTTGGAAATGCAGAAATCACCCACCTTTTGCGTCAGTCACGCTGGGAGCTGCAGACCAGAAATGTTCCTATTCAACCATCTTGGAATGGCACTACATATGGAATTCTGTCAAGACCAATAGGTGAAAACTGTAGACATTCATATTTCAATTCAGTGAAAGTTATAACTGAATTTTATGTAGTGCAGTTTTAAGATGTATAGTGTGATTTTAAGAGAACAATGAAAAACAAAAACCAGAAAAAATATGTGTAACCATTTAAAGGTAAGAATTGTTATATAACTACTTTGAAATCTGTTGCCCTTAATTGCTGATACATGAATTGTTATTTGTTTTATTATACATACAATTTATATTTGTGGGATTAATTCTTATAATTTAGATATTAATTTTTTCAGGTTTTTAATGTTTATTAAAACTTATTTTTCTGAGGGTTTTCTATGTAACTGTGCTCAAATAAGTTTATTTTCTGTGTAAACATCTATTTTTATTCTTTTTTTAATCATTAAGAGACAATTCTCCGTGTGTTTTGTGTTTCTACACACCTTTGCTTGCACCTCCTTTTTAAGGATGATTGTACAGCAAACAGCCTTCAGAGATACAGTGTCTCCCTCCTCAGCAAAGGGTGTGCTTACTGCTCATTATAAAAGATTGAGGTTCCCAGAGCTCATAGTTTTTCTCCCATTTTGTGTGCTGGTATTTATTTTGCCCCATCTGCCTTGTCCCCAGTAGGACTTTAGGGCAAGGAGGACTGATGCAAGTGTGCTGTTCTCATGCTGTTTTTTATGCCTTGAGGAATAAAGTCCTTTGTCTCTGACTCAGGAGTTTTGCATTTTTCTGTAAAACTGTGGCAGGTCACCTCAGTAACATGAAGTAGGGCAAAATTTCAGACCCATCACAGTACTTCCTATTCACATATAATTAACTTATAGACATTTTTCTTTTACTGTATTTTGCTCCCACAGCTCCTAGTAGTGCATCTGATGGCCTCCTCAAAACAGCTCTCTAGTTTCTGTCAATTTAATTTATTTTTCATTAAGCTTACCAGTTCATTTAATAATGAACAAGTTTAACATGCCTACATGTATTCTAAATTAATTTTTTAAGTTGTGAAATTTCTAGACTTTCAGTTTGAGTTTCTGTCATCAACCTTTGATATTTGTCTTTAATTTCTGTTGTTCTCTTTAGTCTATTGTTCTATTTCTGTTGTTCATTTAGTCTGATATAGGTATACATAAATATATGTGTGTATATATTTCGTGTGTGTGTGTGTGTGTGTGTGTGTGTGTGTGTGTATGTATGTATGTATTTGAAATAGGGTCTCACTATGTTGCCCAGGCTGGAGTGCAATGGTGCAGTTATGGCTTACTGCACCCTTGTCCTCCTGGGTTCAAGTGATCCCCCTGCTTCAGCCTTCTGTGTAGCTGGGACCACAGGCATGGGCCATTACACTTGGCTATTTTTAAAACATTTTTCATAGAGACGAGGTCTCACTTTATTGCCCAGGATGATCTTGAACTCCTGGATACAATTGATCCCGCGGCCTCTGCTTCCAAAAGCATTGGGGTTACAGGGGTGAGCCACCACACCCGGTATATATTTTTAATTGTAGTAAAAAACACGTAATGTTGAATTTATCATCTTAACTATTTTAAGTGCTAAGTATATTTTAAATCTATTATGAATGTTAATAGTTTTTAGAACATTTCTGCTATATTTTGTTTAAAATGTACTAACAGCTCATTATTCTTAGTAACCTGACATTTAGATAAAAATAATTATAGTTTTTTTTTCTTTTTTGAGATGGAGTGTTGCTCTGTTGCCCAGGCTGGAGCGCAATGGTGCGATCTCGGCTTACTGCAACCTCTGCCTCCTGGGTTCAAGCGATTCTCCTTCCTCAGCCTCCTGAGTAGTTGGGATTAGAGGCACGCACCACCATGCCTGGCTAATTTTTGTATTTTTAGTAGAGATGGGGTTTCACCATGTTGGTCAGGCTGATCTCAAACTCCTGACCTTGTGATCCACCTGCCTCAGCTTGCCAAAATGCTGGGATTACAGGCGTGAGCCACTACACCCAGCCAGAATTATAGTATTTATTCTTCACTGTAGATATTGAGAAGCCTAGCATGGTGATTATTAGCATAATCTCTAGACTCAGAGTGTTTGAATATACGTTTTTGCTCTGCCACTGATCTTCGGCAAGTTATTTAAACTCTTTGTGCTTAGCAAAATGAATACCATAATAGTACATACCTAAAAGTGTTGTTGCAAATACTAAGTGAACCAAAAAACACTTTGAATATCTTCTGGCACACAGTAAGGACTCAGTAAACTTGCTATTCTTGTTGACAATTTAAAACTACCTATAGGTATAACTAAGACTCAGTTTATAGAGTCTTTGACAAAGTCTAAAATCAAGAGTGAAATATAGACCCTAAACATGTCTGGTTTTTAAAAATTAAGTCTAGTAAACCTTGTATTTAATTGTAGTATCAATTGATTTATGTTTAATTTTGATTGTGTTTGTGTGTATACATATTACACTATTTTATGTATTGTATTGGCCCATTTGTTTTGCCACGTAGTTTTTTTTTTTTTTTTAAATTAATTTCCATAGGTTATTGGGGATCAGGAAGTGTTTGGTCACGTGAGTAAATTCTTTAGCAGTGATTTGTGAGATTTGGTGCACCCATGGTCCCAGCAGTATACACTGCACCCAATTTGGAGTCTTTTATCCCTCATCTCCTTCCACCCATTCCCCTGAGTGTTCAACATTCTTTGTGTCATTCTTATGCCTTTGTTTCCTCGTAGCTTAGGTCCCACATATGAGTGAGAACATAAGATGTTTTGTTTTCCATTCCTGAGTTACTTCGCTAAGAATAATAGTCTCTAGTCTCATCGAGGTGTCTGTGAATGCCATTCATTCATTCCTTTTTATTGCTGAGCAGTATTCCACTGTAGATATATACCACAGTTTCTTTATCCACTCATGGATTGATGGGCATTTGGGTTGGTTCCACATTTTTACAATTGTGAATTGTGCTGCTATAAACATGCATGTGCAAGTATCTTTTTCATATAATGACTTCTTTTCCTGTGGGTAGATAACCAGTAGTGGGATCGCTGAATCAAATGGTAGTTCTACTTTAAGTTTTAAATGAAATCTCAATACTGTTTTCCATAGTGGTTGTACTAGTTTACATTCCAACCATCAGTATAAAAGTGTTCCCTGTTCACTACATCCACACCAAAGTCTATTTTTTTTGATTTTTTGATTATGGCCATTCTTGCAGGAGTAAGGTGGTATCACATTGTGGTTTTGATTTGCATTTACCTGATCACTTTGTAGTGCTGATCCTTTTTTGTGTGTGTTTGTTGGCTATTTTTATATCTTCATTTGAGAATTGTCTATTCATGTCCTTAGCCCACTTTTGGATGGGATTCTTTGTTTTCTTGCTAATTTGTTTGAGTTTCTTGTAGATTCTGGATATTAGTCCTTTGTCAGATATATAGATTATGAAGATTTTCTCCCACTCTGTGGGTTGTCTGTTAACTCTGCTGACTGTTCCTTTTTCCATACAAAAGCTCTTTAGTTTAATTAAATCCCAGCTATTTATCTTTGCTTTTATTGCATTTGCATTTGTTTTTGGGTTCTTGGTCATGAAATCGTTGACTAAGCCAGTCTAGAAGGGTTTTTCCGATGTTATCTTCTAGAATTTTCATAGTTTCAGATCTTAGATTTAAGTTCTTGACCCACCTTGAGTTGATTTCTGTAGAAGGTGAGAGATGAGGATTCAGTTTCATTCTCCTACATGTGGCTTGCCAATTGTCCCAGCACTGTTTGTTGAATGGGTTTTTTTTTTTTCCATTGTATGTTTTTGTTTGCCTTGTCGAAGATCAACTGACTGTAAGTATTTAGGTTTATTTACAAGTTCTCTATTCTGTTCTATGTGCCTATGTTTATACCAGTACCATGCTGTTTTGGTAACTATGGCCTTATAGTGTATTTTGAATTCAGGTAATGTGATGCCTCCAGATTTGTTCTTTTTGCTTAGTCTTGCCTTGGCTATGTGGGCTTTTCTTTGATTCTATATCAATTTTAGGATTCCTTTTTTCTAGTTCTGTGAGAGTGATGATAGTATTTTGATGGGAATTGCATTGAATTTGTAGATTGTGCTTGGCAGTATGGTCATTTTCACAATATTGAGTCAACCCATCCATGAGTATGGGATGTGTTTCTATTTGTTTTTGTTGTCTATGATTTCTTTCAGCAGTGTTTTGTAGTTTTCCTTGTAGAGGTCTTTCACCTCCTTGGTTAGGTATAATCCTAAGTATTTTATTTTTCTTGCAGCTATTGTAAAAAGTTTGAGTTCTTGATTTGATTCTCAGCTTGTCACTGTTGGTATATAGAAGAGCTACTGATTTGTGTACATTAATTTTGTATCTGGAAGCTTTCTGAATTCTTTTATCAGTTCTAGGAGCTTTTTGGAGGAGTGTTTAGGGTTTTCTAGGTATACGATCATATCATCAGCAAACAGTGACAGTTTTACTTTCTCTTTACCAATTTGTATACCCTTTATTTCTTTCTCTTGTCTGATTGCTCTGGCTAGTACTTCCAGTACTATGTTCAATAGAAGTGTTGGTAATAGGCATCTTTGTCTTGTTCCAGTTCTCAGAGGGGGAATGCTTTCAAGTTTTCCCCATTCAGTTGTGGTTTGTCATAGATGGCTTTTATTCATTGAGGTATGTCCCTTGTATGCTGATTTTGCTGAGAATGTTAATCATAAAGTGATGCTAGATTTTGTCAAATGCTTTTTCTGCATATATTTAGATGATCATGTGATTTTTCTTTTTAATTCTGTTTATGTCATGTATCACATTTATTGACTTGTGTATGTTAAACCATCCCTGCATCCCTGGTGTGAAACCCGCTTGATCATGGTAGATTATCTTTCTGATGTGTTGTTGGATTCAGTGAGCTGGTATTTTGTTAAGGATTTTTACATCTGTGTTCATCAGGGATATCCTTCTGTAGTTTTCTTTTTTTGTTATGTCCTCTCCATGTTTTGGTATTAAGGTGACACTGGCTTTATAGACTGATTTAGAGACGTTTCCCTCTTTCTCTATCGTTCGGAATAGTGTCAAAAGGTTTGGTACCAATTCTTCTTTGAATGTCTGGTAGAATTCAGTTGTGAATCCTTCCAGTCCTGGACTTTTTTTTTGTTGGTAAGTTGTTATTACCATTTCAATATCACTGCTTGTTATTGGTTTGTTCAGGGTATCTGCTTCTTCCTGATTTAAGCCAGGTCGGTTGTGTCTTTCCAGGAATTTATCCATCTCCTCTAGGTTTTCTAGTTTTTATGTGTAAGGATATTCATAGTAGCTTTGAATGATCTTTTGTATTTCTGTGGTGTCAGTTGTAATATCTCCTGTTTTGTCTCTAATTGAGCTTATTTGGATTTTCTCTCTTCTTTTCTTGGTTGATCTTCCTAATGGTCTATCAGTTTTATATTTCTTTTTGCTTTTTGTTTCATTTATCTTTCATATTGTTTCAATTTCATTTACTGTACTCTGATCTTGGTTATTTCCTTTCTTTTACTGGGGTTAGGTTTGGTTTGTTCTTGTTTCTCTAGTTCTTTGAGGTGTGACCTTAGATTGTCTATTTGTGCTCTTTGAGACTTTTTGGTGTAGGCGTGAACTTTCCTCTTAGCACCACCTTTGCTGTATCCCAAAGGTTTTGATAGGTTGTGTCACTATTGTTGTTCAGTTTGAATAATATTTTAATTTCTATCTTGATTTCATTGTTGACCCAATAATCATTCAGGAGCAGATTATTTAATTTCCATCTATTTGCATGATTTTGAAGATTCCTTTTAGAATTGATTTCCTGTTTTATTCCACTGTGGTCTGAAAGAGTGCTTGTAATAATTTTGGTTTTCTTAAATTTATTGATACTTGTTTCATGGCCCATCATATGGTCTCTCTTGGAGAATGTTCCATGTGCTGATGAATAGAATGTATAGTCAGCAATTGTTGGGTAAAATGTTCTGTAAATATCTGTTAAGTACATTTGTTCTAGGGCATAGCTTAAATCCATTGCTTCTTTGTTGACTTTCTGTCTTAATGACCTGTCTAGTATTGTCTGTGAAGTATTGAAGCCCCCCATTATTATTGTGTTGCTGTCTATCTCATTTCTTACGTCTAGTAGTAATTGTTTTATAAATTTGGGAGCGCCAGTATTAGTTGCATGTATGTTTAGGATTGTGATATTGGACAAGGCCTTCTTTGTCTTTTTAAACTGCTGTTGCTTTAAGGTTTGTTTTGTCTGATATAAGAAGAGCTACTTCTCCTGGCTTTGGGTGTTCATTTGTATCGGGTGTCTTTTTCCATCCCTTTACCTTAAGTTTATATGAGTTCTTATGTGTCAGGTGAGTCTCTTGAAGGCAGCAGATGGTTGGTAAAGTCTTATTCCTTCTGCAATTCTATATTTTTAAGTGGAGCATTTTGGTAATGCACGTTCAACATTAGTATTGAGATGTGAGGTACTATTCCATTTATCATGCTATTTGTTGCCTGTATACGTTGGTTTTATTCTTTTTCTTTTTTTGGAGACACAGCCTCACTCTCTCACTCAGGCTGGAGTGCAGTGGCACAATCTTGGCTCACTGCAATGTCCACCTCCCAGGTTCAAGCAATTCTTGTGCCTAACCCTTTCAAGTAGCTGGAATTACAGACACTCACCATCACGCCCAGCTAATTTTTGTATTTTCAGTAGAGACAGGGTTTTGCCATGTTGGCCAGGCTGGGCTCAAACTCCTGACCTCAAGTGATCTCTCCCCCTCTGCCTCCCACATTGCTGGGATTACCGGTGTGAGCTACTGCACTGGGCCATTGTTTTTTGTTTTTAATTGTATTTTTGTTTTGTAGGTCCTGTGAGACTTATGGTTTGAAGAGGTTCTGTTTTGATGTGCTTCTGGGATTTGTTTTAAAATGTAGGGTTCCTTTTAGCAGTTCTTGTAGTACTGGCCTGGTAGTAGCAAATTCTCTCAGCATTTGTTTGTCTGAAAAAGGTTGTATGTTTCCTTCATTTCTGAAGCTCAGTTTCACTGGATATAAAAGTCTTGGCTGATAATTGTTTCATTTAAGGAGGCTGAAGATAGGGCCCCAATCTCTTCTAGCTTGTAGGGTTTCTGCTGAGACATCTGCTGTTAATCTGATAGGTTTTCCTTTACAGGTTACCTGGTGCTTCTGCCTCACATCTCTTAAGATTGTTTTTTCCGTTTTAACTTTAGATAACCTGATAACAAAGTCCCTAGGCAATGATCTTTTGCGATGAATTTCCCAGGTGTTTTCTGAGCTTCTTGTATTTGGATGTCTAGGTCTCTAGCAAGGCTGGGAACATTTTCCTCAATTATTTCCTCAACTATGTTTTCCAGACTTCTAGATTTCTTATCTTTCTCAGGAATGTCAGTTATTCTTAGCTTTGGTCGTTTAACATAATCCCAGACTTCTTGGAGGCTTTGTTCATATTTTCTTATTTTTTTTCCTTGTCTTTCTTTGATTGGGTTAATTACAAAACCTTGTCTTCAAGCTCTGAAGTTCCTTCTTCTGCTTGTTGCATTCTATTGCTAGACTTTCCAGAGCATTTTGCATTTCTATTAGTGTGTTCATTGTTTCCTGAAGTTTTGATTTTTTTTTATGTATACTATTTATTTCATTGAATATTTCTCCCCTCATTTAACAGATATATATATATATAATTTCCTTAAATTGGGCTTTGACTTTCTCTCATGCTATTTTCATTAGCTTAATAACTTTACTCTGAATTCTTTTTCAGGCAAATCAGGGATTTCTTCTTGGTTTGGATCTATTGCTGGTGAGCTAATGTGATTTTTTGAGGATGTTAATGAACCTTGTTTGGTCTTATTACAGAGTTGAGATTTTGGTTCATTCTCATTTGGGTAGGCTCTGTCAGAGGAAAGGTGTAGGATTCAAGGCTGTTTTCAAGGGAAACAAGACTCATTTGTCCCACGGGGTGTTCCCTTGACATATTATTCTCCCTCTTTTCCTAGGGATGTGGTTTCCTGCGAGCTGTAGTGATTGTTATGTCTCTTCTGGATCCGGCCACCCAGCAGGTCTGTTAGGCTCTGGGCTGGTACTGGGGGTTGTCTACACAGAGTTCTGTGATGTGAACCATCTGTGGACCTCTCAGCCATGGATACCAGCACAATATTTGGGGTGTCTCCTGTCTCCTGCAGGAGCAATCTGCTTTTTTCAGTGGGTCTGTGTGTTTTCTCAGCTTTCCTGATTTATTTCTGCAGTAGGTCTGTAGCAAAAGTTGATGATCTGAGATTCCACACACTACTCTGTCCTTCCAAGTGGGATGCCATCTAGTTCTGCCTCCCATCTGCCATGATTCCCATTATCCACTTTTTCTTGTTTCTTTATTTTGTGGATTATTCAAATATTATAATCAAAATATTAATCAAATATTTTATTTTATTCCATTTCATCAATATCTATTATATTTTTTAGTATTTTTTTATTATTCTTTTAGTTTTTGCCATCAAAATTATAATAAGCATTCACCTACTGCAATCCAATAAAAAGGATGACCTTTACCACTTTCTCAGTAAGACTGACTTAGAACATTTTAACTCCATTTTGTTATCTTGTATTTTGTTTAATTATTGTCACACATTTTAAAGCCACATATTTTAAGTTTTTTGAATATTATTATTTTGTTGTGTGGATTACTTTTATTTATTTATTTTTCTATTGTGCTTCTTTCCTTTTTGCATTTGCATTTTTATGAAAAAGAGAATCATTTTTCCTCTGTCTGAAAAACTTCCTTTAGCATTTCTTCTGGTCCAGGTCTGCTGTGAATTATTACAGTTTTTGTTTGTCTGAAATGTATTTTGTTATTTTTGAATGATTTAGTTTTGAGTATAGATTTTTAGGTTGGTAGTTATTTTCAGTACTTTAATAATATTTTGTTGTTTTAGACTTTCCATCTTTTCCATTGAGAAGTAAGCTGTCCAGCTTATTGTTTCTCTTTCCAGAGAAATTATCTTTGATTTTTAACCTTTGATGTGTCTGAAGTATAGTTTTCTTTTTAATACATTTGCCTGAGGTTTGCAGAACCTTTGAATCTGTGGGTTTATGTCTTTTTTCAGTTTTAAATAATTAACCTTAAATTGAAACAGGCTAAATGCCCCAATTAAAAAACAGAGACTGGCAAATTGGATAAAGAGTCAAGACCCATGAGTGTGCTGTATTCAGGAGACCGATCTCACGTGCAGAGACACACATAGACTCAAAATAAAGGGATGGAGGAAGATCTATCAAGCAAATGGAAAACAAAAAAAGGCAGGGGTTGCAATCCTAGTCTCTGATAAAACAGACTTTAAACCAACAAAGATCAAAAGAGACAAAGAAGGCCATTACATAATGGTAAAGGGATCAATTCAACAAGAAGAGCTAACTATCCTAAATATATATACACCCAATACAGGAGCACCCAGATTCATAAAGACTTAGAGACTTACGAAGAGACTTAGACTCCCACACAATAATAATGGGAGACTTTAACACCCCAGTGTCAACATTAGACAGATCCACGAGACAGAAAGTTAACAAGGATATCCAGTAATTGAACTCATCTTTGCAGCAAGCAGACCTAATAGACATCTACAGAACTCTCCACCCCAAATCAACAGAATATACATTCTTCTCAGCACCACATCACACTTATTCCAAAATTGACCACATAGTTGGAAGTAAAGCACTCCTCAGCAAATGTAAAGGAACAGAAATTATAACAAACTGTCTCTCAGACCACAGTGCAATCAAACTAGAACCCAGGATTAAGAAGCTCACTCAAAACGACTCAACTACATGGAAACTGAGCAACCTGCTCCGGAATGACTATTGCGTACATAAGGAAATGAAGGCAGAAATAAAGATGTTCTTTGAAACCAATGAGAACAAAGACACAACATACCAGAATCTCTGGGACACATTTAAAGCAGTGTGTAGAGGGAAATTTATAGCACTAAATGCCCACAAGAGAAAGCAGGAAAGATCTAAAATTGACACCCTAACGTCACAATGAAAAGAACTAGAGAAGCAAGAGCAAACACATTCAAAAGCTAGCAGAAGGCAAGAAATAACTAAGATCAGAGCAGAACTGAAGGAGATAGAGACATTAAAAAACCTTCAAAAAATCAATGAATCCAGGAGCTGGTTTTTTGTAAAGATCAACAAAATTGATAGACCGCTAGCGAGACTAACAAAGAAGAAAAGAGAGAAGACTCAAATAGACACAATAAAAAATGATGAAGGAGATATCACCACCAATCCCACAGAGATACAAACTACCATCAGAGAATACTATAAACACCTCTATGCAAATAAACTAGAAAATCTAGAAGAAATGGATAAATTCCTGGACACACATACACTCTCCCAAGACTAAATCAGGAAGAAGTTGAATCCCTGAATAGACCAATAACAGGCTCTGAAATTGAGGCAATAATTAATAGCCTACCAACCAAAAAAAGTCCAGGACCAGATGGATTCACAGTCAAATTCTACCAGAGGTACAAGGAGGAGCTGGTACCATTCCTTCTTAAATTATTCCAATCAATAGAAAAAGAGGGAATCCTCCCGAACTCATTTTATGAGGCCAACATCATCCTGATACCAAAGCCTGGTAGAGACACAACAACAAAAAAGAGAATTTTAGACCAATATCCCTGATGTGCATTGATGCAAAAATCCTCAGTAAAATACTGGCCAACCAAATCCAGCAGCACATCAAAAACCTTATCCACCATGATCAAATGGGCTTCATCCCTAGAATGCAATGCTGGTTCAACAGATGCAAATCAATAAACGTAATCCATCATATAAACAGAACCACTGACAAAAACCACATGATTATCTCAATAGATGCAGAAAAGGCCCTCAACAAAATTCAGCAGGCCTTCATGCTAAAAACTCTCAATAAATTCGGTGGTGATGGAACATACCTCAAAATAATAAGAGCTATTTATGACAAACCCACAGCCAATATCATACTGAATGGGCAAAAACTGGAAGCATTCCCTTGGAAAACTGGCACAAGACCGGAGTGCCCTCTCTCACCACTCCTATTCAACATAGTGTTGGAAGTTCTGGCCAGGGCAACCAGGCAGGAGAAAGAAATAAAGAGTATTCAGTTAGGAAAAGAGGAAGTCAAATTGTCCCTGTTTGCAGATGACATGATTGTATATTTAGAAAACCCCATCATCTCAGCCCAAAATCTCCTTAAGCTGATAAGCAACTTCAGCAAAGTCTCAGGATACAAAATCAATGTGCAAAAATCAGACAAACAGAGAGCCAAATCATGAGTCAACTGCAATTTACCATTGCTACAAAGAGAATGAAATACCTAGGAATCCAACTTACGGGGGATATGAAGGACCTCTTCAAGGAGAACTGCAAACCACTGCTCAGTGAAATAAAAGAGGACACAAGCAAATGGAAGAACATTCCATGCTCATGGATAGGACGAATCAATATTGTGAAAATGGCCACACTGCCTGAGGTAATTTATAGATTCAATGCCATCCCCATCAAGCTACCAATGACTTTCTTCACAGAATTGGAAAAAACCGCCTGGATTTATTTTTAATTATTCATGTAGAAATGTGGTCTTTTGTAAACTACTCATTTCCTCTAGAGCCAAAACCATCCAATGAGTAATTAATTTCTTTGTAATTTCATTCAAAGTTGGTAGCTTTTACCCCCTAAGCACTAAAAACTGCACAACGTTTTGGAACTTTTTAATGTAATAATTCCTAGTACCATATATGTGACAGTAATAAAATTATTGTAGTTTTTTTTTTTTTTCCAAGATAACAGATTGGAGGCAAGTGTTACAATGCCTATTCTATTTGAAAAGACAAAATAGTGTATAGCGATTCTCACTGTGAACTTTTTTTTTCTGAGAAGCAATGCAGGAACTTAACAGGAAAACTGAAATAAATCACAGATCCTTTGAAAGATGTGGCAGCTGCAGCCCGCACTGTGAGCCATGTGAAAAAGTAAGCCTTCAGAGTGTGAAAAGCGGAGAGAATGCCTCCAGGATATACACCCCCACTGGGCAACCTGGCAATCTGCCCATGGGGGAAGGCCTTAAATCTACCCAGTGCTAGAACTGATTTAAGGAGCAATGGGGAATATGAAAGTAGGAGCAGTGTGGGAAGAGCCTTGTAGGCATTTTCGATCTCCAGTGTGAACCACGGGAAGCCATTTCTGACTCTGTGTCATGGGGGAATCTTGCAAAAATCTGCTAGCTAACTCAGGCATTGAGAAGGTGGGAAGTGTGCTGCGGCTACAAGTGCAGAGGCTGCACATTCTAGCTTTCCAGGCAGATTGGGAGAAGCATGGCCTGAAAGCTGTGGTTGCAGTCTCTGTGGGGAAGGCTTATGACCTGGGGCATTTTGAGTTCTGAGCATTAAGTGCCTAGAAGATAGATAGCTGCTGCTAGCCGGTGAGATTTGCTTTGCCAAGTGCATGGGTGCTGGATGGGGTTTACTGCCACCTGCTACTTCCGACTCCCGGTATAAACTCATTTGTACATCAGAGGCAGATATGCTTCTCCATAGAACATTACTCTAGTGGCCAGTGAATTCTTCTGATCCTCACTGGGGCCACTGCTGCCCTGCATGGGTAGAGGCAGAGCGTGGAGCTGCCTTGCGGAGCCCCCACATGGCTTTGCCCCTCCACTTGCCCTGATAACTTAACACAAAAGACAGAAATGTTTGGGAGCTCTATAGCTCCACCTGTCACCTAAGAAACCACAATATCTCCCCTGGGTAACATAAGGCAAGTACAAATCTCACCACTACTACCACAACTGGCACTCTTTTGCAAGCACCACCTCCTGGCTGGAGGCCGACTGACACAATGCATTGCAGTAACTCCAAGTAGAACAACACTGTGTTCAGGAAGGAGAAAACTCGTGCATGACCTCTGCTATCACTATTGTCTGTATCATCCTGGCTACCATCCTGGCTAACCAGAGATCCTGAGTCTCTCCATGTGACCAATTCATTACTACTATCACCAGCATTTGAGAAAGCCAATATACTAAGGCTGTTTATACCAAGGAACCTCACAGAGTCTGTGACCCTCCCCTGCCATCCCCATCAGAGATGGTGCTTGTACCTGATGCTGGGAGACTTGAGGAATTGTCACATCAGTGGATCTCTTGCAGACTTTGCCCAGCACCAACCTGGAGTGTGGCAACTCCACTGGGTTACTAGACCCAGAGAAACAGCAGCATTCATAGTAGCCTGGCTCTCGGGGACTCCTAGTCCTAGGGGAAAGGAAAGTACACCACATTAAGCGGACACTCCATGGGACAAAAGAATCCAGATGACAGGTCTTGAGTCCCAGATCTTTCTGCTCTTGTGAAGTTTCTTTCTTCCTGCGGAGGCACAGTTGCAGTACTGGGTTCGAAGGGAAAGTCTGCAGCTGTACTCCAACAGTCAGGCAGCTCTAGTGCTCATCAAGGGTCTTGGAGAAGGGGAATTCTTTTTCCTCCCATCCACCACTGCAGACACAACCGGGTCTTCTCTTATAGGTGCTCAGCATGGGTGCTCCTAAAGATAACCTTTTTCAAAGATTTCAGGGTGACTGCATCCCCACAGGAGGAGCACCTTCCAGGTTCAGGTGTAGATGAGAGGTAGAGTCACAACTCCTCTATACTTGGAACATCAACATTCCTGAAGATGAAAATAGGTGCCTGTCTGATTGAATAGCAGGAATACTGGAACACTGGGTCATTAGTGTGTCTCGAATGTGGATTGCTTTCCTGCTGCCCTGACATAGGTGCTGAAGTAGCTCCCACTCTTCACCCCTGATAACACCTCAGTGTACTTCTCTGAGAGCTTCTCCCAACCTCCAGCCAGCTCTGTCAAGGCTGTGACCTCTCTGCCTGCCATTACATATTGCATTTACCCATCTGCTTTAATCACAACCAGTTTCTAACCTGAGACACCTATCCTACTGGCATGAAGCCTGAGTTGTTCAACCCAGTAAATAAAATGCTGGGGAATAAATAAATTAATTAAAAGCACACATCTTGGGGGAACAAAGTAGGCTTCAAGAGACCTCTGCTATTCCAACTCCATAGGAGACAGTGAACTTGCTGACACACTGAGCACATTGCTACTACAACAAGCGTCTGAGAAGGCTATCATGCAAAGACTCTATAACTAAAGCTCTCATACAGGGTCTTCATTCCTGAATGCACCAATAACTGATTTAGGCTACATTAAACTATAAGCTTTAAAGCCACAGTCTTAAGGGGGAAAAAGAAATAAAGAAAAAACCACAGTCTTATAACATAAATTCAAGAATAATTAGAAGAAATAGTATACCCAAATGAGAAGGAACCGGAAAAATAATTATGATAATATGACAAAACAAGGTTCTGCAATACACCCAAAAGTTCACACTAGTGAAATCACCCAGTGGGTTCTCCTTGCCTGCTGCCTGCAGAGAGCCAGTTTATCAAGACAAGGGAACTGCAGTAGAGAAAATATTATTAATGCAGAGCTGGCTGTATGAGAGACCAGAATTTTATTATTACTCAAATGAGTCTCCCCCTAAACTTGGAAATTGAGGGTTTTAAGGACAATTTGGTGGGTAGGGGACAGTGAGTCAGGAGTGCTGATTGGTTGGGTCGGAGAGGAAATCATAGGGAGTCAAAGCTGTCTTCTTGTGCTGAGTCAATCCCTGGGTGGGGGCCACAAGACCAGATGAACCAGTTTGTTGATCTGGATGGTGCCAGCTGATTCATCAAGTGCAGGGTCTGCAAAATATCTCAAACACTGATCTTAGGTTTTATAATAGTGATGTTATCCCCAGGAGCAATTTAGGGAGGGTCAGAATTGTGTAGACGTAGCATGAGAGGAGTCCAGCTGCATGACTCCTAAACCATGATTTCTAATCTTGTGGCTAATTTGTTAGTCCTACAAAGGCGATCTGTTCTCCAAACAGGAAGGGAATTTGTTTTGGAAAAGGGCTGTTATTGTCTTTGTTTCAAAGTTAAACTATAAACTAAGTTTTCCCGAAGTTAGTTCAGCTTATGCCCAGGAATGAACATGGACAGTGTGGAGGTTAGAAGAAAGGTGAAGTTGGTTAGGTCAGATCTCTTTCACTGTAATAATTTTCTCAGTTATAATTTTGCAATGGAAGTTTCACTAGCTCTCTAGCAATATATCCAAACCAAGATGAAATCTTTGAAATACCAGAAAACAAATTCAAAAGATTAATTATTAAGGTACTCAAGGAGATACCAGAAAAAGGTGAAAACCAACATAAAGAAATTCTGAAAAGATCAGCGTATTAATGAAGAACCTATTTTAAAGAGAAAAAATATCAGAACTTCTGGAAATGAAAGACACATTTAGGGAATTACAAAATGGTAGAGGTTTCAACAATAGGCTAGAACAAGTAGAAAAAAGAGTTTCAGTGCTTAAAGACAAGGCTTTTAAATTAACCCAGTCAGAGAAAAATAAAGAATAAAGAACAGAAATGAACAAAGTCTCCAGGAAATAAGGGATTATGTAAAACGGCCAAATCTAATAATAATTGGTGTTTTGAGGGATAATAAAAAGTAAAATGTTTGGAAAATTTATTTCACATACTAGAGAAAGGTGAAAATTAACATAAAGAAATTAAAAAAAATTCAGGATATGAATGGAAACATTTCTAAAGAGATAGACATTTTAAAAAGAAACAAATCAGAACTTCTGGAAATGAAAGACACATTTAGGGAACTACAAAATGCAGTGGAGGTTTTAACAATAGACTAAAATAAGTAGAATAATTTTTTGAGGAAATTGAGGAAAACTTCCCTGGCCTTGCTAGTGATTTAGATATGCAAATACAAGAAACCCAAATAACTGGGAGATTCATTGCAAAAACAAAAACAAAAACAAAAAACACAAAAACAAAAAACAAAACACGAAGGCATATAGGCATCTAGCTATCTAAAGTCAATGTGAATGAAATAATTTTAAGAGCTGTGAGGCAAAAGCATCAGGTAACCTGTAAGGGAAAACCTTTCAGACTAACAGCAGACTTCTCAGCAGAACCCTTACAGACCAGAAGGGACTGGGGTCCTATCTGTAGCCTCCTTAAACAGGATAACCATTGGCCAAAAATTTTGTATCCAGCAAAACTAAGTCATTTTCAGACAAATAAGTGCTGACAGAACATGTTACTACCAGACAAGCCCTACATGAAATGCTGAAAGTTCTAAATCTTGAAACAAAAGACCATTATGCACCAGAATAGAATGTCTTGCAAACATAAAACTCACACGGCCTATAAAACAATAACACAATGAAGAAAAAAAAGTAGGTAACAATTCACATGATGACTGGAACAGTATCTTGATATTAATGTTGAATGTAAATGGCATAATGGTCCACTTAAAATATACAGATTGGCAGAGTAGATAAAAAGTCACAAACTAGATATTTTCAGTCTTCAAGAGACTCACCTAACATTGAAGGATTTGTATAAACTCAAGGTAAAAGAATGGCAAAAATTAATCCATGAAAATGGAAACCAAAAGTGACCAGGAGTAGCTATTCTTATATTAGATAAAACAACAAACTTTAAAGCAACAGCAGTAAAAAATGACAAAGAAGATTGTTATATGATGATAAAAGGATCGATTCAACAAGAAGATATTATAATTTTAAATTTATATGCACTTATCACTAGAGCTCTCAGATTTGTAAAACAATTACTACCGGACTTAAGAGAGGAGATAGAAAGCAACACAAGAATAGTGGGGGACTTCAACCCCTA
Organism: Macaca mulatta; assembly: GCF_049350105.2. NCBI lineage: Eukaryota > Metazoa > Chordata > Mammalia > Primates > Cercopithecidae > Macaca > Macaca mulatta. Next base: position 107,244,764 of record NC_133410.1, on the reverse strand, counting down.
TTGACAGCACTAGACAGACGATTGAAACAGAAAATCTGCAAAGAAACAATGGTCTTAAACACTGTAGAATAAATGGACTTAACAGATATTTACAGAACATTCTACCTAAGAATTTCAGAATATGCATTCTTCTCATCAGCACATGGAACATTTTCCATGATAGACCATATGACAGGCCACAAAAAAGTCTCAATAAATTTTAAAAACTAAAAATTATAGCAAGTATCTTCTTAGATCACATCAGAATAAAACTAGAAATCAACTCCAAAAGAAACCCTAAAAACTATACATGTACGTAGAAATTAAGCAGTCTGTTCCTGAATGATTTTTGTGTTAAAAATGAAATCAAGTTGGAAATTTAACAGTTCTTTGAAATGAATAATAGTGACATGAGTCATCAAAACTTCTGGGGTACAGCAAATGCAGTGCTAAGAGGAATATTTGTAGCACTAAATGCCTACATCAGAGCCTGGAAGACCACAAACTGACAACCTGATGTAACACCTCAAAGAACTAGAGAAACAAGAACAAACTAAGCCCAAAACTAGAAGAAAAGAAGTAACAAAGATTAGAGTAGAACTACATGAATTTGAAACAAAAAATCAATACAAAAGATCAATGAAACAAAAAGTTGGTTCTTTGCAAAGGCAAAAAAAATTGATAGAACTTTAGCTAGAATAACCAAGAAAAGAAGAGAGGAGATTCAAATAAGGTCAATTAGAAATAAAACTGGAGACATTACAACCTACACCATAGAAAAACGAAAGATCATTTGAGAGTGCCATGAACACAAACTAGAAACACAAACTATGCACACAAACTAGGAAATCTAGAGGAAATGGATAAATTCCTGGAAACATACAACTTTTTTGGATTAAATCAGGAATAAATAGCAACCCAGACCAGACCAATAACAAGCAGCAATATTAAATCGGTCATTAAAAATTGACAACAAAGAAAAAAGCCCAGGTGCAGATGGGTTCACAGCTGAATTCTACCAGGCATTCAAAGAATTGGTGCCAATTCTACTGATGAAACTATTACAAAAGATTGAGAAAGAGGGAATCCTGCCTAACTCATTCTATCAAGCCAGTTTTACCCTGATATCAGAACCAGGAAAGAACATAACAAGAATAGAAAACTACAGACCAACATCCCTGATGAATATAGATGCAAAAATTCTCAACAAACTACTAGATAACTGAATCTATCAGCATATCAGAAAGATAATATATCATGATCAAGTGGACTTCATTCAAGGTGTGCAGGGATGGTTTAACATAAGCACGTCAGTAAATATAATTCATCACATAAAAAGAATTAAAAACAAAAAACATATGATTATCTCAATAGCTGCAAAAAAGCATTTGATAAAATCTAGTATCTTTTTTATGATTAAAAACCCTCAACAAACTAGATATAAAAGGGACTTAATTCAAATTAATAAACACCATCTATGACAAACCCACAGCCAACATTATATTGAATGAGGAAAAGTTGAAATCATTCCCACTGAGAACTGGAACAAGACAAGGATCCCCACTTTCACCACTTTCCATTCAGCGTAATACCAGAAGTCCTAGCCAGAGCAATCAGGCAAGAGAAGAAATACAGTGCCTTCAGATTGCAAAAAAGAAAGTCAAACTATTGCTGTTCACCAATGATATGATTATATATCATATAAAACCCTAGAGACTTCTCAAAAGTGTTGGCTGTATAAGCCTAGAGATAAGATTAGATTTGATAATCAAATTCAGTAATGTCTCAGGTTACAAAATCAATGTATACAAATCAGTAACACTGATATATGCCAACAATGACCTAACTGAGAATGAAATAAACTCAATCACCTTTGCAATAGCTCCAAAAAGGATAAAATATCCTGGAATATACTTAACCAAGGAGGTGAAAGATCTCTGTAAGGAGAACTACAAAACACTGCTGAAAGAAATCATAGATTACACAAACAAACAGAAACACATCCCATGCTCATGGATTGGGAGAATCAATATTGTGAAAATGACCATACTGCCCAAAGCAATCTACAGATTCAGTGCAATTCCTATCAAAACACCAATATCATTTTTCACAGAATTAAAGGAAACAATCCTACAATTCATACGGAATCAAAAAAGAGCCTGCTTAGCCAAAGCAATGCAACGCTAAAAGAACAAATCTGGAGGCAGCACATTACTGTACTTAAAATTATACTACAAGGCTGTAGTTATCAAAATACGTAGTACTTGTATAAAAGTAGACATATAGATCAATGGATCAGAATAGAGAATGCAGAAATAAAGCCAAATATTTACAACTAACTGATCTTTGACAAAGTACAGAACAACATAAATTGGGAAATTGATACCCTATTCAATAAACGGTGCTGGGAAAACTGGATAGCTAAATTCAGAAGAAAGAAACTGGATCCCTACATCTCATTTTATATAAAAAGCAACTCAAGATGGATTAAAGACAAATCTAATACCTAAAACCATAAAAGTTCTTGAAGATAACCTCAGAAAAAGTCTTCTGGACTTTGGCTTAGGCAAAGAATTAATGACTAAGTCCCCAAAGCAAATGGAACTAAAACAAAAATAAATAAATGAGACCTAATTAAACTACAGAGCTTCTGTATGGCAAAAGAAATAATCACCAGAATAAACAGACAACCCACAGAATGAGAGAAAATATTGCAAACTATGCATTGGGCAAAGGACTAATATGCAGAATCTACAAGGATCTCAAACAAACCAGCAAGAAAAAAACAAATAATTTCATGAAAAAGTGGGCAACTCACGTGAATAGACGTTTATAAAAAGAAGATATACAAATGGTCAACAAACATATGAAAAAATATTCAACATCACGAGTCATCAGGGAAATGCAAATTAAAACCACAATGAGATACCACCTTACTCCTGCAAGAATGACCATTATTACTATTATTATTTTTTTGAGACAGGGTCTCACTCCCTCACCCAGGCTGGAGTGCAGTAGTGTGATTATGGTTCACTAAAGCCTTGATCTCCCAGGCTCAAGTGATCCTCCTACCTCAGCCTCTCCAACAGCAGGGACAACAGGCATGTGCCACCACACTCAGCTAGTTTTTGTATTTTTTATAGAGATAGGATTTCACGATGTTGCTCAGGCTGATCGTGAACTCATGGGCTCAAGTGATCTTCCTAACTTGGCCTCCCAAAATGGTGGGATTACAGGTGTGAGCCACTTCACCCATCCAATAATGGCCAATGTTAAAAAGTAAAAACAAACAAACAAACAAAAAAACAAAGAAACAATAGATGTTGGGGTCATGAAAAGGGAATGCTTATATGTTCATGGTAGGAGTGTAAATTAGTACAATCTCTGTGGAAAACAGTATGGAGATTTCTTAGATGACTAAAAATAGATCTATGATTTGATCCAGCAGTCCCACTACTGGGTATTTAACCAATGGAAAAGAAGTCAATACATTAAAAAGACACCTGCATGTGTATGTTTATTGTAGCCAAATTCACATTTGCAAAGATATGGAATCAATCTTAGTACCCACTGACCAATGAGTGGATAAAGAAAATGTGGTATATATACACCATGGAATACTACTCAGCCATAAAAAAAATAACATAATATCTTTTGCAGCAACTTGTATGGAGCTGGAGGCCATTATTCTAAGTGAAGTAAGTCAGGAATGAAAAACCAAATACTGTATGTTTTCACTGATAAGTGAGACCTAAGCCATGGGTACACAAAGGCACACAGAGTGATATAGTGGACTTTGAAGACTCAGAAAGGGGAGGGTGGGAGGAGAATAGGGATAAAAAACTACTTATTGGGTACAATGTACAGTACTTGGGTGATGGGTGCACTGAAATCTTAGAATTCACCACTATACTATTCATTCATGTAAGGAAAAACCACTTGTACCCCAAAAGCAAAGCTATTGAAATAAAAATTATTACAAAAATAAGTTATTTTTCAGCTTCAAACAATTTAAAAACTATGCAAAAATAATAATGCTGGCTTAGATGTTCTATATTCAAAGGCTTTCACATTTTTTAAAAGACGTGACTGTGATTGTTCTATTTTTGAAAGTGATAGGAGGTACCTATATTATCTGGAGTGGATATTTTAGTAAATTAATGTTACCAAAAAATGGACAAAGAAAGAAAGATGTCTATTCTCTACTATGTGTCAAATTCTGAAATATTAACTGTGAATATCAAATTCTGAAACAAAAACAATAAAATGTGTAAAATATGGGAAAATAGATTCTTATCCCTTTTGCATATACAAAGGATGTTGCTGCTGTTTATTCTATTTAATTAAATGAATACAAATAAATTGTATGACAAATTAGAAAGAGTATCACAAGGATTAATTGCTCATTAAAATATTACATTACTAGATTCCTCTAACCTATTAATTTAAATCTTCAATGCATATAAAGAATTATGATATATAAAAGTGAGTGGATCATTTCACTTAGAAAATATATTAACCCAGAATTGCCACATAATTAAATGGTTAATTGTGAATATATTTTTATTAATAATAAATTGTAAAACAATACTATATAATTGGCTAAAAATCTTAATATATTATTGAGATAGAACTTGCTGGTTATGAAATAGAACATAGCTAATATGTTTAAGTGATGTGTGCAGATCCATTATGCTTACCTAGAGGTTCATATAATTAATTCTTTTTCTATTTTAATATCTCATTGACTTACAGCTTTTTATTTCTGTATCACATTTGAAAATTTTATTTTTTTGTGAATATGTGTCTTTAATGCCAGATAATATTGACGACCTTCATCACAAACTTATTATTTATAGTGCTTCTTGTATTGATAAAAATAAATGATGTACTCTTTTTAACCCCTTCTTTCAACAGGCATGTTGGCATTCACAGGGTGGTGGAATTTCTGATGAATTACCTAACCTGACTAACAAATATGCGGCTTTCTTGTCAAGAGCCGAAAGAACTATGAAAGTATCAGATATGGTAAGAAGACTCCTACAATCAAATATTTTCATTATCTAGAAATCATGGAGGAGGCTGCATAACATAAACTTTATATTAGGACCTGAGTGAGGTAACTGATAGCCTGCTGTAGCCTCCTTGGCTAGACTGATACTTTTATATTTTTAAAGTTCAACAAAATTCTTCAAGCTATGCCAAACTCTAGAATTGCTATATGAGAGATTATTACATGGAATATCCCTTGTAGGGTCAGAGAACATTCATTCTTAGGACATATAGAAAAGCTGAACTTGTGTTGTGTATGGAGTAAAATATTTACTAGGTTTAACTCATTTTACTCATAGTGCAAATGTTTTCTCTTTTCAATGTGAATTCATCTTGAAATCTAAGACTCCTCAGTGATTTATTTTTATTCCTATTGACCTGCATGTTAAATGGTATGGCTATAAATTTTTCTGAATTTCCTTTTTTTAATAAATACCTAATAGTGAGTAAATTGAAAACAGTAAAGCAGATTAAATTAAAAAATGGGTAATTGATTAATTCAGATTGAATTTACAAATATATCAAAGTAAAATTTGGAGTTAAAAAGCTGGACCCAATGGTAATGTTGCTGGAGTCTAAATGTTTGTATCCCCTTAAAATTCATATATTGAAATCCTAACTCCCAAGATGATGGTATTAGGAGGTGGCACTTTCTGGGAGGTGATCATGTCATGAGGGTGGAGACCTCATAAATGGGATTAGTACTCTTATAAAATAGGTCCAAGGGGGCTCGTTTTCCCCGTTTACCATGAGGACTCAGAGAAGGCACTGTCTTTGAGGAAGCAGGGCCTCTCCAGATACTGAGTCTGCTTGTGCCTTAATGTTGGACTTTCCAGCCTGCAGATCTGTGAGAAATAAATTTCATTTATAACCTACCCAGTTTATGGTATTTTGTTATAGCACTCCAAACAGACAAAGGCAAATGTTACAGTGTAGCCTTTTGTGAACAAGGTGTTATTAAAATACATTTTTGTAGAAATTGGACTATCTTGAGAAGATATTGTTAATAGCACATTTCAAAACAGGATTATTAAACAAGGTTTAAAATGTAGCTAATCAATAAAAACAGAGTATAGCTTGCTGAAATAAAATTCTGCTACGTGAGATAATGCCAACAGTTGATTTGTAATACTTTTGATTGTGAAATAACTGGTACAAGATCAGGATGAACTAATTTAAGGGAATGACAAATGCAATGCTAGTTAATATAACTGTGAATGTCTTGGAAATCATAGGAATTAGATTAATTTGGTGAAAGCTATTCAGGAATGGACTTACTATTTTTTTCTGAGGCATTATTGGAATCTGAGATATAGTCAAAATTAGCATCAGGTTCTATTCTATGAGTTTTTTTGTAATTATAAATTCAAAAGACAGTTTAAAATCATCTAGCAATATTCTTTACATGTAGTAGATTCTGAGTAATTTTTAACTAGTTGTGCTGTTTTAATGGATTATTTCTTCATCTTGAGGAATTTTAGAGTTCAACTGTATTTTTCAAGTGAATCATTGTTGTACACACCTCAGGATCCATTGGGAGGTATGCCATGACTAATTTATTACTAATATAATGCTTTTAGGCTTAGAAATCATTGAATGGATTCAAAGTTATTTCTATCATAATATCACAGGTAGTAGGAAAAAACAAGGGAAATTTCTGAAAGCATCCATAGGAAGGCAGCATATATATGTATATATGTTAAACTTTCTGTTTGTAGTGAAAAAAGATGGTGCACATCTGCTCTAAAGGAAGACAAGTTGCTTCACCAATATTTTTGACTTAATTTACATATTTTTCTTTTAACTTTGTCCCTCTTTAGATCTGAAAACTTCTTTTTAGTGTTTTCTTTTCTGGCATGAAACATTTGCAATTAAAATTATTCAGTGGGACTCTGGTTACCCAAGAAGCAGAATAGTTTAGTCACATAGAAAGCTTGGTTTTTAAATCTCTTTTGCAAATGACAATACATTTCAAACAGGTGGGTATATAATGTGCATGTAATGAAAAATCCAAATCATTGATCTCAAAATAAAATTGAAATAATATCTCAAATTTATGAAGTAATTGAATTAATTTTATTATTTATTTTAAATAAAAATAAAATTTACCTCCCAGGTATTTTACTTATGGATATACCACAGTCTTAAAGGATGATTTGATAGCTTAATTTTCCAAATTGTATCTTTACATACAAAATATAGCTCCCTTCCAGACTTCTGATTTCATACGAAAGACTTATTTCTTGTACAACATCCCAGGGAAATATTTTATATTCTTTTAAAAAAAGCTATGATATAAGCATTAGTTGATTATAAATAGAAAGAAAATATGACAAATGGAGGATGAACACAGACATCTGTTTACTGAGCATTCTAGAAGCAGAATGTAGAGACAATAATTATTTGATATAGAAAACACAATGTTGTTTCAAGCTGAATAAAAGCATAAGTTATTGATTTGAGGAGCTCAACAGAATGCCAAGGAGGATAAATATAAAAATACCTCTGTCCTTCTCACTTTTTTTTTTTTTTTGCATTTTCAGAAGATCCTAACTACATAAAATATCCTTGAGGCTTCCACAGAGTAAAGTCATTGGGTAACCCACAAAGGGATGAGAAATATAACTTACGTCAGGTACTTGCTTAGCAGCATTAGCCACATTTCAAGGCTAGGAGATGATGAAGTAGTATTTTCTTAAATTTCTCAGGGGAAATGATTTTGGATATAGAGTTCTCCCTCTGCCTAAAGTTTCAATTAAATGAATCAAGAAAATAATTTTCCAACATGCAATAGTTCAGAAAGTTTAGTAACTCTGTGTCTTCATATGTGGAGTTGCTTCAGCAAAATAAAAAAAGGAAATAAAAGAAGGGTGACATAAAGACAAAGAAGAATATGAATTCTTATATGAATATGAATTTCCTAGACAAAGTAAAGTGAAAACTCATTAATGAAGAAGTCATTTTAGCTCATGTATGACATATTCTTCAAGAGGCAGGAGTTTGATGACATAAAATTTATTACTTGTGTATGGCCACATTACTTGGTTCTGTAGGGAATAATAATGATAATATAAATCCTGCTTTAAAATTGGTTTATTTAAAAATCACAATAAAGTGATATACGAGCTGAAGGATGAAATAGCTGGTATAAAAAAGTACCTAACAGGTCTAATAGAGCTAAATAATACAATACAAGAATTTCACAATGCAATTGCAAGTATTAATAGCAGAATAAACCAAGCTGTGGAAAGAATCTTAGAATATGAAGACTGGTTTTCTGAAATAAGACAGTCAGACAAAATCAGAGAAAAAGAATAAAAAGGAATGAACAAAATGTCCAAGATGTATGGGATTATGTAAAGAGGCGACATTTATGAATCACTGGCATCCCTGAAAGGGAAGGGAAAAAAGCAAGCAACTTGGAAAATATATTTAAGGATATCATCCATGACTACTTTCCCAATTTTGCTAGAGAGGCCAATGGACAAATTCAGGAAATACAGATAACTTCTGCGAGATTCCACACAAGAAGATCATCCCCAAGATAGAGAATTCTTGGATTTTCCAAGGTTGAACTGAAAGAAAGAATGTTAAAGGCAGCTAGAGAGAAAGAGCAGGTTACCTACAAAGGGATCTCTATGAGGCTAACAGCTGACCTCTCAGCTGAAACCCTATAAACCAAGAGACTGGGGGCCTATATTCAACTTTCTTAAAGAAAAAAATCTTCAACCAAGAATTTTTTATCCAGCTAAGTTAAGATTCCTAAGTGAAGGAGAAATAAGGTCCTTTTCAGATAGGCAGATGTTGAGGGAGTTCATTATTGCCAGACCTGCCTTACAAGATATCTTGAAAGACGCACTATGTATAGAAAGGAAACACCACTACCAACTAGTACAAAACACATTTAAACACACAGGACCAATGTGACTGTAAAATAACCACATGAACAAGCCAACATAATAACCAGGTAACAGCACAATGCCAGGATCAAATCTGTACATATCAATACTAACTTTGAATGTAAATGGGCTAAATGTCCCAGTTAAAAGGCACAGAAAGGCAAGCTGGATAAAAAAGCAAAACCCAATTGTATACTGTTTTCAAGTGACCCATCTCACATGTAATGACTCTCATAGGCTCAGAATAAAGGGATGGAGGAAAATCTACCACACAAACGTTAAACAGAAAAGAAGCAGGGGTTGCAATCTTAATTTCAGACAAAACAGATTTCAAACCAACAAAGATCAGAAATGATAAAGAAGAGCATTACATAATGGTAAAGGTTTCAATTCAACAAGAAGACCTAACTATTCTAAATATATATGCATCCAACAAAGAGAACCCAGATTTACTTATTTATTTTTTCTTTTTTAAAATTATACTTTAAGTTCTAGGGTACATGTGCACAAAGTGCAGGTTTGTTACATATGTATACTTGTGTCATGTTGTTGTGCTGCACCCATTAACTTGTTATTTACATTAGGTGTATCTTCTAATGCTATCCCTCCCTCCTCCCCCAACCCCATGACAGGCCCCAGTGTGTGGTGTTCCATGCCCTGTGTCCAAGTGTTCTCATTGTTAAATTCCCACCTATGAGTGAGAACATGTGGTGTTTGGTTTTCTGTCCTTTCGCTAGTTTGCTAAGAATGATGGTTTCAAGCTGCATCCATGTCCCTACAAAGGACATGAACTCATCCTTTTTTTATGGCTGCATAGTATTCCATGGTGTATATGTGCCACATTTTCTTAATCCAGTCTATCATTGATGGACATTTGGGTTGGTTCCAAGTCTTTGCTATTGTGAATAGTGCCGCAATAAACATACATGTGCATGTGTCTTTATAGCAGCATGATTTATAATCCTTTGAGTATATACCCAGTAATGGGATGACTGGGTCAAATGGTATTTCTAGTTTTAGATCCTTGAGGAATCGCCACACTGTCTTCCACAATGGTTGAACTAGTTTACAGGCCCATCAACAGTGTAAAAGTGTTCCTATTTCTCCACATCCTCTCCAGCACCTGTGGTTTCCTGATTTTTAATGATCGCCATTCTAACTGGTGTGAGATAGTATATCATTGTGGTTTTGATTTGCACTTCTCTGATGGTCAGTGGTGATGAATGATTTTTCATGTATCTGTTGGCTGCATAAATGACTTCTTTTGAGAAGTGTCTATTCATATCCTTCACCCACTTTTTGATGGGGTTGTTTGATTTTTTCTCATATATTTGTTTAAGTTCTTTGTAGATTCTGGATATTAGCCCTTTGTCAGATGGGTAGATTGCAAAAAAAAATTTTCCTATTCTGTAGGTTGCCTGTTCACTCTGATGGTAGTTTCTTTTGCTGTGCAGAAGCTCTTTAGTTTAATTAGATCCCATTTGTCAATTTTGGCTTTTGTTGCCATTGCTTTTGGTGTTTTAGTCATGAAGTCCTTGTCCATGCCTATGTCCTGAATGGTATTGCCTAGGTTTTCTTCTAGGGTTTTTATGGTTTTAGGTCTGACATTTAAGTCTTTAATCCATCTTGAATTAATGTTTGTATAAGGTGTAAGGAAGAGATCCAGTTTAGCTTTCTACATATGGCTAGCCAGTTTTCACAGCATCATTTGTTAAATAGGGAATCCTTTCCCCATTTCTTGTTTTTGTCAGGTTTGTCAAAGATCAAATGGTTGTAGATGTGTGGTATTATTTCTGAGGGCTCTGTTGTGTTCCATTGGTCTATCTCTCTGTTTTGGTACCAGTACCATGCTGTTCTGGTTACTGTAGCCTTGTAGTGTAGTTTGAAGTCAGGTAGCATGATGTCTCCAGCTTTGTTCTTTTGGCTTAGGATTATTTTGGCAATGCAGGCTTTTTTTGGTTCCATATGAACTTTAAAGTAGTTTTTTCCAATTCTTTGAAGAAAGTCATTGGTAGCTTGATGGGGATGGCATTGAATCTATAAATTACCTTGGGCAGTATGGCCATTTTCGCAGTATTGATTCTTCATATCTGTGAGCGTGGAATGTTCTTCCATTTTTTGTGTCCTCTTTTATTTCATTGAACAGTGGTTTGTAGTTCTCTTTGAAGAGGTCTTTCACATCCCTTGTAAGTTGGATTCGTAGGTATTTTATTTTCATTGAAGCAATTGTGAATGAGAGTTCATGCATGATTTGGCTCTCTGTTTGTCTGTTATTGGTGTATAGGAATGCTTGTGATTTTTGCACATTGATTTTGTATCTTGACACTTTGCTAAAGTTGCTTATCAGCTTAAAGAGATTTTGGGATGAGATGATGGGGTTTTCTAAATATACAGTCATGTCATCTGCAAACAAGGACAATTTGACTACCTCTTGTCCTACTTCAGTACCCTTTGTTTCTTTCTCCTGCCTGGTTGCTCTGGTCAGAACTTCCAAGACTATGTTGAATAGGAGTAGTGAGAGAGGGCATCCCTGTCTTATGCCAGTTTTCAAAGGGAATGCTTCCTGTTTTTGCCCATTCAGTATGATACGACTGTGGGTTTGTCATAAATAGCTCTTATTATTTTGAGATATGTCCCATCAATACCTAATTTATTGACAGTTTTTAGCATGAAGGGATGTTGAATTTTGTCAAAGGCCTTGTCTGCATCTATTGAGATAATCATGTGGTTCTTGTCTTTAGTTCTGTTTATATGCTGGATTACGTTTATTGATCTGCATATGTTGAACCAGCCTTGCATCTCAGGGATGAAGCCAACTGGATCTTGATGGATAAGCTTTTTGATGTGCTGCTGGATTCTATTTGCCAGTATTTTACTGAGGTTTTTGCATCGATGTTCATCAGGGATATTGGTCTAAAATTCTCTTTTTTTGTTGTGTCTCTGCCATTTTTTGGTATCAGGATGATGCTAGCCTCATAAAATGAGTTAGGGAGGATTCCCTCTTTTTCTGTTGATTGGAATCGTTTTAGAAGGAATGGTACCAGCTCCTCCTTGTACCTCTGGTAGAATTTGACTGTGAATCCATCTGATCCTGGACTTTTTTTGGTTGGTAGGCTATTAATTATTGCCTCAATTTCAGAGCCTGTTATTGGTCTATTCAGGGATTCAACTTCTTCCTGATTTAGTCTTGGGAGGGTGTATGCATCTAGGAATTTATCCATTTCTTCTAGGTTTTCTAGTTTATTTGCATAGAGGTGTTTATAGTATTCTCTGATGGTAGTTTGTATCTCTGTGGGATTGGTGGTGATATCCCCTTCATCATTTTTTATTGTGTCTATTTGAGTCTTCTCTCTTTTCTTCTTTGTTAGTCTCGCTAGCGGTCCGTCAATTTTGTTGATCTTTACAAAAAACCAGGTCCTGGATTCATTTATTTTTTGAAGGATTTTTTATGTCTCTATCTCCTTCAGTTCTGCTCTGATCTTAGTTATTTCTTGCCTTCTGCTAGCTTTTGAATGTGTTTGCTCTTGCTTCTCTAGTTCTTTTTATTGTGATGTTTAGGGTGTCAATTTTAGATCTTTCTTGCTTTCTCTTGTGGGCATTTAGTGCTATAAATTTCCCCGTACACTCTATTTTAAATGTGTCCCAGAGATTCTGGAATGTTGTGTCTTTGTTCTCATTGGTTTCAAAGAGCATCTTTATTTCTGCCTTCATTTCTTTATGTACCCAGTAGTTATTCAGGAGCAAGTTGTTCAGTTTCCATGTAGTTGAGTGGTTTTGAGTGAGTTTCTTAATCCTGAGTTCTAGTTTGATTGCACTGTGGTCTGAGAGACAATTTGTTATAATTTCTGTTCCTTTACCTTTGCTGAGGAGTGCTTTACTTCCAACTATGTGGTCAATTTTGGAATAAGTGTGATGTGGTGCTGAGAAGAATGTATATATTCTGTTGATTTGGGGTGGAGAGTTCTATAGATGTCTATTAGGTCTGCTTGGTGCAGTGCTGAATTCAATTCCTGGATATCCTTGTTAACTTTCTGTCTCGTGGATCTGTCTAATGTTGACAATGGGGTTTTAAAGTCTCCCATTATTATTGTGTGGGAGTCTAAGTCTCTTTGTAAGTCTCTAAGGACTTGCTTTATCAATCTGGATGCTCCTGTATTGGGTGTATATATATTAAGGATAGTTAGCTCTTCTTGTTGAATTGATCCCTTTACCATTACGTAATGGCCTTCTTTGTTTCTGTTGATCTTTGTTGGTTTAAAGTCTGTTTTATCAGAAACTAGGATTGCAACTCTTGCTTTTTTTTTGTTTTTCATTTGCTTGGTAGATCTTCCTCCATCCCTTTATTTTGAGCCTATGTGTGTCTCTGCACATGAGATGGGTCTCCTGAATACAGCACCCTGATGGGTCTTGACTCTTTATCCAATTTGCCATTCTGTGTCTTTTAATTGGAGCATTTAGCCCATTTACATTTAAGGTTAATATTGTTATGTGTGAATTTGATCCTGTCATTATGATGTTAGCTAACTATTTTGCTCATTAGTTGATGCAGTTTCTTCATAGCGTTGATGGTCTTTACAATTTGGCATGTTGCAGTGACTGGTACTGGGTGTTCCTTTCCATGTTTAGTGCTTCCTCTGGGAGGTGTTGTAAGGTAGGTCTGGTGGTGACAAAATATCTCAGCATTTGCTTGTCTGTAAAGGATTTTATTTCTCCTTCACTTGTGAAGCTTAGTTTGGCTGGATATGAAATTCTGGGTTGAAAATTGTTTTTAGTAATGTTGAATATTGACATCCACTCTCTTTTGACTTGTAACGTTTCTGCTGAAAGATCCACTGTTAGTCTGATGGGCTTACCTTTGTCGGTAAACTGACATTTGTCTCTGGCTGGCCTTAACATTTTTTCCTTCATTTCAACTTTGGTGAATCTGACAATCATGTTTCTTGGAGTTACTTTTCTTGAGGAGTATATTTGTTGCATTCTCTGTATTTCCTTAATTTTAATGTTGACCTGCCTTGCTTGGTTGGGGAAGTTCTCCTGAATAATATCCTGAAGAGTGTTTTCCAACTTGGTAAGAGAACCCAGATTTGTAAAGCACATTCTTAGAGACCTACAAAGAGACATAGACCCCCTTACAATAAGACTTCAGCACCCCACTGACAGTATTGGGCAGATTATTGAGTCAGAAAATTAACAAAGATATTCAAGAGTTATATGCAACATTGGACCAAATGGATCTGATAGGCATCTTCAGAACTCCCCACCCCTAAACAACAGAATATATATTCTTCTCATTGCCACATGCACACACTCTGAAATTGACCACATCATTGGACATAAAACAATCTTCAACAAATGTAAGAGAACTGAAATTATACTAAACACATCCTTGGACCACAGTGTGTTAAAAATAGATGCCAAGACTATAAAAAAAACACTCAAAATCATGCAATTATATGGAAATTAAACAACGTGCTTCTGAATGACTTTTGGGTAAATAATGAAATTAAGGCAGAAATCAAGAAGTTCTTTGAAAATAATGAGAAGATAACACATACCAGTATTCTGAAATACAGCTAAGGCAGTGTTAAGAGGAAAATTCATAGTACTGAATTTCCACATCAAAAAGTTGAAAAGGAGGGGCAGACCCAAGATGGCCTACTAGAAGCAGTGGTGGTCAGAGGCTCCCACTGAAAAGAACCAAAATAGCATGCATATCTTGTACTGGCAACTAAGGTATCCAGCTTCTCTCATCAGGACTGACCAAGTGGTTCACATGACTAGTGGAGAGCAATGAAAAGCAGGGTGTTTTGTCAGCCCACCTGAGAGCCACACGGGGCAAGGGGCACCTCCAGCACCAGCCAAGGGAGGCAGTGAGTGAGCGTACCATCTAGCCTGGGAAGCTCTGCTTTTTCCACAGATCTGTGCAAACCATGGATCAGAAGATCCCACTTGTGAGACCAGGCCACCAGGGCCTTAGGTCCCAACCACAGAGCTGTGCAGATTCTCAGCAGTCAATTGACTGGAATTTGGCTAAGACTACAGAGTTCCTGGCGGGGAAGGTGGCTATCATCACTGTGGCTGCCTGCTGTCTAAGCCATCTGAGCTCCCTGGGGGAAAGACAGTAGCCATCACTGCAGCTGCTGGCTGCCTAAGATAACTGAGCTCCCTGAGGGAGGGGTAGCTGTTATCACTGCAGCTGCCGGCTGCCTAAGACAACTCAGCTTCCCAGGGGAGGGATGGCAGCCATCACTGTGGCTGCTAGTTACTTAAGACACTGGACTCTCGGGGACAATAAGCAGTGGCCATCACTATAGCTCCAGGCAGCTGTTTTTTTCCTGCTGGTGCCAGGGAGACTGGACTACTTGGTTCCAGGGGATATTCCCCACAGCACAGCACACCAGCTGTGGCAGATCATGGCCAGACTGCCTTTGTAGGCCAGATCCTGACCCATCACTGCTCACTGGGTAGTGCCTCCCTGCAGGAGCTCCAGCAACTCCAGCCAGAGGCTTAGGGACAGAACTCTGATTTTCCTGGGTCTGAGCCCCTAGGGGAAGGGGTGGCCATGGTCTCTGTGGACCTACAGACTATGTCTTCCTTCCTGCTAGCTCTGAGGAATCTGGCAGCCCAAATGAGTGGGTTTGCCCGGAGTGCAGCACACCCCCTCAACCAAGCAGCAGCCAAGTGTCTTTGTTAAATGGGTCTTGGTTCCTGTGCCCACTGCAGTTGGATGAGAGCCCCCAACAGGGGTCAGCAGACACCCTATACAGGAGTGTTTCTACTGACATTAGGTTGGTGCCCCTTGAGGTCAGAGATCCCAGAGGAAAGAGCAGGCACCCATCTTTGCTGTTCTCCAGCCCCCTCGGGTGGCATCTTCATGTGCAGGAGGGATCCAGATGAATAGAGCCTTAAGTGAACCCTCAGCAAACCACAGCAGCCCTACAGGAGAGGTATATGACTATTCAAAGGAAAACAAACAAGTAGAAAGCAACAAGAACAGCATCAACAAAAAAGTTCCTACGAAAACCTCATCCAAAGGTCAGCAGCCTGAAATATTGACACTAGACAAACTCACGAAGATGAGAAAGAGTCAACAAAAAACCGCTGAACATTCAAAAGGACAGGGTGCCTCTTCTCCTCTAAATGATCACAATACCTCTTCAGGAAGGGCACAGAACTGGACAGAGTCATGATGAGACAGATGAATTACAGAAGTAGCCTTTAGAAGGTGGATAATAACAAACCTTGCTGTGGTAAAGGAGCATGTTCTAACCCAATGCAAAGAAGCTAAGAACCATGATAAAAGGTAACAGGAGCTGCTAGCTAGAATAACCAGTTTAGAGAGGAACATAAATAGCCTGATGGAGCTGAAAAACACACCACAAGAACTTTATAATGCAAACACAAATGTCAATAGCTGAATCGATCAAGTGGAAGAAAGAATATCAGAGCTTGAAGACTGTCTTGCTGAAATAAGGCAAGCAGACAAGTTTAGAGAAAAAAGAATTAAAAGGAACAAACAGAACCCCCAAGAACCTTAGGACTATGAAAAAAGACTGAACCTATGACTGATTAGAGTACCTGAAAGAGACAGGGAGAATGAACCAAGTTGAAAAACACACTTCAGGATATCATCCAGGAGAAATTCCCCAACTTAGCAAGACAGGCCAACATTCAAATTCAGGAATCCAGAGAACCCCAATAAGATACTCCATGAGAAGATCAACCCCAAGACACATAATCGTCAGATTCTCTAAGTTTGAAATGAAAAACGAAACGTTAAGGGCAGCCAGAGATAAAGGCCAAGTCACCTACAAAGGGAAGCCTATTAGACTAACAGTGGAAGCTCTCAGCAGA
This sequence comes from Macaca mulatta, assembly GCF_049350105.2. Lineage (NCBI taxonomy): Eukaryota > Metazoa > Chordata > Mammalia > Primates > Cercopithecidae > Macaca > Macaca mulatta. The sequence goes on along the minus strand of NC_133410.1, from coordinate 107,227,980 downwards.
AACACTGCAAGCCAGAAGAGAGTGGGGGCCAATATTCAACATTCTTTTTTTTTTTTTTTTTTTTTTTTTTGAGGCGGAGTCTCGCTCTGTCGCCCAGGCTGGAGTGCAGTGGCCGGATCTCAGCTCACTGCAAGCTCCGCCTCCCGGGTTTCAACATTCTTAAAGAAAAGAATTTTCAACCCAGAATTTCATATCCGGCCAAACTAAGCTTCATAAGTGAATGAGAAATAAAATCATTTTCAGACAAGCAAATGCTGAGGGAATTCATCCCACCAGGCCTGCTTTGCAAGAGCTCCTGAAGGAAGCACTAAAGAAGGAAAGGTAAAACTGGTACCAGCCACTGTAAAAAACATGTTGAAGTACAAAGACCAATGAAACTGTGAAGAAACTGCATTAATTGGTGGGCAAAATAACCAACTAGCATCATGATGACAGGATTGAATTTAATAACATAACAATATTAACCTTAAATGTAAATGGGCTAAATGCCCCAATTAAAAAGCACAGACTGGTGAATTGGATAATGTCAAGAACCATCAGTGTGCTGTATTCAAGAGACACATCTCATGCAAAAAGACACACTTGGGCTAAAAATAAAGGGATGGAGGAAAATTTACCAAGCAAATGGAAAACAGAAAAAATCGGGGGTTGCAATCTTAGTCTCTGACAAAACAGACTTTCAAACCAACAAAGATTTAAAAAAAAAAAAAAAAAAAAAAAGATAAGGGGGCATTACATAACCGTAAAGGAATGAATTTAATAATAAGAATTAACTATCCTAAATATATATGCACCCAATACAGGAGCACCCAGATTCATAAAACAAGTTCTTAGAGACCTACGAAGAGACTTAGAGTCCCATACAATAATAATGGGAGACTTTAACACATCACTGTAAACATTAGACAGATTATCAAGAGAGAAAATTAACAAGATAGTCAGGACTTGTACTCAGCTCTGGATCAAGTGTAACTGATAGATATCTGCAGAACTCTGCACCCCAAAACAACAGAATATACATTCTTCTCAGTGCCGCACAGAACTTATTCTAAAATCGATCACATAATTGGAAGTAAAACACTCCTCAGCAAATGCAAAAGAATGGAAATCATAAAAAACAGTCTCTCAGACCACAGAACAATCATATTAGAACTCAGGAGTAAGAAACTCACTCAAAACCACACAACTACATGGAAATTGAACATCCTGCTCCTCAATGATTCCTGGGTAAATAATAAAACTAAGGCAGAAATCAAGAAGTTCTTTGAAACCAATGAGAACAAAGAGACAATGTACCAGAATCTCTGAAAAGCAGCTAAAGCAATGTTATGAGGGAAACTTCCAGCACTAAGTGCCCACATCAGAAAGCTAGAAAGATCTCAAATAGACACCCTATATTTAGACCCTATATTTAGAAAATCTGTTAGTATTGGCCCAAAAGCTCCTTCAGCTGATAAAAAACTTCAGATAAATTTAAGGATACAAAATCAATCTACAAATGTCATTAATATTCCCACACACCAACAGTAGTCAAGCTGAAAGCCAAATCACGAATGAACTCATTCACAAAGGCCACAAAAAGAATAAAATTCCTAGAAATACAGCTAACCAGGGAGGTTAAAGGTCTCTAAAATGAGAATTACAAAACACTGCTCACAGAAATGAGAGAAGAGAGAAGACACAAACAAATGGAAATATATACCATGCTCATGGCTAGGAAGAATCAATATTGTTAAAATGGCCATACTGCTCAAAGCAATTTGTGGATTCAATGCTATTTCTATGAAACTACCAATGACATTCTTCCCTGAACTAGAAAAAAATCTTTAAAAATTCATATGGAACCAAAAAAGAGCCTGAATAGCCAAGGCAATCCTAAGCAAAAAGAACAAAGGTGGAGGCATCATGTTACCTGATTTCAAACTATACTACCAGGTTGCAGTAACCAAAACAGCATGGTACTGGTACAAAAACAGGCACATAGACCAATGGAACAAAAAAGAGAGACCATACATGAGGCCATACATCTACAAACATCTGATCTTCAACAAATCTGATAAAAACAAGCAATGGGGAAAAGATTCCCAATTCAATAAATGGCACGGGGATAACTGGTTAACCATATGCAGAAAAATGAAGCTGGACCCCCTTTTTATACCACATACAAAAAAACAACTCAAGATGATTAAAGACTTACATGTGCAACCCAAACTTCTAAAAATCCTTGAGAACAACCTAGCCAATAGTATCTTGGCATAATAATGGGTAAAGACTTCATGACAAAGACACCAAAATTAATTGCAACAAAAGTAAAATTTGGGCTGGGTGTGTTGGCTCATGCCTGTAATCCCAGCACTTTAGGAGGCTGAGGTGGGTAGATTACGAGGTCAAGAGATTAAGACCATCCTGGCCAACATGGTGAAACCCTGTCTCTACTAAAAATACAAAAATTAGCTGGGCATGGTGGTGCGTGCCTGTAGTCCCAGGTACTTGGGAGGCTGAGGCAGGAGAATCGCTTGAACCTGGGAGGCAGAGGTTGCAGTGACCTGAGATTATGCCCCTGCACTCCAACCTGGTGACAGGGCAAGACTCCATCTCAGAGAAAAAAAAAAAAAAAGTAAAAATTGAAAAATGGGATTTGATTAAACTTAAGAGCTCCACAGTAAAGGAAACTATCAACAGAGTGAGCAGACGGCCTACAGAATGGGAGGGAATTTTTGCAATCTACCCATATGACAAAGGTCTAATGTTCAGCATCTATAAGGAACTTAAACAAAATTTACAAGAGTAAAACAAAACCCCATTAAAAAGTGGGCAAAGGACATGGACAGACACTTATCAAAGGAAGACATACATGTGGCCAACAATCATCTGAGAAAAAACTCAACATCACTGATAATTAGAGAAATTCAAATCAAAACTATACTGAGATACCATCTCACACCAGTGAGAAAGGCTATTATTAAGAAGTCAAAAAATAACAGAGTCTAGCGAGGTTGCAGAGAAAAAAGAATGCTTATACAGTGTTGGTGGGCATGTAAACTAGTTCAACCATTGTGGAAGACAGTGTGGCAATTCCTCAAAGATCTGAAAATAGAAATTCCATTCAACCCAGCAATCTTATTACTAAGTATATTCCCAAAGGAATATAAATTATTCTGCCATAAAGACACATGCATGCAAATGTTTATTGCAGCACTATGGACAATAGCAAAGACATGGAATCAACCCAAATGCTCATCAATGACAGATTAGATAAAGAAAATGTAGTACATCTACCCCATGGAATACTATGCAACCATAAAAAGAATGAGATCATGTCTTTGTGGGAACATGGATGGAGCTGGATGCTATTATCCTTAGTAAACTAATGCAGGAATAGAAAACCAACTACTGCATGTTCTCACTTGCAAGTGGGAGCTAAATGATAATTACTTATAAACACTAAGGAGGAAACAGTAGACGCTGGGTCCACTTGAGGCTGGAGGGTGGGAGAAGGGATAGGAGTAGAAAAGATAACCAATGGGTACTGGGCTTAATACCTGGGTGGTGAAAAAATCTGTACAGCAAATCCCTGTGGTACAAGTTTACCTACGTAACAAACCTTCACATAGACCCCCAAACCTAAAGTAACAGTCAAAAAAATAAAATTGGTTTATTTTAAATCAACTAAATAAAAGAGGACTTAATTATAAGACAGAATATAAATTTTAGAAACCTTAATAATAAAATAATAAAGAGATTGGGAGATAGTATATGTGCCACATTTATCATTTCATAATGCAGAGTTAACAGATGTTAAAAATTCACAAATCAATATTAGGCCTTATATTAAACTTGTAATGGTACATGTAACAAAACTAAACCAAACCAAACAAAGACAAAAACAGAAACAACCCCACAACAAAAATCCTTTAAAGACCTAATTACTTAAAGGAATTATTTCTTAGAATGGACCCAGGGAGTATACTCCTTGAGCTAGCATTTCATTATGACCATGATTTTTCCCCACATAACTTTCCAGCCTTATGGTCCACAATTCTACTGGTCCCTAAGTATGTAGTGAACTTTCCTGCTTCCCTCATTTTGTTCTGCTTGTGCAATTTTTTTTCCACCCTCTATCTCTATCAAACATAAGCCTTCCTGACCTCTAAGACCTACCTTTGTCATGTGCCTTTACCCTCAGGCGAGGGGCAATCTCTTCTTTTCCTCTTCTACCTTCCTGTAGCTTCCCCAGGATTTGTCACATTCTGCCTTGAATCATAGGGAACAACATGTGTAGTGGAATAAACACACGCTTCTGAATCCAAGATGTGAGTTTAAATCCCAGTTTTGGAGGTGGTTACTTAAGGTCTCAGTGCCTTCATTTTTCTCCCTATATAAAATGGATATTACAATATCTACCTCACAGAGTCATTGCGAGCTATACATGCAGTGATTGGGTAAAGCACTCGGCACATGGCAAGCAATTAGCAAATGCTGGTTATTTCTACTCCCTTCTCTTCTCTTTTCCCAGTGTATCGTAAATTCATTGGGAGCAGGCACCGTGTCTGATTTACCCTTGTACTTCCCACAGTACTTCCCATAGTGAGTTACCCTTAGTAACTGCTCAGTAAGTTGAATTGAATTTAACCTGTAAGTCTTAAGGTGTGGGATTAAATTAAGAATATGTTGTTCTGGAAACACTCAAACAAATTGTGGTATACACATAATGGAATATTATTCAGCCTTAAAAAGGAATGAAATTCTGACGTGCTACAATATGATGAACCTTGAAGACATTATATGTGAAATAAGCCAGACAGAAAAGGACAAATACTATATGATTCCACTTACATGAAGTACCTAGAGTAGTGAAATTCGTGGAAACAAAGTATACGTTGACATCCCAAATCTGAAATGGGAAACGCTCCAAAATCTGAAACTTTTTGAATGCCAATGTGATGCTCAAGGAAAACGCTCATTGGATCATTTCAGATTTTGCATTTTTGGATTTGGAATTCTCAACTGGCATAATGCGAGTATTCCAAACTCCAAAAAAAATATGAAGTCCAAAGCACTTCTGGTCTCAAGAATTTTGGATAAAGCTTACTCAATGTGCAACTTGGAGAATGGTGGTTCCAAGTAGGGAGGAGAGAATGGAGAGTTATTGTTTAATGGTACAATGTTTCTGTTTGGGAAGATGGAAAGTTTTGGAGGTGTGTGGTGGTTATGATTGTACAACAATGGTAAGGTACTTAGTACTGCTTAACTGTACACTTAAAAATGATAAAAATGATAAATTTTATGTATGTCTTACAACAATAAAAAACGTTAAAAAAAATCTTTTCTTGGCCTGGTATTTTATTTTCCTGGTGAGCTATTTATTCCTGTTTTCTTGAGTTTAGTTCAGTGTGCTGATTCTTTTTTACTGTGATGGTGGGTCACTATTACAGTGTTTCTAATTGGGCTTCAGAGAATCCTCAGATTAGTTATGTTTACCTTAAAAGAAATTTCTAGGAATATATGATGAACAATCAATTTAACTTGAGATAATAATTTACTTTCAGACAAAGATTACTCTGAAAACAACTCTACAGAGGGAGATTTTCTTGCTTGTTGGTGTCAAGCATTATGTGTATCCGGTTCAGATAAATCATTTCAAAGGATTGATTGTATTGCATGTGTAGGTCTATATTTCATAGCTGTTACATATCTTAGAAATTTTACTTTTAGTACTTTATTCTGAATGTACAGCTTTGATTTGAGCTTGAATATTCTCAGGATTTGCAATTATAATTTTATGTTATTTCTGATTGAAATAAACACTCAAAATCGAGAAGTATCTAAAAATTATATTATTGTAAATGTTAAAATTTTTCTTCAACTTGCTCATTTAAATTTGCTTACTACATTTAATATATTCACACTTAAATTTCAAATTTAGCATCAGATTATGTAGAACATTTTGGGGTTTATGTATGCACTAGAAAATTTTAAAATTTGAAACCTGTTGATTCTGATATTTGTTATATTTAGCAACATGATGAATCCCCTATAAGGAATGAGGATTTTTACTCTTTATTCCATAATAAGGAGGTATGTGTTCCACTACTAATCACCCTTGGGAATATTGCCAAACTTGGAATTACCTATCACTGTGTACTGTAATCTTAATTGATAATTTAAAGCTATACTATCATTATTATATGTGCAAGGAGTATCAGCTGTTCTATAGGTCAGGAACCCAATAAGTTATTTATGTCTGTAGCCTATCCTCTTCCTTGACTTCAGACATATGCAAACTTGTCTCTCTGATGTCTCAGTTTGGATTTCTATTGGTATTTCTAATTTTAATGCATCCAAAACCAATCAGTTCTTGTAACTTCTTTATTTACTCTAATTCCAGACAAACAGCATGTAAGTATTGAAAAGTATAGCTCAAGTGATGGATTAGGCAGATAAAGGTTTTGAGGGAAGTAAACTTTGAGCTTGTTCTTAAAGTTAATGAAGTGATTGATAGAGATGAAGAAAAATAGAATCATTAGTTAACTTCCCAGGACAGCTTATTTATTCTCCTTCATTGCCTGTTTCTGTCTCTGTCACAACTCTCTGAATTTTCCTTGAAGCTTATATTATACAAACTATTTTCAGGATAAAACTGAATTTTAGCACAATTATAAAAATACCTATTATGTTTTTAGCATTCTTGGAAGATAGACATCAGTGTAAATTTGTTCTGCTAAAAGAACTTTTTAAAATAAGCTCCTTCTAAGCTTTATCATAAAGGTATCCCTTTCTTCTTTAGAATTGTATTATTGGGTCATTAGTACAACTAGATTTTCCATTTGATGGTAGGTCAAAATTATTTGTCACTTCTTTAGGCCAGTGTTTCTCAACTTTTAAAAAGCTTCTTAGAATCATCTAGAGCGCTTTACAAAATGCCAATGCATGGCATCTCCTAGAAGATATCCTGCAGTGTGCTTTCCAACTTGATTCCGTTCTTTCTATCTCTTTCAGGCACCCCAATCATTCATAGGTTTGGTCTTTTTACATTATCCCAAATTTCTTGGAGGTTTTGTTCATTCCTTTTCATTCTTTTTTGTTCATTCCTTTTCATTATTTTCTCTCTATTCTTGTTTTCCTGTCTCATTTCAGAAAGGTAGTCTTCAAGCTCCTCCACTTGATATATTCTGGTATTGATACTTGTGAGTACATTATGAAGTTTTTGTGTTGCATTTCAGGTCGATCAGATTGGTTATGTTTCTGTCTAAACTGGCTATTGTGGCTATCAGCTCCTGTATTGTTTTACCTTGATTCTTAGCTTCTTTGCGTTGGATTGAAACATGCTCCTTTAGCTCAGCCAAGTTAATTATTACCTACCTTCTAAAGCCTACTTCTTTCAATTCAGGGGTCTCAGCCTCAGCCCAGTTTTGTGCTCTTGCTGGAGAGGCAGTGTGATCATTTGAAGAATAAGCACTATAGCTTTTTGAGTTTTCAGTGTTTTTGTGTTGATTTTTTTCTCATCTTTGTGGGCTTATCTATTTTCTATTTTTGAGGCTGCTGATCTTTGAATGGTTTTTTTGTGGGGTTTTTTTTTTTTTTTTCTTTTCTTTCTGTTTGTTTTTCTTCCAACAGGCCCCTCTTCTGTAGGGCTGCTGTGGGTTTTGGGGGGTCCACTCCAGACCCTAAACGCCCAGGTCTCTCCCACACCTGAAGGTATCACCAGTGGAGGTTACAACACAGTAAAGATGGCAGCCTGCTCCTTCCTCAGGGAGCTTTGTCCCAGAAGGGTACCAACCTGATGCCAGCTCAAACATTCCTGTAGGAGGTGTCTGGAGACTCTTGTTGGAGGTCACCCAGTCGGGAAGAACGGGATTAGGGACCTGCTTAAAGAAGCAGTCTGGCTGCCTCTTGGCGGGGTGACTGTGCTGTACTGGAGAACCCTTTTCCTGCAGACCACCCAGACTCTCCAGAGCCGGCAGGCAGGAAAAGCTATGTCTGCTGAACCGTGAAGACCTTTGCTGCTTCTCCCCACCAGGGGCTCCTTCCCAGGGAGATCAGAGTTCTGTTGGGTAAAACCCTTGCTAGAGTTGCTGAAATTCCCCCAGGAAGGCCTTGCCTGGTGAGGAGGGATGGATTAGGGTCCCACTGAAAAAAGCAGTCTGGTCACGATTTGCCAGAGCAGCTGTTCTGTGCTGTGGGGAATTCCTCCCAATCTGGACCACCCAGACTTCCAGGAGCTGCAGGCCAGGATGGCTGACTCCGGCTGCAGAGATGGCAGCTGCCCGTGCGCCCTGGGAACTTGGTAGTCTCAGGCAGTCTCCAACCTCTTGCCACTTGGCGTCTGGAGTTCCAAGCCAATGGGTCTTAACTTGTGAGGAGCTCTAGGAGTGGGGCCTGCTGAACGACCCTGCTTGGTTCCCTGGCTTCAGCCTCCTTTCTACTGGAATGGACGGATCTCCTGCCTCACTGGAATTCCCAGGACCGGAGTCTGCAAAAACTCCTGTGTCTCCGTGTGTGCCAGATCAACCGCTGACAGTCTGCATAGCTCTGTGCTTTTCACCCAAGGCCTTGGTGGCCTGGGCTTGAGGAGATCTTATTCGTGTGTTGCAAAGATCTGTGGGAAAAGCCTGGTTTCCCAGGCAGGATCGCACAATCACTCACCACCTTTCTTGGCTGGAGCTGGGAGCTCCCCTTGCTCCATGCAGCTTGTGCTTCCAGGTGAGCTATTGCCCCACTCTGCTTTTCCTGGCTCTCCATGGGTCACACCTATTGCGTAGTCAGTACCAAGCAAGAACCTGGATACTTCAGTCGAAGGTGTAGAATTCACTTTCTATTTTTGTTCTTCTCTGTGAGAGCCGCAGTTCACAGCTCCTTCTAATTCTTCATCTTGGCCTGCCCCCTAATTTTTATTTTTTCCAAGAATTTGTAATTGCTTGTTGAAACTTTTGTATGATACCTGCTTTAAATGTCTTATCAGATAATTCTAGCATTTGCTCCATCTTGGTGTTGTCATCTATTGACTGTCTTTTCTCATTTTAGTTGAAATTTTTTCTTTTTCTTGTTATGATGAGTAATTTTGAAATGAGTTCTGTACATTTTCAGTATTGTGTTATGAAATTACAGTTTCTATTTACATCTTCTGTTTTAGTAGAAAGTCAGATTATTTGGGTTTAAAGCATATATCCTGGACCACTTTTGTGGGCTGTGGTTCAGATGTCAATTTGGTGCTTAAAAGTGCCACAGTATTTTTCTCTTCTGTTTATGTGGTACCCAGAGGCATTTTCGAAACCTGGACAGTATTCCACATGATAATTTAATTTTCAGAGCTTTTGCTTTATTGATTTTAGTTTCACCTATGAGTCTTTTGGGAGTATATGCAAGATTTCATACACAGATTTGAACATTTCCTTTCTTCTCCCCCACCATTCCATAATCTACCCCTTCTCAGCTATTATCTAGCTGGGAAGAGGTGAGGTGCTGCCTTTTGCTATTATTTACTTAGTACAGGATGAGTTAGATGACATGACTGTGCCCAAGAGTTTCTGCAGCACCCGGTGGTGAGTGGGAGGAATGTCACCTTGTTAGTACAGTGCATAGAGAGTCAGCAGGACTCTGCACCACAATCTCTACAAAACTTGGTGGGGAAGGGGCTGGGTGAAGTTCCTTTTGTGGTATTTCTGTGGAGGAGAAAGAGTATAGTCACAAGTTTTTCTGCAGGAACTTACTTCAGAATATTTACATACAAAGTCATATAATCTATGGAAAGTGACTTTACAAATCCTATGATTATTATTATTATTATGTTTTAGTGTAGTGGCATTGGCATCAGTAGGATGTTGGATAAAACTGGTGCAAGTGAGTATCCTTAGCTTGTTTCTGGGGGAAAGTTTTAACAGTTCACTATATTGTATAATATGCTTAGTAATTTAAAAATATTATTTATGATTTAAAGAAGTCTGCTTCTATTTCTAGTTTATCAAGGGTTATATTAGTAATATATTCTAAATCTTATTAAGCATTTTTCACATCTATTGGGTTACTTATGATTTTCTAATTCTCTTATCTAGTAAATAATATTGATTACTTTTTAAATGCAAATTTATTTTTGCATGTATTGAATAAAACTTAGCTTTTTTAATGTATTATCCTTTTAATATGTCACAGCACTATTTACTGATATTTTATTTAGGACTTTTGTTTCTATGTTTATGGGATACATTGGTCTGTAATTTTCTTTTTAGTATTTCATTGTTAGGGTTTGATGTCATGGTTATGGTCAAGACATAAAGTTTGTAAGTGTTGCCTGTTTTTCCATTTTCTGAAAGAATTTGTGTGAGATTGTTGTTGAATTTACTGGTGTAACCATCTGAGGCTAGATTCTTTATGTAAGATAGTTTTTAATAACGATTAAATTTGGTAGATTTGGTAGATTTAGAAATTATTTTTCAATTTTTTCTTCTGCCAATTTGTTTTCATTTTATTTAAATTTTCAAATGTATTTGCATAAAGTTGTTCATAATATGCTTTTATTATTTTTAATGTTTCTGGGATGTATAATTAACAATTGCTTCTTAAAATTCCTGATAATGGTAGCTTATGCCTTTTCACTGTTCTTTTTTTGTTAATCAGTCTTACTACATCAGTTTTATTGGTCTTTTAAAAATAACCATATTGTGGCTTTATTTTTGATTCTGTATTTATTGTACTCACTGTCTATTATTTTTTCCTTTATCTACTTTATTTAATTTGCTGTTGTTTTTTAGATTCTTAATTATATGCTTAGATACTTGATTTTTGGCCATTTTTTAATGTTAATTTTTTCCAGCTACATTGAAGTATAATTGACAAAAAATTGTATATATTCAAAGTGTACAATGTGATGTTTTGAGATACACATATATATACACATACATTGTAGAATAATGCCACAATTAATCAAATTAGCATATCCATTATCTCATATACTTTCCTTTTTGTGTGTATGTAATTAGAAAAATTGAGATCTATTCTCTTGGCAAATTTCAAGTATACAATACACTGTTGTTATTACAGTCACTTTGCTGTGCATTAGGTGTCCAGAATATATTCATTTTATAACTTTGAGTTTGTACCCTTTGACCAACATCTCATTTTTCTGATATCCTGACTCATGATAACCACCCTTCTACTCTGTTTCTATGAGTTTGACTTTTTTAGACTATATATAAGTGAGATCATGCAAACTTTTTCTTTTTAAAGGCTGAATAATATTCATTCATATATATATCACATTTTCTTTACCTGTTCATCCATTGGTGGCCACTTAGGTTGATTTCATATCTTGGGTGTTGTGAATAATGCTGCAATGAAAATGAAAGTACTGATAATCTCTTCAACATACTGATTTTATTTCCTTTGGATGTATAGCCAAAAGTGAAATTGCAGGATCATACAGTAGTTCTATTTTTAATGTTTTGAGGAGCCTCTACACTGTTTTCCTTAATGGCTGTACCAATTTACATACCCACCAAAACATGTAAGAGCTTTCTTTTCTATACATCCTCGGCCACACAGGTTACTTTTGAGTTTTTTGATAATAATCCTTCTTAAAGATGATTATCTCTTTGTGGAGATATCTCCTTAAAAGTGATATCTCCTTATGGTTTTGATTTTCATTTCCCTGATGATTAGTGATGTTGAGCATTAGTTCATATACCTATTGGCCATACAAATGTCTTCTTTAGATAAATGTCTTATTCAAGTACTTTGCCATCTGTTAGTTATGTGTTTCTTTTTATTGAGTTTATGAGTTCTTTGTATGTTTTGAAGATTAACCCTTATTGGGTATGTAGTTTGCAAATATTTTCTTTTATTCTGTAGGTTGCCTTTTTGTTTTGTTGATTGTGTCTTTTGCAGCACAGAAGCTTTTAAGTTTTATATAGTCCCACTTGTTTAATTTTGCTTTTCTTGCCTGTGCTTATGGTCTCAGATCCATGAAATTATTTCCAAGACCAGTGTCATAGAGCTTTCCTCCTTTGTTTTCTTCTAGAAATCCTATGGTTTCAGGTCTTACGTTTAAGTCTTTACTTGATTTTGAGTTGATCTTTTTGTATGGTGTTAAGGATCTAATTTTATTCTTTTGCTTATGGATACTCAGGTTTCCCAAGACCATTTATTGAAGAGAGTATCATTTTTATATCATTCATTTTTGGTGATTTTGCCAAACATTTGTTGATAGTATATGTGTGGGTTTATTTCTAGGCTTTCTATTTTGTTCCATTTGTCTATGTATCTGCTATATCAGTACCATACTCTTTGATTATTATAGCTTTATAATATATTTGAAAGAAGAAACTGTATGCCTGCAACTTTGTCCTTCTTACTCAGGCATGCTTTAGCTATTTGGAGTCTTTTGTGGCTCCATATGAATTTTAGGATTTTTTTTTTATTTCTGTGAAAAATGTCATTGAAATTTTGATAAGGATTGTATTGAATCTGTATATTACTTTCAGTAATGTTTTGACGGTATTAATTCTTTAGATTCATGACTATAGGATATCTTTTCATTTATTTGTATCTACTGTTTCTTTTATCAGTATTTTATAGTTTTCACTATACAGATCTTTCACCTTCTTGGTTAAATTTATTCCTAAATAAAATTTTGATACTATAAGAAATGAGATTGTTTTCTTAATGTCTTTAACAAATAGTTTGTTGTTAGTGCATGCACATGATTTTTGTATGTTTATTTTGTATTCTGCAACATTACTGAATTATTAGTTCTAACTTTTTTTGGGGGGGCAGCAGTCTTTAGAGCTTTCTATATATGAGAACATGTCATCCTTAAACAGAAACAATTTTGCTTCTTCTTTTCTGAGTTGGATGCCTTTTGTTATTTGTTTTCTTGCCCAGTTGCTCTGGCTAGAACTTCTAGTACTAGATTGAAGTGGCAAAGTAGGCATCTTTGTCTTGTTCCTGATCTTAAAGGAAAAGCTTTGAGCTTTTCCCCATTGAGAATAATGTTAGTCTTGGGCTTTTCATACATGGCTTTTTTTTTTTTTTTTTTTTTTTTTTTTAATTTGGAGGTACATTCTGTAGTTATGGGATACAATGATGTAAATATGTCATTCATCCTAAATTTGTTCATTCTGTTATTCAAGCTTTCCATATACTTACATGGGTTTTGTTTGTTTATTCAATATGTTACAAGGACAACTGCATTAAAATCTGGAACTTGCAATGTGGATTTGTTTGTTTCTTTGAATATTGCCTGATCTGCAAAATCAAAACAAAATAAGAAAGTTTGAAGAAGGTTATTTTCACCTCTTATTTTTAAAAAAACCTTTTATTTTCAGTTTGACGATACATATGAAGGTTTGTTACATAGGTAAACTTGTGTCACAGAGGTCTGTTGTAAAGATTATTTCATTACCCAGTACCCAACAGTTATCTTTTCTACTCCTCTCCTTCCTTCCACCATCCACCCACAAGTAGACTGCAGTGTCTGCTTTATCTTCTTTGTGTTCATAAGTTCTCATCATTTAGCTTCCACCTAAAAGTGAGAACATGTGGTATTTGATTTTCTGTTTCTGCATTAGTTTGCCAAGAATAATGATTTCCAGATCTATACGTGTTTCTGCAAAAGACATGATCTCTTTCTTTCTTATGGCAGCATGGTATTTCATGGTGTATATACACCACATTTTCTTTATCCAATCTATCATTAATGGTCACTGAGGTTGATTCTATGTCTTTGGTATTGTGAATAGGGCTGCAGTGATTCATTCATGCGTATCTGTCTTTGTGGTAGAATGATTCTGTTCCTTTGGGAATATACTCAGTAATGGGATTGCTGGGTTGAATGGTAATTCTGCTTTTAGCTCACTGAGGAATTGCCATACTGCTTTCCACAATGGTTGAACTAATTTATACTCCCACTGACGGTATATTAGCATTTCTTTTTCTGCAACCTTGTCAGCATCTGTTATGTTTTGACTTTTTAACAATAGCCATTCTGACTGGTGTGAAACACTATCTCATTGTGGTTTTGATTTGCATTTCTATAATTATTAGTGATATTCAGCAATTTTTTTCTCAAATGCTTGTTGGCTGAATGTATGTCTTCTTTTGAAGAAAGTATCTGTTCATATCCTTTGATGGCTTTTTAATGGGGTTGTTTGTTTTTTTCTTGTAAATTTGTTTAAGTTCCTTATAGATACTGGATATTAGACCTTTGTCAGATGCATAGTTTGCAAAAATTTCCTTCCATTCTGTAGGTTGTCTATTTACTCTGTTGATAGTTTCCTTTGCTTTTGTTGCAATTGCTTTCTGGATCTTTGTCATGAAATCTTTGCCCATTCTTATGTCCAGAATGATATTGCCTAGGTGGTCTTCAAGGGCTTTTATAATTTGGATTTTACACAGAAGTCTTTATTCCATCTTGAGTTCATTTTTGTATGTGGTATAAGGAATGGGTCCAGCTTCAATCTTCTGCATATAGCTAGCCAGTTTTCCCAGCACCATTTATTGAATAAGGATTCAATTCAGTGGGGAAGGGATTCATTCCCTATTGCATGTTTTTGTCAGGTTGGTTAAAGATCAGATGGTTGTAGATGTGCAGCCTTATTTCTGGGTGCTCTATTCTGTTCTGTTGGTTTATGTGCCTGTTTTTTTACTAGTATCACACTGTTTTGGTTACTGTAGCCCTGTAGTATAGTTTGAATTTGGGTAGTGTAATACCTCCAGCTTTGTTGTTTTTGCTTAGAATTGTCTTGGCTATTTGAATTCTTTTTTGGTTTCATGTGAATTTTAAAATATTTTTTTTCTAGTTTAGTGAAGAAAGTCATTGGTAGTTTGATAGGAAAAGCATTAAATCTGTAGATTGCTTTGGGCAGTATGGCCATTTTAACGATATTGATTCTTCCTATCCATGAGCATAGGATGCATTTTCATTTGTTTGTGTCTTCTCTGATTTCTGTGAGCAGTGTTTTGTAATTCTCATTGTAGAGATATTTCACCTCCCTGGTTAGCTGTATTGCTCGGTATTTTATTCTTTTTGTGGCAATTGTGAATAAGATTATCTTTTTGATTTGGCTCTTGATTTGCCTGTTGTTGGTGTATAGTGATTTTTGTATATTGATTTCATATCCTGAAAGTTTGGGGTAGTTGTTTATTAGCTGAAGGAGCTTTTGGGCTGACACTATGGGGTTTTCTAGATCCAGAATCATGTAATTTGCAAACAGAGATAGTTTGACTTCCTCTCTGTTCCTTTTGGATACCCTTTATTTTTTCTCTTGCCTGATCTGACTAGGACTTTCAATACTATGTTGAATAGGAGTTCACCTCTTAAAGTTACTCTTTTCAAAATCATTCTTCCACTTCCTTTCATTTTCATAATACAAATAATAATGGAATTTTTGTATGTGTAAAATGTAATTCAATTATAAAAGATACAAATTTTGCTTATTGTTGTTATCTTCCCCATATCTTTTCAGAACTTTAAAATTTTAATTTATTAGCATTTCGATTCTAAGTATATGATTCTATCATTCCACTTAAGTTGTTTGTAATCTAATAATTAAAGATTTTAAATTGTACGGTAGGCAGTGTCATGTAAAACTAAATGCCTCCTCATGGAGATTATGTTAAACAAGGGCTAAATGATGGTTTCTAAGGGTACTGTGAAGCATTTTCTTGTGTAGAAGCATTCTAGATATTGATATTTTCATTTGTTTTAAGCATAGAAATAACATACCTTTGACATTTATACAAAGAACATTCACACAGATTTTAATTAATTATTCCATTACTGGAAAAGAAAATTCTAGAAGTTCAAGTATTAAAATGAAGTGAAGGATTTTTAAGAGTTTCTTATTTTCCTCATTTCCAAGAATTCTATAATTGGACAACTTATTGGTAATTAAGATTCTTTTAAATTTATAAAAGTAACACATGATCATTGAAGAAATTTTTGAAGATAGAAAAACGTGAAGGATACAAAAGCAGACACATATTCCAAAGGAACAAATAGAGAGCCCAGAAAGAAGTCTGGATAGCTACAACTGTCTGATTTTTGACAAAATCAAGCAATGGAGACAGGACTTAGTATTCAATAAATGCTGCTGAGATAACTGGCTAGCCATATGTAGAAGATTGAAGCTGGACTTCTTCCTTACACCATATATAAAATATAACTCAGGATATATAAAAGACTTAAATGTAAAACTCAAGACTGTAAAAACCCTTGAAGACAACCTAGAGAATACTATTCTGGACATAGGAGTGGGCAAAGATTTCATGACAAAGATACTGAAAGCAATTACAACAAAAGCAAAAATTGATAAGAGGGATCTAATTATACTTAAGAGCTTCTGCATGGCAAAGGAAACTATCAAGAGAGTGAACAGACAACCTACAGAATGGGAGGAAATTTTTGTAAACTATGCATCGGACAAAGGTCTAATATCCAGCATCTATAAGGAACTTAAACAAATTTACAAGAGAAAAACAAAACCTCATTTAAAAGTAGACAAAGCGAACAGACGCTTTTTCAAAAGAAGACATACATACAGCTGACAATCACATGAAACAGAGCTCAACATCAGTGATCATTAGAGAAATGTAAATTGAAACCATGGTGAGATAACATATCACACCAGTCAGAATGGCTGTTATTAAAAAGTCAAAAAATAACAGATGCTGACAAGGTTGCAGAGAAAAAAGAACGCTAATACACTGTTAGTGAGAGTGTAAATTAGTTCAACTATTGTGGAAGACAAGGTGGTGATTTTTCAAAGACCTAAAAACAGAAATACCATTCAACTCAGCAATCCTATTACTCAGTGTATATCCAGAGGAATATAAATCATTCTATTATAAAGACACATGTATGCATATGTTCACTGCAGCACTATTCACAATAGCAAAGACATGGAATCATCCTAAATGTTCATCAGTGATAGACTGGATAAAAAATGGGGTACGTATATACCATGGAATACTATGCAAGTATAAAAAAGAATGAGATCATGTCCTTTGTAGGAACATGGATGGAGCTGGAGGCCATTATTCTTAGCCAACTATTGCAGGAACAGAAAACCAAATACTGCATATTTTCACTCATAAGTGGTAGCTAAATGATGAGAACACATAGACACATAGAGGTGAACAATACACACTGGGACTTATTGAAAGATGAAGGGTGGGAGGAGGGAGAGGATCAGGAATAGTAACTAATGGATGCTAGGCTTAATACTGGGTGATGAAGTAATTTGTGCAACAAACCCCCATGACACAGCTTTATCTATATAACAATCCTGCACATGTACCCAGAACTTAAAATAAAAATTAAATAAAGAAAAGCAGAAGGAAAATGATAAGTTTACATAGTCCTACCATCTAACAGTAGCAACTGTTAATGTTTTAGTGAATTTTTCTCTCTTTTTTTTCACTTTTTTTTTCTTTTTTATTGTACTTTAAATTCTAGAGTACATGTGCACAACGTGCAGGTTTGTTACATATGTATACATGTGCCATGTTGGTGTGCTGCACCCATTAACTCGTCATTTACATTAGGTATATCTCCTAATGCTATCCCTCCCCCCTCCCCCCACCCCAAAACAGTCCCCGGTGTGTGATGTTAACCTTCCTGTGTCCAAGTGATCTCATTGTTCAGTTCCCACCTACAAGTGACAACATGCGGTGTTTGGTTTTGTGTTCTTGTGATAGTTTGCTGAGAATGGTGGTTTCCAGCTGCATCCATGTCCCTATAAAGGACATGAACACATCCTTTTTTATGGCTGCATAGTATTCTGTGGTATATATGTGCCACGTTTTCTTGATCCAGTCCATCATTGATGGACATTTGGGTTGGTTCCAAGTCTTTGCTATTGTGAATAGTGCCACAATAAACATATGTGTGTATGTGTCTTTATAACATCATGATTTATAATCCTTTGAGTATATACCCAGTAATGGGATGGCTGGGTCAAATGGTATTTCTAGTTCTAGATCCTTGAGGAATCACCACACTGTCTTGCACAATGGTTGAACTGGTTTACAGTCCCACCAACAGTATAAAAGTGTTCCTATTTCTCCACATCCTCTCCAGCACCTGTTGTTTCCTGACTTATTAATGACTGCCATTCTAACTGGTGTGAGATGGTATCTCATTGTGGTTTTGATTTGCATTTCTCTGATGGCCAGTGACGATGAACATTTTTTCATGTATCTGTTGGCTGCATAAATGTCTTCTTTTGAGAAGTGTCTGTTCATATCCTTTGCCCACTTTTTGATGGGGTTGTTTTTCTCTTGTAAATTTGTTTGAGTTCTTTGTAGGTTCTGGATATTAGCCCTTAGATGAGTAGATTGCAAAAATTTTCTCCCATTTTGTAGGTTGCCTGTTCACTCTGATGGTAGTTTCTTTTCTGTGCAGAAGCTCTTTAGTTTAATTAGATCCCATTTGTCAATTTTGGCTTTGGTTGCCATTGCTTTTGGTGTTTTAGACATGAAGTCCTTGCCCATGCCTATGTCCTGAATGGTATTGCCTAGGTTTTCTTCTAGGGTTTTTATGGTTTAAGGTCTAACATTTATGTCTTTAATCCATCTTGAATTAATTTTTGTATAAGGTGTAAGGAAGGGATCCAGTTTCAGCTTTCTACTTATGGCTAGCCAGTTTTCCCAGCACCATTTATTAAATAGGGAATCCTTTCCCCATTTCTTGTTTTTGTCAGGTTTGTCAAAGATCAGATGCTTGTAGATGTGTGGTATTATTTTTTAGGGCTCTGTTCTGTTCCATTGGTCTGTATCTCTGTTTTGGTGCCAGTACCATGCTGTTCTGGTTACTGTAGCCTTGTAGTATAGTTTGAAGTCAGGTAGCATGATGTCTCCAGCTTTGTTCTTTTGGCTTAGGACTGTCTTGGAAATGCAGGCTCTTTTTTGGTTCCATATGAACTTTAAAGTAGTTTTTTCCAATTCTGTGAAGAAAGTCATTGGTAGCTTAATGGGGATGGCATTGAATCTATAAATTACCTTGGGCAGTATGGCCATTAACACGATATCGATTCTTCCTATCCAGGAGCATGGAATGTTCTTCCATTTGTTTGTGTCCTCTTTTATTTCGTTGAATTGTAGTTCTCCTTGAAGAGGTCCTTCACATCCCTTGTAAGTTGGATTCCTAGGTATTTTATTTTCATTGAAGCAATTGTGAATGGGAGTTCACTCATGATTTGGCTCTCTGCTTGTCTGTTACTGGTGTATAAGAATGCTAGTGACTTTTGCACATTGATTTTGTATCTTGAGACTTTACCAAAGTTGCTTTTCAGCTTAAGGAGATTTTGGGCTAAGACTATGGGGGTTTCTAAATATACGATCATGTCATCTGCAAACAGGGACAATTTGACTTCCTCTTTTCCTAGTTGGATACCCTTTATTTCTTTCTCCTGCCTGATTGCCCTGGCCAGAACTTCCAGCACTATGTTGAATAGGAGTGGTGAGAGAGGGCATCCCTGTCTTGTGCTAGTTTTCAGGGGAATGCTTCCAGTTTTTGCCCATTCAGTATGATATTGGCTGTGGGTTTGTCATAAATAGCTCTTATTATTTTGAGATATGTTCCATCCATACCAAATTTATTTAGAGTTTTTATCATGAAGGGCTGTTGAATTTTGTCAAAAGCCTTTCCTGCATCTATTGAGATAATAATGTAGTTCTTGTCTTTGGTTCTGTTTATATGCTGGATTACATTTATTGATTTGCGTATGTTGAACCAGCCTTGCATCCCAGGGATGAAGTCCACTTGATCATGGTGGATAAGCTTTTTATGTGCTGCTGGATTTGGTTTGCCAGTATTTTATTGAGGATTTTTGCATCAATGTTCATCAGGGATATTGGTCTAAAATTCTCTTTTTTGTGTGTGTGTCTTTACCAGGCTTTGGTATCAGGATGATGTTGGCCTCATAAAATGAGTTCGGGAGGATTCCCTCTTTTTCTATTGATTGGAATAATTTAAGAAGGAATGGTACCAGCTCCTCCTTGTACCTCTGGTAGAATTCGACTGTGAATCCATCTGGTTCTGGACTTTTTTTGATTGGTAGGCTATTAATTATTGCCTCAATTTCAGAGCTTGTTATTGGTCTATTCAGGGATTCAACTTCTTCCTGATTTAGTCTTGGGAGAGTGTATGTGTGTCCAGGAATTTATCCATTTCTTCTAGTTTTCTAGTTTATTTGCATATTGTTTATAGTATTCTCTTATGGTAGTTTGTATTTCTGTGGGTGATATCCCCTTTATCATTTTTTATTGCATCTGTTTGATTCTTCTCTCTTTTCTTCTTTATTAGTCTTGCTAGCATTCCATCAATTTTGTGGATCTTTTCAAAAAACCAGCTCCTGGATTCATTGATTTTTAGAAGGGTTTTTTTTGTGTCTCTAACTCCTTCAGTTCTGCTCTGATCTTAGTTATTTCTTGCCTTCTGCTAGGTTTTGAATGTGTTTGCTCTTGCTTCTCTAGTTCTTTCAATTCTGATGTTAGGGTGTCAATTTTAGATCTTTCCTGCTTTTTCCTGTGGACATTTAGTGTTATAAATTTCCCTCTATACACTGCTTTAAATGTGTCCCAGAGATTCTGGTATGTTGTATCTTTGTTCTCATTGGTTTCAAAGAACATCTTTATTTCTTCCTTCATTTCGTTATGTACCCAGTAGTCATTCAGGAGCAGGTTGTTCAGTTTTCATGTAGTTGAGTGATTTTGATTGAGTTTCTTAATCCTGAGTTCTAGTTTGATTGCACTGTGATTTGAGAGACAGTTTGTTATAATTTCTGTTCCTTTACCTTTGCTGAGGAGTGCTTTACTTCCAACTATGTGGTCAATTTTGGAATAAGTGTGATGTAGTACTGAGAAGAATGTATATTGTGTTGATTTGGTGTGGAGAGTTCTGTAGATGTCTATTAGGTCTGCTTGATGCAGAATTGAGTTCAATTCCTGTATATCCTTGTTAACTTTCTGTCTCTTTGATCTGTCTAATGTTGACAGTGGGGTATTAAAATCTCCCATTATTATTGTGTGGGAGTCTAAGTCTATTTTTAAGTCTTTAAGGACTTGCTTTATGAATCTAGGTACTCTTGTATTGGTTGTCTATATATTTAGGATAGTTAGCTCTTCCTGTTGAATTGATCCCTTTACCACTATGTAATGGCCTTCTTTGTCTCTTTTGATCTTTGTTGGTTTAAAGTCTGTTTTATCAGAGTCTAGGATTGCAACCCCTGCCTTTTTTTGTTTTCCATTTGCTTGATAGATCTTCCTCCATCCCTTTATTTTGAGTCTATGTGTGTCTCTGCACGTGAGATGTGTCTCCTGGATACTGCAAATTCATGGGTCTTGACTCCTTTTCCGATTTGCCATTCTGTGTCTTTTAATTGGAGCATTTAGCCCATTTACATTTAAGGTTAATATTGTTATGTGTGAAGTTGATCCTGTCATTATGATGTTAGCTGGTTATTTTGCTCATTAGTTGCTGCACTTTCTTCCTAGCATCGATGGTCTTTACATTTTGGCATGTTTTTGCAGTGGCTGGTACCAGTTGTTCCTTTCCATGTTTAGTGCTTCCTTCAGGAGCTCTTGTAGGACAGGCCTGGTGGTGACAAAATCTCTAAGCATTTGCTTATCTGTAAAGGATTTTATTTCTCCTTCACTTATGAAACTTAGTTTGGCTGGATATGGAATTCTGGGTTGAAAATTCGTTTCTTTAAGAATGTTGAATATTGGCCCCCACTCTCTTCTGGATTGTAGTTTCTGTGGAGAGATCCGCTGTTAGTCTGATGTCTTCCCTTTGTGGGTAACCCGACCTTCCTCTCTGGCTGCCCTTAATATTTTTTCCTTCCTTTCAACTTTGGTGAATCTGACAATTATGTATCTTGTAGTTGTTCTTCTTGAGGAGTATCTTTGTGGCATTCTCTATATTTCCTGAATTTGAATGTTGGCCTGCATTGCTAGGTTGGGAAAACTCTCCTGGATGATATCCTGAAGAGTGTTTTCCAACTTGGTTCCATTCTCCCTGTCACTTTCAGGTACACCAATCAGACATGGATTTGGTCTTTTCATGTAGTCCCGTATTTCTTGGAGTCTTTGTTCATTTCTTTTTACTTTTTTCTCTAAACTTCTCTTCTTGCTTCATTTCATTCATTTGATCTTCAATCACTGATACCCTTTCTTCTAGCTGATTGAGTTGGTTACTGAAGCTTGTGCATTTGTCATGTACTTCTCATGTCATGGTTTTCATCTCTATCAGTTAGTTTATGAACTGCTTTGCATTGGTTATTCTAGTTAGCCATTCATCAAATCTTTTTTCAAGGTTTTTTGTTTCTTTGCGCTCGGTTCGTAATTCCTCCTTTAGCTCAGAGAAGTTTGATTGTCTGAAGTCTTCTTCTCTCAACTCATCAAAGTCATTCTCTGTCCAGCTTTGTTCCATTGCTGGCGATGAACTGCGTTCCTTTGGAGGGGGAGAGGCACTCTGATTTTTAGAATTTCCAACTTTTCTGTACTGCTTTTTCCCCATCTTTGTGGTTTTATCTACCTTTGGTCTTTGATGATGGTGATCTACAGATGCGGTTTTGGTGTGGATATTCTTTCTGTTTGTTATTTTTCCTTCTAACAGTCAGGACCCTCAGCTGCAGGTCTGTTGGAGTTTGCTCGAGGTCCACTCCATACCCTGTTTGCCTGGGTATCAGCAGCGGAGGCTGCAGAAGATATAATATTGCTGAACCGCAAATGTTGCTGTCTGATTGTTCCTCTGGAAACTTCATCTCAGAGGTGTACCTGCTCATGCGAGGTATCAGTCTGCCCCTAGTGGGGGATATCTCCCAGTTAGGCTACTCGGGGGTCAGGGACCCACTGGAGCAGACAATCTGTCTGTTCTCAGATCTCAAACTCTGTGCTGGGAAAACCACTACTCTCTTCAAAGCTGTCAGACAGGGACATTTACATCTGCAGAGGTTTCTGCTGCTTTTTGTTTGACTATGCCTTCTCCCCAGAGGTGGAGTCTACAGAGGCAGGCAGGCCTCCTTGTGCTTCAGTGGGCTTCATCCAGGTTGAGCTTCTTGGCCACTTTGTTTACCTACTTAAGCCTCAGCAATGGCAGGCACGCATCCCCCAGCCTCGCTGCCACCTTGCAGTTAGATCTCAGACTACTGTGCTAGCAATGAGGGAGGCTCTGTGGGCGTGGGACCCTCTGAGCTAGGCATGGTATATAATCTCCTGGTGTGCTGTTTGCTGAGACCCTTGGTAAAGCGCAGTATTAGGGTGGGAGTGACCTGAATTTCCAGGTGTTGTGTGTAATGGTTTCCCTTGGCTAGGAAAGGGAATTACCTTCCCCCTTGCACTTCCCAGGTGAGGCGATGCCTCGCCCTGCTTCGGCTCTCACTCATTGGGCTGTACCCACTGTCCTGCATCCACTGTCTGACACACTCCAGAGAGATGAACCTGGTACCTCAGTTTGAAATGCAGAAATCACTCGTCTTCTGTGTCACTCAGCTGGGAGCTGGAGGCTGGAGCTGTTCCTATTCAGCCATCTTGGCGTGGATCCCTGAATTTTTCTTTCATTGTAATAATGTGAAAATATCTTTTTTTGTAGTTTTTCTTCAGTTAAGACTATACTATAAACATTTTATGCTATAAACCATTTTCATTAACATTATTTAACTTTTACAAAATACAGAAATTATTTGATGTGAGATTTGCATTCATAAAGATTTCCCATAATTCAATGCTCAATTAAATTAATCGTTACATTTATGTAGGAATAAATATATAGTGATGGGTATATTTAAATTCAACAACCATCCATTATAACTTAAGAATAGATTAGTAACATAGATTTTTGAGCCATATCTCCCACAGGTTTAATTTTTTAAGTTTTCTATCATCCTTACCTACTTATGTAATGCATTTTGCAGCAACTGCCCTTGTTTACTTTTGACAGTTTACTTGGGATTTTTCTCTTGTTTTCCATTTGTGTTCTAAATTATATAGGCATCCTTAAGGGGTAGTTGACATGTTTGCTTCTGTTTGTATGTAGTAGGTTTCATTCCTTCTAGACACAAAATTTTATATTAATTCTATGTTTCTTCATTTGGGTTAGTTATGATGATTACCATAATTCTGTCTCTCTTGCCACAGTGATTGGTTCAGGTGGAATAGGAGCTATGTTGGCCCAGAGAATAACCCAAGATTGCGTTCTATGTTTGGAGAAAAAGCTTGATTTTTTTCTGAATTGTGTAACATATGGATATAAGGCTGCATCCATTATACTATTATGAGGAAAGCCTGCCTACAGGAGATGACACTTGGAAGGAAATTGGGCTTAGAGACTCAGAGAAAAAAGGAATTTAAAAACTTTTAAAGTCACATCTGAAGCCTCTTTCCTTTCTTCTAAAGCAGGGATGTTTAGTCTTGTGTTTACATTTGATGTTATCTAGGAACATGTGAAATTATATTTTAAAGTACCCAAGACCACTTAAATAATTTATGGGGAGGATATATTGGGATACTGGCAAGGATATTATTTATAAACCTCTCCAGGTGATTCCAGCAGGCAGGACTGAGAACCATTGCTCTAGGGTTTTCCATATATGAGCTCATAACTTACTGTATTATTTAAGTCCATTTGTTTCTTTGTCTGTTTTATGCAACCAAAAGAAATCTCACTGATAGACAAGGAAAGGGGATTTTATTAGAAGAACTTAGGAAAGAAAGCATCACTACAGAATTCTTATACCAGCATGTAAAATCTAGGTCTAGGATTTATTAAAAATTCTAGTAGCTATTAAGTTCAATTAAGTTCAATTATTAAGTCCAATTTCAAAATTGGGAAAAAAAGGGAATCATGCAAACCATTGCTATGAGATAAGTACATGTCAAGCCATATTGCAGAAGGAATAATTATGACTTTATAAAAGGACTCATTTCATATTGGCTAATGAATGGAGTTTATACAGAATCGACCTACATGCTCCACGCTCTTTTCGGTAGCACAGGCGATACTTTGTCATAAATTTGACTTTATCTCTTGAAAGTTTATGTAACATCAGTGTTGATTTATAATCTTTTACTCTTTACATTATAGATTGCCTTTTTGTTTCCTTTGTCATGTTTTAGGTGTAGATTAGGCAGTTTAAAGGTAATATCTTAGCAACAAGCCCTGTTTTTACATTTTACTGGTGCAATGGTAGATTCTTTTATTATTATTACTACTGTGTCATCACTATCATACTTTATTGCAACTGCCTGACCCTATATCTAGACTGAATTTTCTTTCTGGGTTATACCTTGAGCGAAACACTGTATTCTTATGTTCTGTTTGAGCTGTGTGGTTTTATTTAACATTTGGTCATATTTATTTTAAAACTTTAGAGAATGGTTGAAAATCATAAAATTGAGACTGCAAGTGATAGATCAAATATTCTTGCTACCTTTTGAATATTTTTTCTTGGCACTGTCACTTCAATAATTTTTAAAACAAATTTAGAAATCCATTTCTTACTCTTTCTCTGAGCTGCTTTTGCTCACTAGCCTCAGGCTGAGAGTTATTGTTGAGACCCCAGTCTCTGAATCAGGCTACCAGTATTTGGAAATTTGTGCAAGTTTCCTAAATTGACATAAATTTAGATCAAGCAAGATTTCAGTTTAGACATGTAAACTAGTAGGGACAGTGACAACTGAAGATCATATTGAGCATTTAAATATGCTTAACATTAAAATAAGCTGACAGCTGAAAAGCATGGTTAAGACTGAGTAGAGCAGTTAATTGGGAATCCTGAGATAAATGAACTGAGAAGGGAAAAGTTGAACCCATCAGAAATGATCATAAGAAATGGGAGTTGCTGAAAGGCAAAGTTACAGCCAAATTAGACAGAAGGAATTTCTTACCTTAGAAAGGACATTTTCTTCTATTTTTGAAACTAGGAGGCAGAAGCAGTTGCTTTTGTTTGAATAACCTATATTCAGAGTAGTTACAATGGGAAATTATACTACGTTGCATTTTTTCATAGATGAATGTTGTGAGGAAAATTGTAATATTTTAATATAAGAATTTAACACCTTAAATTTCATTTGATATAAGGTGATGTATAAATAAATATTAAACAAAGTTATTTGTGAGTCATATATGTTACAAAAAAGGCATGTGAAAAGTGAATTTCAAAAATGAATTCACATTTAGAAATGGATTCATTCCTACCACAAATCTAGAATATGGTTCATTTTTCATAGTTACATAGGCCAAACTTACAAATCTAGACTTCTGCAAAGTACCTTATACTTTGTTTCTAAACACATAGACCTTTATACTCTGTATAATTGAATAGCTACTTTGTTGTTATTGGCACAGGAAGAAAACATATTTTAATTTTCCTCTGTTGCATTCTGTTTCATACCCCATCGACTTTTATCCTTTCTGTTCCTGATACCAGACTCCGTTATCTTTGCTTTCCAAGTTTATAAATAATAGATTTTAGGGGACTCAGACAAATGTAACACAGGTGTGCTAGAGATTGCCACCTGTTTCCCTCAACATCCATTCTTTCCCTTCTTCTTATTGGCAGAACCTCTGAATCTTCTGATGTAATAATGTACCATTTGTAACTACATACAGTTGCAGGCTAAGTTTTGGCCAATGAAAGGTAATTTTAATTTACTTAGTAACTCTGAACCTGGTTTTCTCTTTAGGAAAATAGTCTCCTTCCTTACATCTTGCTGACAGCAGTGAGTTTTTTTACTCTGAGAAATTTCTTGAAAATTGAGGAGGTGAGTTTTCTTTTCCATTATTTAGACAATGAGGACAAAGGCCTCACCTAGACCCTTGCAAAGCACTGAGTTGGAAGAGCTTAGATCCCTTATAACTTCTAGGAGTGTTATGTCAGCCCCGAATTGCCTACCTCTGGAATTATTTTAAATGAAAGAGGAATAAACTTCTATTTTATTTAAGCCACTGCATTTTGTATTTCTATATTTAATGAAATCTATATTTTGATTACCAAATGTTTCAATGTGAGTCATATTTTAGTCAAAGTGCTTCAGTTCAAAAATATCATTTTGATCCTTTTTTTGGGTCTTTTTTTGTGGTTCCAAATGAATAGTCCATTATAATTCTTTATATAATCTCACTCATCCTCCTACTCCCAGAATAATTCTCTCTTTCACCAACACCCTCCGTATAGCACTTAGGATACAGGCTATGCAGTACCCCTGCTACATGGAACCTAATGAGGAATGTAGTTAGTTTCCTTCCTTAACTGGAAGAAGCTAAGCAGGTGGTATCTGAATGTTATGGTAAAAGGAGAAGGGTAAGGCTGAGGACTTTCAGACATGAATAATTTGATCTTTCCATCAGTTATCTTTTTAATTTAATTCTCTTTTGAATACTCATCTCTTTCTGTTGTTGGTGGATTGGTTCTGGTTCTCGATTTTGGCATACAATAGAATTTGAGAGCTAGTCCAAAGTAGAAGTAGGCAAAGAAGTTTATTGAAGAGTGAAAGTACACTCTGAGAGGCAGAGTGGGCTGCTCAAAGCAGGTGACAGCCCCTACTGCCTTAGGGGGATTCCCTTTATGGGAGCTGTACATACATATTCATAAAATACTGGTGAGACCAAATACGCAAAGGCAGCCCTGTGGTTGGTGTGTGTGCTCAACATCTACATACCCTAACACACATCACAGGTATCATTAGCATATGCAATTTTCACCTTGGGTTTTTTTTTTTTTTAATTTTAACTATTAAATGAGGAAAAGGTCATTATAAGGTAAACCTTAAGCTTAACTGCGCATGTGGGACCTAGGAGAAGTCCCTATCTCTCCCAAAACAGGAATTTGTAGCTGATGGCTTATTCAATCTTTTGTGCTGATTGGAGATTAGGGAAGCGATTACATAAATAAGACATTTTGTTCTCTTTCTTGGGCTGTATAGGGTGTTAGGAACTTGTAACCATCTGGCAATAGACTGTTATTCTGTAGGACTGCTTATCTTGCAAAAGAATTAGTGCTGATGCATGAGAGTGCAAGTGATGTGAAAGGAGCTCACAGGGCTTCACACAAGGGGACAAATCAGTATGGACTCCTGACCTTACTTATTTGGCCTCATTTTTTCATCTTCTCAAAAATGGACTTACTGTTCTAAGGGTACCTTGCCCAATTTTTACACTGAGTAAATGACCAAGTTGGAGCTTGAACTTGGATTTATTTGATTCTAAAACCCATGATTATACCTGTATATTTTATTGCACAAAGATTATAATAGGGTGTGATAAGTACGATGGTAGAGAAAATTTTAGAGAAAAGTAGATACCTGAGTGGGAGTTATGTAGATGACTTCTGGCAGTGAGGCGCACTGGAGTGGGATACCAT
The DNA here is from genome assembly GCF_049350105.2 of Macaca mulatta. Taxonomy (NCBI): domain Eukaryota; kingdom Metazoa; phylum Chordata; class Mammalia; order Primates; family Cercopithecidae; genus Macaca; species Macaca mulatta. Next base: position 107,199,625 of record NC_133410.1, on the reverse strand, counting down.
GGGAATACGAAGGTAGTTCAGGATGAGGAAACCTCTACTACATACCAGATAGCCAGCAGTGGGGGATTGGCTGATTTACTGAAAAACACAGCCGTAATGGTTTCTGACTTCATGGAGTTTAAACATTTTTCTGGTTTTGTAATTACATTTATTGTTCTTTCCATTCAAATGAAATATTGTTGTATTATAGTTAAATTTTTTCTTCCTTTAGAGATTTAGGTAATTCCAATCCAGAAAATTCTTCAAAACGCAAGACTAGAAATGGAGTGCATGCAAATTTTTACATTATTTTTCTATATTTTCTTTAAGATTTTTTTCTACTTACAGTAAGAAAATGAATAAGAGCAAGATATATTTTTGGCTTTCAGATAGGACTGAAAGAAATACCTAAGCAAATATAAAAAGACCCCAACAAGCAATAAATTTATAATTTTCATAAAATAACAACATACTATTTACTTATCAATTGTTCTTGCTATTTAGATATGTCATTTTTATTTTAGTTACCTGCTTTGATAAATAAAGCTTTACTTCTTAAGCATGCACTCAGGAGAATATATGAAAAATTAGAGATATTCCTGTTCTCAAAATGTCTGTAATGCAAAGTTCTCTCATAACCTTTATAGCAGTGAGAATTTGGCATGTGTTTTTAGCTTCCAGCTGATTGAGTTTCTCACATTTTTATTTTATAAAAGTCAATTTATTTATTTACTTATTTTTAAGAACTTATGTTCTTTTACAGATAAACTTTTAATGATCACAAAGTGAGATTAAGTAATAAACTATTTTTTGACATTTAAGTAGGTTTTGCTTATTAAAAGTTACTCTAGCAAAGTAATGCATTTACATAATTTAGTATGTCTAATAGTTGTACAAGTCTTTTTATAAAATCAGCCAACCCCTGTTCTGTTCTCTCTCAGCTTTCAATTTTTAGAGACAATAATTTCTAGCAGTTTTTGGTTTCTGTTTTCCTACCAATATATTTCTAAATTATATGCCTATAATATTAATTCCTAATTTTTTTCAAGAGTCAGTATTGTGTACTGGACATATTTCTATGAAAAATGTGACTTGATTGTTTTGTTTTTATATATTAATCTGTTTATATAGTTTGTACATGTGCTGGTGTATGTTTCGTATCTTGTCATAGGTTTTTTCACTCTCAAAAATTGATATGTAGTAGTTGTACATATTTTGGGGGCATACATGCTATTTATTTTGATACCTGTATATAATGTATAATGATAAAGTTAGGGTAATTGGGATATCTATCACTTCAGGCATTTACCTTTCTTTGTGGAACATTACAAGTCTTCTTTTAGCTATTTTGAAATATATAATAAATTATTAACTATAATTCCTTACTGTATTATTGAATATTAGACTTTATTCTTTCTATCTAGCTACATTTTTGTACCCTTTTACCAACTTCTCTTCAGTTTTCTTAACTTTGTATTAAATGTGGGTTGTCTTTTAAGCTGATTTTATCATTCCTATTTGGATTTTAAAATAATAATTAAATAATTTTTTAAAATTTATGTAACATTTAGAAGTTCTGGCCTCCAAAAGAATCGTAAGGACTTGTTCTTTTGCTAGCATGCTTTTCACTCTTTTACAAAATAATTTTAAACAATTAATTTTTAAAAAATTGGTATTGGCAAGTCTTGTGAGTGGTAATGCTCTATTTTGTTTTCTAGTTTTTAGACATGATAACATTTTTAAAGGCCCTTTTAAGATACCTTCACCCATCAATCTCTCTCCTAGTGGTCTTTTCATGGTAATCATGGTAGACCTGATTTTTGCCACATTTCTTCATTTTGTGGGAAACATTCAGGATTATCATGGTAACTCACAGGATCTCTGTGACTAGTTCTTGGTTTGAGAAGCTTAGAAAAAAGTTAGCTAGAAACAGATTGCTCTTTTGAGAATTATGCCACCAATCTGGAAAAATGGATTGCTTTTAATAGCTCCTTATTTCTTTAATTTTCCCTTTATCTTCTAATGTATTTCAAATTAATTAGATTTCTGAAAATTTTATCTTCCAACTCTTTTTGAGGGAGGGCAAGCCTTGCTTGAACTACTTTTAATAATAAGACACCAAATCTCCTATCATGTAGCTAACTAACGGTTAATACCTCACATCATTATCATTTTTGTACTGAGAAATGTTATATGTCACTCTCTTAGGATTTTTCAAGACTTACACATTAACTATAGTCACCATGTTATATGATAGATCCTTTGAATTTTTCCTACTGTGTAAATGAAATTTTGCAGCATTTGACCAGCACCTCCCCAAAACTCTCTTTCCTCCAAACTTTTTCCCTCACTACCAGCCATTGGTAATCACAGTTCTACTCTCTCTTTCTATAAGATCAAGTTTTTCAATTCCACATATTAGTGAGATCATGCAGTATTTGTATTTCTGTGCCTGGCTTATTTTGTGTAACATAATGTCTTTGAGATTCATCCATGTTTCTGCGAATAGAAGGATTTACTGTTTATTTCTGGATGGTATTCCATTATGTATATATACCACACTTTCTTTATCTGTTCATCTGCTGATAGATACTTAGGTTGATTCCATATGTTGACTATTGTGAATAGTGTGGCAATAAATATGGGAATATAGTTATTTCATCAACATACTGATTTACTTTCCTTTGGGTATATACACAGTACTAGGACTGATGAGTCATATGGTAGGTTTAATTTTTTGCGGAACCTCTATACTGTTTTCCATAATTGCTATACTAATTTACATCGCCACCAACAGTGTGCTAGGTTTCCCTTTTCTATATATACTTGCAAACACTTAGTATCTTTTGTGTTTTTGATAATAGGTGTGTATTAGTTTGTTCTGGCATTGCTATAAATAAATACCTTACACTAGGTCATTTATAAAGAAAACAGTATTAATGGGATCACAGTTCTGCAGGCTGTACAGGAAGCATGATGCTAACTTCTGGGAAGGCCTCAGGAAACTTACAGTGGCTGAAGGTGAAGGGGAAGCAGGCTCATCTTACATGGCTGAAGAAGGAGGAAGGGGTGGAGGGAGGTGCCATACACTTTTAAATAACTGTAACTTGTGAGAACTTTATCATCAGAATAATACCAAAATGGGAAATGCGCCCCAATGATCCAGTCACCTCCTACCAGGCCCCACCTTCAACATTGGGGATTGCAATTTGACATGATATTTGGGCAGGGACAAAAATCCAAAGCATTTTATTCCACCTCTGGCCCCTCCCTATCTCATGTTCTTCTCACATTGCAAAATACAATAATCTCTTCTTAACAGTTTCCCAAAGTCTTAACTCATTTCAGCATTGACTCAAAAGTACACAGTCCAAAGTCTTATATGAGACAAGGCGAGTGTCTTCTACCTATGAGCCTGTAAAATCAAAAACTAGTTACTTCCAAGATACAATTTTGTTCTAAATCTCCTTTTGTTTTAAAAGGGAGAAATCAGCCAAAAGAAAGGTGCTACAGGCCCTGTACAAATCTGAAACCCAGCAAGACAGTCATTGAATCTTAAAGCTCCAATATAATCTGACTTGACTCCATGTCTCACCTCCAGAGCACACTGGTGCAAGGGGTCTGCTCCCAAGGTCTTGGGCAGCTCCACCCCTTTGGCCTGAAGGGCTTAGCCCCCATGGCTGCTCTCAAGGGCTAGCATTGAGTGCCTGTAGCTTTTCCAGACTGAGGGTGCAAGCTGTCAGTGGATTTACCATTATGGGGTCTGGAGGATGGTGGCCCTCTTATCACAGCTCCCCTAAGCAGTTCCCCAGTGGAGCCTGTGTTTGGGGTCTCCAACCTCACTTTTTCCCTCTGCACTGCCCTAGTAGGGGTTCCCTTTGAGGCTCTGCTCCTGCAGCAGGCTTCTAACTGGACACCAGGGCTTTTCCATATATTCTCTGAAATCTAGGTGGAGGCGCCCAAGACTCAACTGTTGCACTCCATGTACCCACAGGCTTAACACCATGTGGAAGCTGCTAAAGCTTATGACTTAAATCCTCTGAAGCAGTGGCCTGAGCTGTACCTGAACCCTTTTGAGCCATAACTGAGACTGGAGTGGCTGTGATGCAGGGAGCAGTTTCCCAAGGCTGCACAGGGCAGTGGGCCCTTGGGCCTGGCTCACCAAACCATTCTGTTCTCCTAGGCTTCTGGTCCTGTGATGGGATGGTCTGCCCCAAATGTCTCTGAAATTCCTTAGAGGTCTTATTTTCATTGTCTTCACTATTAGTACTTGGATCCTTTTTGCTTATGCAAATTCTGCAGCCTGCTTAATTTTTTCCCCAGAAAATAGACTTTTCTTTTCTTATCACATCGTCAGACTACACATTTTTCAAACTTTTAAGCTCTGATTTTCCTTTAAATGCAAGTTCCAACTTTAGGTCATGTATTTGCTCATATATGTGAGTATAGGTTTTTAGAAACAGACAGGCCACATCTTGAATACTTTGTTGCTTAGAAATTTCTTCTGTTAGATACCGTCAATCATCACTGCTGTGTTCAAACTTCCATAGATCCCTAGGGAAGAGGCACAATGAAACCAGGTTCTTTTCTAAGGCATAACAAAAGGGACTGTTACTCCCGTTCCCAATAAGTTCCTCATCTGCATCTGAGACCTTGTCAACCTGGCCTTCACTGTTCATTTCACTACCAGCATTTTGGTCATAACCATTGAACCAGTCTCTAGTAATTTCTAAAATTTCCCTCATCTTCCTGTCTCCTTCTGAGCCCTTCATACTCTTTCATGCTTTCCACACTTTCCATTTGTTCATTTGTGGATATATCTCCATTCATTTTGGCTTTTTGAAGCCTGTTCTTCAGGAGATTTCTTTGAAAGTGCTCACAGGGATTTTATTCCTTTAGTTTTGCATGTTGACAACACATTTTATTGCCTTTTTACTTTAAAATAATATTGATTGCATTTAAAATCTTTGGTTCCTGTTTTCTTTTCTTGACTATCTTAAATATGTTAGTCCTTTCTACTGGCATAAAGCATTACTGTTGAAAAGTCAAATAAATGTCTTATTTTTTTTCTTTTAATTGATTTAATCTTTTTTGCCTCAATGCCTAAATTATTTTTTCTATAGTTCAGTAATTCTACTAGAATATACTTTGATTTTGCCACTCTAGTAAGATTTTCTCAGATAAGTACTATGCTCTTTACATATGTAGTTATAAAGTTTTTTCCTCAAGAAGATTTTCTTGAATTGTAAGTATTTAGTAGGTATTCTATTCCACTGCTTTGATTATTTATTTTATATATGCACATTGATATTTGCCTATTGCATATTTTGTCATTTCACCTTGAACACTTTGTTCATTTCTTTTTAATTGTGAAAAATTGACTTCTTTTTAATCTTAGAACATTTTATGACATGTTTATTTATCTTAGTGTTTCTTTAAGTTTATTCTCTTCTTAAATAGTCTTATCTTCATATTTTTCTTGAGTTTTCTCAAGTTATTTGTGAGTTTTGCTAATTTTGATTTACAGTTGTCCTACAATATGCATGGGAGATTGGTTCCAGGGCCTCCTGCGAATACCAGCGTCCATGGATATGCAGTTCCCGCAACTGATCTTCCAGAAACTATGTTTACAAATGCTGGCCCTTTGTATTTGTGGAATTCACATTCATGAATGTATTATCAATTTGTGTTTGGTTGAAAAAAATCTGTGTATATGTGCACCTGTGCAGTTCAAACCCATGTTATTCAGTGGGCAATGATAATATCGTTCTTTTATATATTATGCGGTTTTCATCTTTAGCTTGCTTTGAAATACTAGGTATCCTGGATTTAATGTCGTCAACTGAATATCACCAATATTTTCTACTAGGCTGGAAAATACATTTTTCACAATTATAGTTTCACTTTGTCTTTAGGTAAGAGTTTGACTATAGTATCACATGATATTTAGAAAGTGGAAGTAAAATAGAATTTGTTATTCTGGGGATGTCATGATGCCCAGTTGCAATGGCATTAGAGATCTTTTCACATATTATTTTATAGTTGCGGCAGCTGGACCCAGCTGTCTCTCACTTTTAAATTCTGTCTGTGTTCTCACTGTTGTGAGTTCTGATACCTTCACTAACTCCAGGGTTTCAGGCTGAAGTTGTTAGTTACTATTTCTCCAGTTCACTGATGGAAGTCTTCTAGATGTATACTGTCTAGACTTTCCCATATTGATGTAAGCTCTATTTTCTATGTTAAGACTTACATTTCTGTAGTACCTTTAGTAGCTCTTTTTTTTTTTTTTTTTAAATCAAACCCAGACATATGCTAGGGTACAGTTTTAAATTGTTTTTATAATTATGTCTTTCCTAGAGGCTATCTTCATCTGTAGGGATGCCTTTCTGCATCTTGTTTTCTTTTGTTTCATAATATCTTTGTGTAGGTTTCTATAAGAGTCTGTTTTTTTTTTTTGGTCATTATGATAACAAATTTGAACTTTGAGAAGGAAGAGGTGGGTCAGAAGAGCTTTTTAATTTATAACACTAAGGTTCCTCCTCTGGTTGTTTTTTAGAAGGGTTTAAAACTATTCCCTTGTCTTTTCTGTAATGTCTTAGCTCTATAACCCTTCTTTTTCTAGACTCCTCTTTTTTTGGCCTTTACTTTTTCTTTGCTTCTTTTTGTCTTTACTCAATATAGGCTGTGTCCCCAAATGAAGCTTTGTTTGTGTATTAGTTTGCTAGTGCTGCTTGAACAAATACCACAGAGCAGATGGCATAAACAAAATACATTTATTTTCTCACAATTCTGGAGGCTAGAAGTGCAAGAGCAAAGTGTAGTCATGATTGGTTTCTTCTAAGACCTCTCTTTTTGGCTTCCAGTGGTCATCTTTGTCTGGTGTCTTCACATGGTTCTTCTATAAATTGTTGTCTGTGTCCTTTTTCTCTTTTTATAAAAATAACCTCATTCTGAACTTGTCCTATTGGATTAGGGCCTCTCTTTACAACACCTTTTTAACTTAATTACCGTTTTAAATGCCTGATCTGCAAATATAGTCACATTTTGAGGTATTGGGGGTTAGGGTTAAGTTCGTCATAAAAATATTGGGAAGACACATTTCAGCTCATAATAGTTTGGTTTGTTTTGAAGAGTTTATTGGACCCAGACTAATTCAGTCTCTTGTAACTTATTGTGTACTCCTTGCAATTACCCATGAATGTGCAAAGTAATTCTCCTTCCCTTTTCCCTCCTCTCCTCTCTTCCCATAATAGTTTGGTTTGTTTTGAATGAGTTTATTGGGCCTGGACTGATTCAGTCTCTAGAACTTATTGTGGACTCCTTGCAGTTGCCCATGAATGTGCAGAGCACTTCTCCCCGCCCCCACAAAATCTTCTTCCCCATCTTTGCCTCTCAGCCACCACATCCTCCGTTCCTATCTGCCTTCCTTTTGTCCTTCCTTTTCCTATTTATCCTGCATGGTGTTCTCTGAGGTTCTTTGATCATTACTTTTTGAAAATTCTTGGTTATTCTCTCTTAACTATTTCTTCTGAAATATGAGGAGAGCCTTCTTTCTCTCTCTTCCCGTTTCTAAGAGGATTTCAATGAGTATTAGAACATTGACTATTGTCCAGCTCTTGGATTCTGTCTAAAACTTTTTTTCTTCTTCTTGTAATTCACTTGGAATAATTTTTATTGATCCATCTTTAATGCAGTGATTCTTTCCTTGGCTTTGTCGAGTCTAATGATGAATTAATAGGGTACATTCAGGTTTTTTTCATTTCTAACACTTGTTTTGTTTATAATTTCATGTTGCTGCTAAAATTCTTCATCTGTCCATTCGTGTTATTCACCTTTTCCACTAGAGCCTTTATCATTGGTCGTAGTTATTTTAAATTCCCTGTCTGAAAGTTTCAACATCTTGTCATAACTGTATCTGAATGCTTTCTCTCTCTCTCTCTATTTTTTTTTCTTAAAAATTTTAGACAGAGTCTTGCCCTGTCACTTAGGCTGCAGTGTATTGGTACAATCACTGCTCATTGCAGCCTACACCTCTCAGGCTCAAGCAATCCTCCTGCTTCAGCTTCTTGAGTAGCTGGGACTACAGGAGCACACCACCATGGCCAGTTAATTAAAAAAATATATATATATATGTGTGTGTGTGTGTATATATATATAGTGTGTGTATGTGTATATATATGCGTGTGTGTGTGTGTGTATATATATGTATTTTTTATTTTTTTTTCTGGTAGAGACAAAGTCTACTTTTGTTGCCTGTGCTGGTCTCAAACTCCTGGGCTCAAGCGATCCTCCTACCTTAACCTCCCAAAGTGTGGGGATTACAGGTGTAAGCCACCATGACTGGCCTGCTTTCTCTCTTGATAATTTTGTGCGTACTTGTGTGTGTGTGTGTGTGTGTGTGTGTGTGTGTGTGTGTATGTGGTATGTATATGTGGCTTCTTTACAAAATTTATTTATGTTTTATAAATTTTGGTTGAAAACTAGACATGGTGTGTAGCAGAGTAAAGAATAAAGTACACAATAATTATGGTTCGATTTGCATACCTTTGCCTTATCGTTTCTTCTGATAGGGCTTAACGTGGAGGGTTGTGTCAGTCTTGTTTAGGATTTGAGTTGGTTTGGAGGCTTGGCTTGTTGTTGCTGGAATTTATCTCAGTGCATTGCTAATTTCATGTTTCTTCATCATTACCTTATGTTTTGGGTGGCTGTTCGTTGCCAGAAGATTTTTCTTCAATATTTCTTTTCCACCCTCAGTTTTAGTCTATGCCTCATATTACTTCTTACTTAGGTCTTGCTAGTGGTGTGAGGGGCAAGGGTAGGTAGTCTACATTGTCCTAGCTTAGCCATAGTTTTAGTCAAATCCATGACCCTGGGTATCTGGCTGGATCTATCACTGTTGTTTTGAACTTCTGCAAAAATGCTATCATTTCCCAGTCCTCCCTCAGAGGAAAGTTTTCTTTTCTCCAAATTTACCTTCCCCCACCCATAAGGGATCTGTGCCTGTGCCCTGGAGGCAACATGGTTTACTGCCCTTCTTCCTGTAAGTTGAGTCTTTTGTGTCAAGTGGGAGAATGACCTGGGTGGAGTTTTTGCTTGTTTCACAGTGGCAGCTACTTCCCTCCCCAAGATCTACACCATGAGAAATGCTTTCTCTAGTTTTCTACCCTGTCCCTTAATATTCCTTGTGAGCATACAGTCCATAGTGTAGTGCTAATTCTCCTTGTATCTTCAGGTCCCCGGCATTCCATATTCTTACACTAGCTAGCCCGCACTTAGTCTTAAGGAACCTACTGAGAATTTCTCATACCAGCTTATGTGGTGTTTCTCATCATCCTTCTGTACTGCACTCCAGATGAACAGGTACTTGTGACATGGTATTTTTTTTGTGTGTGGCGGGAGGGGGCACCTGCCTTTCATTAAATTTCAGACTAATTTATTGCTCTGTGAAATGAACTCTTCTATAGGTTTGAGAAAAATTAAAGTCAAGTAAATTCTGTTAGGATGGTAGTGACACTCGTTCCAGCTTTTGATACCCTAAATAGATGCTGAAAATCAGTTTTGACATTAAAAACATTAAGTCTGACTAACCAAGGGTGAATAGATTTGGAGATTATGATGGAGTACTATTAGGATATTATTTCAGTAATCTTTATGTTGGACAATGATGGCTGAAACCAGAGAAATGAGAAAAGTATGAAAGTCTGAGGAGTTTTTATGATGTAGCATTTTAAAGTGCACTTAAGTAGGAAATATTTTAGTCTAAATCTTCTCTGATAAAGCCAGTCTTTTAAACCATACAGTTTGTTTCTGAATGTTATTTTCCCATGGTAAATGAGGCAGAATAGTGTTTATGTCATTTCCCAAAGAATCATCTAAGTCATTTTATTTATGACTCTAGGGATGTTTTAAACCCTGAGATATTTCTTTACTTGCCCATTTATGAGTTTGGTTACTTCCTTAAAGAGTATTAGCCAAAAGTATAGAAAATGCTTTTGCAAGGTCATATTAATGAGTATTTAAGGGAAGAGTAATTACTAAAATAACAGCATTTTAGAAATGGAATAGACCTTAGGGAACTTTTAAAGTAACATTTTTACCTTCTATAGATGAAAAAATTAAGGGGCAAAAAGGTGAAGTGACTTATGGAAAATATTGGAAAAGGATTTCTTGTAAAAAATGAGAGGGTTGCAAATGTCCATCAGTGACAGATTGGATTAAGAAAATGTGGCACATATACACCATGGAATACTATGCAGCCATAAAAAAGGATGAGTTTGTGTCCTTTGTAGGGACATGGATGCAGCTGGAAACCATCATTCTTAGCAAACTATCACAAGAACAGAAAACCAAACACCGCATGTTCTCACTCATAGGTGGGAACTGAACAATGAGATCACTTGGACTCGGGAAGGGGAACATCACACACCGGGGCCTATCATGGGGAGGGGGGAGGGGGGAGGGATTGCATTGGGAGTTATACCTGATGTAAATGACGAGTTGATGGGTGCAGCACACCAACATGGCACAAGTATACATATGTAACAAACCTGCACGTTATGCACATGTACCCTACAACTTAAATAATAATAAAAAATAAATTAAAAAAAAAATGAGAGGGTTGGCTTAGATGACCTCTGTTAGAGAAGAAGCTTTTTGTTTTGTCTTTTAATTTGTAAGACTTAATGGCCTCTTCTCAGGCTTTATTTCATTCACTTGGTGCTTTTTACTAGTTTTTTTTTTACCAGATCCAGGGGACTAGATCCCACTTTTTTTTTTTCTTTACATGTATACCCATTTCCTTTATTTCCTGGGCCTTCTTTGTGACTGAGATCACCTGTTATCTTCTCAGTTTTGCTCTTCTTTTTTTTTCTTCAAAATTGGTAAGTAAATCCTTTCCTCATTAAGAATAATCTTTATAGGAGAACAGTTTTAGAATAGCAGCAATAACAGAATATTTTAAGCTCCCAAATATTAAAATTACATTAACAATAATGCCAGCATCCTTCTGAACTGTTACTGGAAGTCTTGGTGGATGTATACCTCAGTTACTCCTAAGTATGTGATATATTCAATCCTGTTCTTCAATTTCAGTATATTCCCTTTCTCCTTGAAGGCTCCCCTTACCAGCATGCAAAAATGCAAAAATTCTCAGGAAAAAAAAAATGTTCTTTAGCTGAAGTGGGTAATATTTCCTAGAAATGACTTCTAGTGATGTCAAGTCTTTATCTATCTCATATATGATCAATTCTTAAGACATATTTTCTTAACCACCAAGATCATTTTTAATGTAGGATTATCTAATTTGGGGACTTCCCTAGTGTTCTAGTTATATTGTAATGGGCCCTGAACTAGAAATACTAGAAATCAGGAATTCTGATACCCTTCTCAAGGGTTTATTTTCTATACTCTGCTGCTTCTAAATGAATTAGATCTTGCCATTTTTCATGATGTGTGAAGACAATCTTCTTTCATTCTGTACTACTTCCTATTTGGGCATGCTTCCTCTCTCTTTGCCAGTTGCTATTTTGCTTGGTCTGCTTTTTTTCATTATTTAAAAAGTCTATGCATGCAAAATGAGAAGCTCCAAATGAACCTGATGCCATTGAAACAAAATGTAAAGGATCTTTTTTAGATTTCACATATAAGTGAGATCATACATTATTTGTCTTTCTGTTTCTGGCTTATCTCAGCATAATGTCTTCCAGTTCCATCCGTGTTATAATGAATGATAGAATTTCCTTCTTTTAGAAGGCTGTATGGTATGGTATTCTCCATATGTACCCCATTTTCCTTATCCATTTGTTCATTGATGGACACATAGGTTGGGTCCATAATTTAGCTGTTGTGAATAATGCTGCAAAAAACATGGACATGCAGATATTTCTTCAACATAACCATTTCAGTTCCTTTCGATATATACTCAGAAGTGGAATTGACGGATAATATGGTAACTCTATTTTTGGTTTTTTGGACAACCTCAACGTTATTTTTTCATAATGGCTATACTGATTTATATTCCTACCAACAGTATACAGGGGTTCCCTTTTCCTCACCTTGATATCATTTGTCTTTCATTTGATGACCATTCTAACAGGTGTGAGATGATACCCTATTGTGTTTTAATATGCATTTTCCTGGTGATTAGAGATGTTGAGAATTTTTATATATATCTATTGGCACTCTGATATGTTTGGCTGTTTCCCCACCCAAATATTATCTTGAATCATAGCTCCTATAATTCCCATGTGTTGCAGGGGGGACCCAGTAAGAGACAATTGAATCATGGGGGCAGTTTCCCCCATACTGTTCTCATGGTATGAGAATAAGTCTCATGAGATCTGATGGTTTTATAAGGGGAAACCACTTTTGCTTCATTCTCATTCTCTCTTGTCTGCTGCAGTGTAAGACATGCCTTTTGCCTTCCAGCATGATTGTGAGGCCTCCCCTGGCCATGTGGAACTGTGAGTCCATTAAAGCTCTTTTTCTTTATAAATTACTCAGTCTCAGGTATGTCTTTATCAGCAGCAAAAATGGTCTAATACAGTAAATTGGTACCAGTTGAGTGGGACGCTGCTATAAAGATACCTGAAAATGTGGAAGCAACTTTGGAACTGGGTAAGAGGCAGAGGTTGGAACAGTTTGAAAGCCTCAGAAGTAGACAGGAAAGTTTGGGAAAGTTTGGAACTTCCTAGAGACTTGTAGAATGGCTTTGGCCAAAATTCTGATAATGATATGGACAATAAAATGCAGGCTGAAGTGGTCTCAGATGGAGATGAGGAACTTGTTGGGAACTGGAATAAAGGTGACTCTTGCTATGTTTTAGCAAGGAGACTGGCAGCATTTTGCCCATGCCTAGAGATTTATGGAACCTTGAACTTCAGAGAGATGATTTAGGGTATTTGGCAGAAGAAATTTCTAAGCAGCAAAGCATCCAAGAGGTGATTTTGGTGCTTTTAAAAGGATTCAGTTTCAAAAGGGAAACAGCATAAAAGCTTGGAAAATTTGCAGCCTTAGGATGCAATAGAAAAGAAAAACCCATTTTCTGAGGAGAAATTCGAGTTGGCTGTAGAAATTTGCATAAGTAATGAGGACCCAAATGTTAATCCCCAAGACAGTGCAGGGTAATGGGGAAAATGTCTTCAGGGCATGTCAGAGGTCTTCAGAGTACCCCCTCCCATCACAGACCCAGAGGCCAGGAGGAAATAATAGTTTCATGGACCTGACCCAGGGACCCCCTGCTCTGTGCACCTAGGGACTTGGTGCCCTGTGTCGCAGTTTCTCTAGCCATGGCTAAAAGGGAACAAAGTACAGCTTGGGCTGTGGCTTCACAGGGTGCAAGCCCCAAGCCTTGGCTGCTTCCATGTGATGTTGAGCCTATGGGTGCACAGAAGTCAAGAATTGAGGTTTAAGAACCTCTGCCTAGATTTAAGAGGATGTATAGAAATTCCTGAATGTCCAGGCAAGAGTTTGCTGTAGGAGTGGGGCCCTCATGGAGAACCTCTGCTAGGGCAGTGCATAAGGGAAATGTGGGGTGTGAGCCCCTGCACAACAGTATCCCTATTGGAATACTGTCTAGTGGAGCTGTGAAAAGAGATCCACTGTACTCCAGACCTCAGAATGGTAGATCCTCCTACAGCTTGCACTGTGCACCTGGAAAAGCTGAAGACAATGCCAGCAGTGAAAGCACCTGGGAGGGAGGCTATACCCTGCAAAGCCATGGAGTTGGAGCTGCCCAAGACCCTGTGGACCCACCTCTTGCATCAGTGTGACCTGGATGTGAAACATGGAGTCAAAGGAGATCATTTTGGAGCTTTAATATTTAACTGCCCTGCTGGATTTCAGACTTCCATGGGGCCTGCACCCCTTTGTTTTGACCAATTTTTCCCATTTGGAATGGCTGTATTTACCCAATGCCTGTACCTATATTTTATCTAGGAAGTAACTAACTTGCTGTTGATTTTACAGGCTCATAAGTAGAAGGGATTGCCTTGTCTCAGATGAGACTTTGGACTGTGGACTTTTGAGTTAATGCTAAAATGAGTTAAGACTTTTGGGGATCGTTGGGAAGGCATGATTGGTTTTGAAATGTGAAGACATGAGATTGGGAGGGACCAGGGGTGGAATGATATAGGTTGGCTGTGTCCCCACCGAAATCCCATCTTGAATTGTAGCTTCCATAATTCCCACATGTTGTGGGAGGGTTCCAATGGAAGACAGTTGAATCATGAGGATAGTTTCCCCACACTGTTCTCATGGTAGTGAATAAGTCTCATGAGATCTGATGGTTTTATAATGGGAAGACCCTTTCACTTCATTCTCATTTTCTCTTGTCTGCCACCATGTAAGGCATGCCTTTGCCTTTCACCATGATGGTGAGGCATCCCCAGTCATGTGGAACTGTGAGTCCATTAAACTTCTTTTTCTTTATAAATTACCCAGTCTCAGGTATGTCTTTATCAGCAGTGTGAAAACGAACTAATACATTATGTGTCTTCTTTTGAGAAATGTCTGTTCATGTCCTTTGCCCATTTTTTACCAGATGATTTGTTTTCTTGCTTTTGAGTTGTTTGAGTTCCTTGTAATGAATTTCATAGAAATGAGTAGATAGGTGGTTACCAGAAGCTAGGAGAAAAGGGAGAGGGATGAGAAAAGGGAAGATGTTGATTAAAGGGTACAAAGTTTCAGTTAGACTGGAGGAACTGCATGGTGACCATAGTTGTAAATGTGTATTTCAAAATTGCTAAAATAATAGATTTTAAATATTATTACTACAAAAACATGATAAATTGTTAAGGTGATGGATTTGTTAATTAGTTTTATCAATGTTTCTACAATGTATACATAGATCAAAACATCACATTATACCCCATAAATATACACAATTATTATTTGTCAACTAAAATAAATAAAAATAAATTGAAAATGCATAATATCTTTTATGGAAGATCTTACTTATATTTTAAAATTCTGCTATGACCGTGCCCAATTTTTTTCTATTCTCTCTTGCTTTTTTTCCAGGCTAAGAAAACATAAGAGTCTCTTTGCAGAAAATAAATATATTCAAAATTCTCATCTATATAAAATGCAACCTTTAATGAAATATTGTTTATATAGTAATACTAAGAAAAAATGAGATTTATGCATTCTAGTATTTCATCTTCTTTTAAATAATTTTTTAAAACTTTTAAAAAAATGTTTTAAAACTTACGGAGAGTAGAATATCCTTAGCTTTTTATGTATGTGATGATTAGTATGGAAAAGATGTTCAAAGAAAATAAAGCAGCTCCCTAAACACTGGAAAACAAAGGAAGCAGCATGTAATTTAATGATAAATATCTCTGAGGACTTTATAATTACCTTCTAATATGGCATTTATATTTAGAAAATTAATTTACTCCTTTTTATGGTCCCACATCCAATTCTAGAAATATGCTTTTAAGACATCATTGCTTAATTATAAAAGAAGCATTAACAAAGTAGACTTTTAAAATCTGAATTTGCACATTTGAGCATTTCCACTAGGGTTTAAGACCTTTTCTAGACCTTTGATTTGCTATATAAAAAACTGTATATTAAACATTTGCCAACAATTTTCTAATGTGCATTGTAAATACATGATTACATCTGTTTCTTCATTTGAGTCTCATAGTGCATACTTAAGGGGATTTTCTTCTACTGATATTCAATTGATTTAATTAGGCAAGTTCCACTAATGTCCTAATTGGAAGACAGACTTTTTAGCATTCGCTTGAGATTAGATTGCATTCATGGAATCATAATTATTTTGATGGCTTGCCACAGTGCATACAGTAGAAGAACTGTGTACTGGCTGAATTTTTAATGAAGTCAACTTTTTACTTTCATTTTCCTGAAATTTTTCTCTTTATTTTGCATATAAGGTTGTTTCTCAAAGTGCCCATTGTAGGTTTTATATTTTTTCCAGTTGTAATTCTCTTTCTAATATGTCCCATCACAAACACTTTAATAACATTTTGTTGTATATTTATGACTGTGAAATGAAAAAAAGACAAATCAGTCTTGATCTGAAGACAATGCTGGAAAATAACAATATGAAAAATTATATATTAGAGCCCAATTGCGGCATACTACATTTTGTTTTATAAGTTATTAATATTTTACATACTAATTATAATTTTTGTCCAATTGTGTCTTATACTAGCTCATCTAAATTTATAATTCTAAAAAACCCTGTTATGACCTTGCTATGCTGTAATCACTGTGTTAGCATTGGGGATACAAGGATAACTATAATTATTTTTCTGGAAGAATTTCATCCAAAAGTGGAATTAATGCCTTAAAAAATTCTGTGAAAAATAACTTGTTTTTTAAGTTATTATCTGAAATAATTTTGCTTTTCATTTATATGTATATTCTACCTATAATTTAATGTCATGATGAATTCCCAGTGTGTCTTTTTTCCTTACAAGTCATTAGGCTCTGATCTTTTTTTTTTCTTAGCCCAGCATTTCAGAGGTCTTCAGCCTTTAAAAAAATATATAAAATTATGTATGTAGTTGCAATATATGTTAAGTATATAAAGAGTCAGTTATGTACAGCCTCTTTGGAAAAGCAGGCAGTTTTATTCAAAAGTCCAATAGTTAAAATTTCATCCATCAAAGACCCATATATTCTACTCCTAAATGTTTATTCAAGGGAAATAAAACCAAATATCCACAAAACATCTAGGTGAACGTTTATGGCAGTCTTATTAACCAAAGCCATTATCATTAACCAAAAACTGGAAACAATCTAAATGTTCATTAACTAGTGAATGATCAACAGACTAGCATGTCCATATGATGGAATACTAATCAGCAATTAAAATGAATGGAATACGATGTCTTATGTTAGGCTGCTATAACAAATTACCTTCAATGGGATGGCTTAAATGACAGGCATTTGTTTCTCACATTGCTGGAGGCTGGGAAGTTCAAGGTCAAGGAGTTTTCTTGCTGTATCCTCACATGGTAGAGAGAGTCATAACTTTTCTCATGTCTCTTTTTTTTTTAAATGATCACTAGTCACAACATAAGGGCTCCACCCTCATGGCATAATCACCTTCTAAAGGCCCCATTTCCAAATACTGTGACATTTGGGATTAGGGCTTTAATGTACGAATTTGGGGGGGCACGTTCAGTCCATTCGATACAGGTATACAGAAGAACATGAGTGAATTTCAGCATCATTATGCCGAGTGAAGGAAATCAGAAACAAAATACTATCAAATATTTGATTCTATTTTTATAAAACTCTAGAAAATGCAAACTTACATACAGCCCTAGAAAGCAGATCACTGTTTCCATGTGGATGGTTATGGAAGGTGGGATGGATTACAAAGGAACATAAGGAATTTTTTATTAAAAGGGGTGAAGAATTTTTTATTTTGTTTGTTGCGATTGTTTCATGCACATGACATATGTCAAAACTTAGTTGTATACTGTAAATATGTGAAGTTTACTGTATGTCAATTACACATGAGCAAAGTTGCAAAAAAATTACTTGGGAGGTAAGAGAAATTGATGTATGTTATAAAAACATGGAGAAAACCACAGCAATGACCAGCAAAAATAAGTTATTAAAAATGATAATGAACATGAATAGTCAACCCCAGGAAATAATGGATTCCCTAAAGTGTTTCCAGTGGAGTTTTAAATAACTAATTTTCATTTCAGATGATCAGACCTTTAAAATTATCCCTTTATTTTGATTGATAGAATTTACTTTTGATATCTGCCTTTACTATTTTGTTTCTGATGGAGAATTCTTCACTGCAAAAGAGGCTATTTTAATGTTTTAAGCTTTTCTTTCATTATCTCCATTATACTTATCCATTGTTTTATTTTGATTACATAATTAGAGAAAAATAATATAAAGAAAATACTTTGACATTTTTTTCAAAAATACAATTTTCTTGGTCAGCTTCAGTAATAGAAACTTTCAAAAAAAAAAAAAATGGCACTGTGAACCTATTGGAGCCCAAGGCTGTTTATTAACTGAAAAGCTCCATGTATGTAATATAATTAATGTGTTAAGTTACTAACTGGAATTTTAATTTTACAAAAGATGAAAATATCTTCAATTCAAACATGGCAAGGGTGCTGGAGTGGAATGATTTTGTTTTTGTTTCTGTTTGTGTCTCTGGGAAAATCAATTGGATGTAAGGATATGAGGATCTTAGTACTGGGATACTTTTGAGTAGTTTGAACTGAGTGAAAAGGCATGACACATTGACATATTGTTTCTTCTATATGATATGACATTTTTTAGGATTGTACAACATTACTTAAAAGAGAAGACACATATGAGAGAAAGCTTTCATGTTCAATAGTGCTTTTTGTTATTGTAGTGTAATTTTTCTGCAGTTAAAATATTAGTAGTAATATAAAAATTTTGAACACTGTGTTTTCAGACAAAAATAAAGAAGAACTATAAACAAATGTTGAACTGTTTTTAGAAGGTCTGGTTTTCACAGTGGTTTAGGTTAGCAATTTTAAGCTACTTTCTCTGTGATCCAGGAATAAATGAAAGAGTAAATATTTTGAAAATAATGGAAACTGTTTCTTATTAGAGAAAGGAGTTACAAATATGGAAAGGAGAAAGAAAGGAAAGAAAAGAGGAAGGAAAAAAGGAAGGAAGAGAGGAAGGGAGGGAAAGAGAAAGAAAGAAAACTATAATTAAATAGGAATTGGAGATATAATTTGGGTGTATGTGTGGGTACGTGGGGATATAGATATAGGTAATAAATAGGTGTGTACATATGTATATGTGTATTATTTTTAACTAGCTCCGTGTGCTGAAAGGGTCCCAATAGCAATGAACATCCCTAGTTCTTAGACTTTGAGTTCTGAAATTATTCATAACTTAAAAGTTTCCAGAGATCCTTAGAGAAATTACTGCTTTCAGTGCAGGGACAGGAATATCTTGCTGTGTTAAAAATTAGCGCACATTAGAAAATAATTGGAATATGACAAAAGAACACAAGAATTAGCTTGAAGGTGCCCCCACTGACTATATCTGGAGTAATTTAAGCATCAAAATTAAGTAATAATTGTAATGAATTATAACATAGAAAAAAACAGGAATCTGTGAGTCAACATGTATAGATTCATAAAAATGATTGTTTTATTAAATTTATTAACCTAAGATCTGTTATGTTTATGACGCCCATTCATTTTATATAGATTAAAGATGTGTTTCCATATTTTGAAATATAATTTTGCATACTTCAGAAATATTTTAATTTTTGTGTGTGTTTTCCAGATTTTTTTGAATACTTATTCTTATGTGCTTTTTCATCTTCTTTGTTGTTATTATAAATAGGGTTTTTCTACTTAGTGTGTCTTCTAATTAATAATTGTTTGTGTATGTGAAGGATATTTGTTTCTGTGTGTTAATTTTGTATCTTTCTACCTTACTACATTATTGTATTATCATTGAGTCTTTAGGATTTTCCAGATGTGCTATTATATAATTTGCAAATAGATACAGTGTTACTTCTTTAAAAATGTTTAAGCCTCTAGTGATGTCTCTTGTTTTCCTGCATAGGCTAATACTTTCAGTACAGTACTTTCAGTACAATTAAATATTATTGGAGGTAACACTTACCTTTTCACTTCCTGATTTTAGTGAAATACGCCCAGTATTTACTGATTGAGTGAAATTGATAACTTTATAACTAAGCATATATATTGTTATCTAGAAAATATTTTTTATTCTTATTTTATTGGATGCTTTTGTTAAAATTGTGAGTAGGTATTTATTAAGCTTTGTTAAACGTCTTTCTAACATTTACGAGATGATCATATGACTGTTCTTTTTAGAGATATTAATATGGTGTGTTATGATCAATTTTATAATCTTAAATAAGCATTACATTCCTAGAATAAGCCCCATTTGTTCATGGTTTATTATTTTCTTAATGTTTTTTTGAATTCTGTTCACAATTATTTTATTTAGGATTTTTGCATCATTTTCATAAGTGTATTTGGCCTATAATTTTCTTTTTCATATCACATTTATAAGATTTAAGAATCAACAGTATATTTCCTTTATGAAAAGAATTTGGAAGTTTGTTCTTCATTTTCTATGCCTTAGAATAATTTATGTAGCTTTAGACTAGGTTTAACAGTAATAACAACTTTATAGTTAGAATTCCCCAGTGAAATCTGGGTCTGATGCTTTCTTGATAACTGTTTTTTCTTTTTATACAAAATTTGACATTTTTTAGCTTTGTATTTCTAACAAAACAGATTTTAGTAAACTGTACTTTCTAAAGAAATAATGCACTTTATCTAAGTGTTCAAATTTATTTAAATCGAGGTCTGAAAAGTAGGCTAGTGTGACTTTTTTCATTTCTTCTGATTCAATAATTATTTCCCTGTTGTCAACTGTCAATCCTTATTTTAAAAAAATTATGATTCCCCCTTTTTTAAAAAAATTAGATTAGCTACTGGTGTGTTTATTTTGTTAATTCTTTCAAAGAACCAGGATTTTAATCTTTTAAAATTAGATTTATTATTTAAAAAAATTCTCTACTTTCAAAATTCTTGCCCTTTTTATTTCCTTTCTTTGCTTTCTTTTGCTTTATTTGGTTGTCATTTTCCTACATCTTTTACATGATAATTTATTTTTATTATTTCCTTTAATTGAGTTTTTAAGACTTTAATCACCACTTTTTATATTCCATACATTATGATAAAGTAGTGTTACTATTGTTTTTAGAAATTCTATAATTTGAGTTTGTATTTTCATTTTTACTGGCACTATTTAGTATTAAGTTCTTTAAATTTTGGATGGAAAGGTCTTTATGGCTATTTTTTCTATTTTAAAATTTCTTGTTTTATTTCATTATGATCAGGAAGTGTCATTAATATTTCTATTTTATGAACCTTACTGTAGGCACATTCTTTGTAATGTAAAATGTATGATTTTTGGCGGGTGAATTTTTTATGTGTGTTTGAGAAGTTGTGTTTTATATTATCAGGCTGTAAAGTTCAACATATATCCCTAAGATTTATATTATTGGTGTATTGTTTATTTCTACATCTCTCTTTATTTTGGGACCATTCGAACTGTCTTGAACTGAATATTTGAGTTTAATGACTCCTATTAGTGTGCTTCTACCTATTATTCTCAAGTCTCCTGCAATTTTTGTTTTATAATTGTCAGAGATACATTATTTGATACATGAAGTCATAGATTGCCTTTTAGCTCAGAAAATGTTCTTTATTATAATTAATACTTTTTGGATTGAATTCTAATTTTTATAATTTATGATCACAGACTTTTTATTATAATGTTGATTACATTTGCCTGGTATACCTTCGTCTTTGCTTACCCTTTTATTTTTCCCAGACTTTTGAAATCCCTTTGTTTCATATATGTAGTTTTGTTCATAGAATCGTATGTATGTTATTATTTTGTTACCTATATGAAAATTATTTTAACAAGTGAGTTAAGTTTATTCACACTTATTTCTGTAAGTAATATATGTAGTTTCTATTCTGTCATCATATTTTGTTATATTACATTTTCATGAAAATGTATAGGAAGGAGTTTTCTTTTTCCTGTCCATACCTTTTGGCTTAGATATCCCTCTAGCTATGAATGTATTATCAAGAACATACATACTGTGTTTTCTGGGAGAAATAATATTAATCCCTTAGGATATGACATGATTTTTAGAGAGGACAGGGCAGAAGTTGTCATATTTGAATAAGACACATCAGATTATTATGATGATATTAAATATAAATTAGCATATAAGGAGAAATAATTGTGTACTGGTTGAAAGAAATACCTGAGCAGAATTTTAAATGAAGGAGATGTAATTTACAGAGCATCAAATCACAAATGGAAGACTTGGGTTCTTGTCCTGATTCTGTCAACCAGTGATGTAAGCAAGTCATATTATTGGTGGGAAGATGACCTACAACTTCTAGACAAATATTTGAGGCTCAAACCATTACTAGATGTGAAAAGAAATTAAAAATTATATTATCTGAAATACTCTCAGGAAATTCCTGAATACTACTTGATTAGCTTCTTATTGGAGGGCAGGACAATACTTCTAAAGGTTATGTTTGAGTAATAGTAGATAATGACAGAACTGCTTTCTAAAGTGGCAGGGTCTGGTTTACTACAGGAGCTTGGCTGCTGAGCAGACATACAAGTTTAAGGTTACAGATGCATCATTCTAGATGAAAAAGAAAGGCTGAACCCTGCTAATCAAGGGTTGTCTTTTCCAGTTATCTCCTATACTGCATTCAACTCATAATCTAAATAAATATTTTTTAAAAATCTAAATGCATCAATATACCTAAATGCTGAAAATGTCAAAAGCTTATCTGTTTAAAAATGCACCAAAATATTTACCTTCTTGTGTTGCTAAACAATTAGTCTACCTGGGCTCTGTACAACTCTCAGTCTAGTTCTGACCTAGAACAAGTAACAGAGCCTTTAACTTTTAATTTTTTCATTAATAAACAAAGATGACATTTTAGAGGGCATTTTAGAGCTAATTTTAGTTTTAAAATTCTAAACTAAATGAATATAGATTATTCTATTCTAATTTACTACTTATTAAATTTTTGAAAATAATATTAAGGTGTTTTGTATATAAACTGAGTATTGGGGACTTAGTAACACTTTTGACAGTTAAACTCATCAACAAACAATTTAGCAAAATAACTTATGAGCTCTTCAAATTTTCTTTGTTTCTGGTCCTACGATTTATTGACCATAGGCATATTTTTCAGAAAAGTCACATGCTCGAGATACAAAAATAATTAATACTGAAAACTGTATCAAAAGACTTCTGGTTCTGCATAATGTGAGATAAGATAACTCGAAATTTCTCTTACTACAAAAGCTTTGAAATGCTTGATAAATTATAACAAAAATTGTAAGGATGACCTTTTAAAAGAAAGTGGAGATATTTATCAGGCAACAAAAAAAGGCAATTGAAAATTGGTTTGGTAAACACATGGTTTGATACTGTGTTTATCTTTGTTTTTGGAGGGAGTAGGAGAGTTACAGATCTCAGATATACATTCTAACAGCTGTGCAGGAAAAAAAGATGTAGACTTGGAGCTGTCTGAGATGGGGAGTTGTAAATGAGACAACACGAACCCAGAAACTGTAAAGGAGTACACTCTATGTGAAAAAGCAGACCAGCAAAATGTACTAGCCAAAACAAAAATTTAACAGGAGAGCATTTTGTTGGAATCTGAGCTCCAATAATTAAAAAATAACTTCCCTGAGAATTTTAACCGTGGGCCTGTGCCTCACACAGGCTTATGATCTTAACTTATGCTACCTCTAATGTCTGGGAATCCATATGCTAAGAAATTAATATAAAAATTGTCCCTGAAAGGAAGTTCCTGTGATAAAAATATGAAAGTATCCTGAAAAGACATGACCTCAGGCCTGGATGCCTAACATATCCACAGATGAACCTCTGCCAAAGATGAACTCACCATCAAAATTATAGTATCAATGAGGAAATAATCCACCATAAATCTGATTCAGATGCTACAGTAAGTAGCAGAGGTAGACAAAAGAATCAGATAAAAACTATAAAAATATTTTTAAATGGCTAAAGGCATAAATGAAAAAACTGAAATATAAGGCAAGCAAGACACTATGAAAAATGAACAGGGAAATTGAAGATAAATCAAGTAGACCTTAAGAATTAAAATATATGGAAATTATAGTAATAATGTTTTTTAAAAAGATCAATGAATATGTGTGACAGATACTTCAAGTTGCTTTTACAATACCCATTTTCTGTTTCTTTTAAAAAATAAAACCCCTGATTTTGTTTGGATTGGCAATATAATTATTAAACAAACAGAGACTGCATTGCTTGGCATCCTTACAGCAGTGTATCCATGTGATAATATTTTGGTCAAATTGCTATTGATGATTCCCTCCTCTTTGTTACTTTATTCTTATTTCCTGAAAGGCAACAGAAGGAATAAAATGAAGTATCCAATTTGCTATCATAAGGCAATCATGAGTATCAACCACATGTTAAATAGAGTAGAAAACAGAAGAGCTTGGTAACTGGTATTACTATGGGACTGCTGCATCAGTCCTGGACTGCCAACTTTCAGTTGTCATGTTGTGTGATAAAAATAAATTCCTGGCCGGGCACGGTGGCTCAAGCTTGTAATCCCAGCACTTTGGGAGGCCGAGACGGGTGGATCACGAGGGCAGGAGATCGAGACCATCCTGGCTAACACGGTGAAACCCCGTCTCTACTAAAAAATACAAAAAACTAGCCAGGCGAGGTGGCGGGCGCCTGTAGTCCCAGCTACTCAGGAGGCTGAGGCAGGAGAATGGCATAAACCTGGGAGGCGGAGCTTGCGGTGAGCTGAGATGCGGCCACTGCACTCCAGCCTGGGCGACAGAGCAAGACTCCGTCTCAAAAAAAAAAAAAAAAAAAAAAAAAAAAAAAAAAAAAATTCCTATTTGGTCAATACTGTAATAGGCTTCTGTTATGTGTAGCTTTATAACATCTAAAATGGGTAAAACAAAAGACAAGGAGAAAGTTAATATACTGAAAGACAGATTTGAAGTAAGTTCCCAAAATATACCAGAGATAATCAGTTGGAAAATGTATTGGAGACATTAGGAGAAAAGAATGAGAATTTACAGAATGCATCTGGTAAGAATCTCACAAGGAGTTAATTGAAAATTTGCGAGAGATTATATCTGAAGAGGTCATAGCTGACATTTTTCTAATGTAAATGAAAATGTGACTTCTCAGATTCAGTGGTGCTGAATCTAGTTCCAACAAAGATAAGTAAAAAGTACACATCTAGATGCAGCATAATGAGATAGCAAAATGCCAAAGGGAAAGGAGATTATCTAAAAATAAAGCAGCCAAAGATAAAAGATTATCAATAGTTGAGGAGAAAATAATACACTCTAGAAGGCTTAAACAGAAAGTTTATTGCAGTATATCACGGGCTTGTGTCGGTACTAAATGGATCAATAAACAGATTCTAGGCTGCACTTTCAGGAATGCACCCAAAGCTACTCCTCAGACCTGGGCCAGCATGGGACCTGCTTGCTGCTCCTGCACAATTAATTATTTACTTGTCTGAATGAGAGGTTGCCAGTATAGCTGCTGGACCCCAGACCTAGCTACTGCTGCTTGATCAGAAAGCCAAATGCCCAAGTTATTTTTACCTTGCTGCAACTGTCAGTTTGAGGCAGGCTGCCTTTAATTTATTCTCCCTAGCAACGAAATTCTGATGCCCTGCCTCCTCTTTCACATAACTCAGTTCCAAATTCAAGCTTACACAAATGCATTTGACTAGCAAAAAATCTTACTTAGATCACTAGCTGTGAAAATTTCCAGGAAATACAGTTTTCAGCTTTATAGTCTCCAAAATACAGCAGGACAGAGTAGAAGGAAGTTGAAAAAAAGTTTATGATCCCATCTATATTCTACATCACACATATCAAAAAAGGATAATTAGCTCAATATGATTTTCAGTACCAAAAATCAGCCAGAAGACAATTCAGAGTGCCAAGGAAACAGATTTTTTTTTTTTTTTTTAAAGAATTTACCCTAACAGACCCGTTCTGAAAGAACTACTAAATAATATACTTCATTAAGAAGGATATCAAACCTACAGAGGAAGAGAAATATGTAAGAATAAATGATTTTCTTTTTTTTTTTTTTGAGACGGAGTCTCGCTCTGTCACCCAGGCTGGGGTACAGTGGCGCCATCTTGGCTCACTGCAAGCTCCGCCTCCCAGGTTCACGCCATTCTCCTGCCTCAGCCTCCTGAGTAGCTAGGACTACAGGCACCCGCTGCTGCGCCCGGCTAATTTTTTTTTTTTTGTATTTTTAGTAGAGAAAACGTTTTTCGTTTTTGTGGGTACGTAGTATATGTATGTATTTATGGGGTACATGAGATACTTTGATACAGGCATACAGTGCATAATAATCAAATTCTGGTAAGTGAGGTATTTTTCACGTCAAGCACTTATCCTTTTTTGTTATGGACAATTCAATTATACTCTTTTAGTTATATTAAAATGTACAATAAATTATTGTTGACTGTAGTTACCCTGTTGTACTATCAAATACTGTTATAGATCTTATTCATTCTCTCTAACCATATTTTTACCCACTAACAATTCCCCATTCCCTCTACTCAGAACTACCCTTCCTGGCCTCTGGTAAAACCATTATTTTACTCGATATCTCCATGAGTTCAATTGTTTTAATTTTTAGCTCCCACATATAAGGGAGAATATGCAATATTTGTCTTTCTGTGCCTGGCTTCTATCATTTAACATAATGACCTCCAGTTCCATCCACGTTGTTTCAAATAACAGAATCTCACTTTTTTATGGTTACATAGTATTCCATTGTGTATGTGTACCACATTTTCTTTATCCATTTGTCTCCTGATGGACACTTAGGTTGCTTCCAAATTTTGGCCATTGTGAATAGTGCTGCCATAAACATAGGAGTGCGGATATCTCTTTGATATACTGATTTCTTTTCTGTGGTGTACTTTGGTGTAAACATAGCAGTGGGATTGCTGGATCATGTGGTAGCTCTAGTTTTAGTTTTTTTAGGAACCTCCAAACTGTTCTCCATAGTGGTTGTACTAATTTACATTCCCACCAGCAGTGGCCAAAGGATCCCTTTTCTCTACATCATTGCCAGCATTTGTTATTGGCTATCTTTAGGATAAAAGTCATTTTAACTTGGTTGAGATGATATCTCATTATAGTTTTTATTTGCATTTCTTTGATGATCAGTGATGTTGAGCATTTTTTTCATATGCCTATTTGTCATTTGTATGTCTTCTTTTGAGAAACGTCCTATTCAAATCTTTTGCCCATTTTCAAATCAGATTATTATATTTTTCCTATAGAGTTGTTTGAGGTCCTATATCTGGTTATTAATCCCCTAACAGATGGATAGTTTGTAAATATTTTCTGCCATTCTGTGGGTTGTCTCTTCACTTTGTTGATTGTATCCTTTGCTGTGCAGAAGCTTTTTTAACTTGATGTGATCCTATTTGTCCATTTTTGCTTTAGTTGTCTGTGCTTGTAGGGTATTACTCAAGAAATCTCTGCCTATTCCAATTCCTGGAGAGTTTTCCCAATGAAACATCATATTGAATGCGGAAAAGCTGAAACCATTTTAAACCCTGAGAACTGGAACAAGACAAGGATGTACAGTTTTACCACTTCTATTCAACATAGTACTTGAAACTTTAGCCAGAGAAATCAGACAAGAGAAAGAAATAAAATGCATCTAAATTGATAAAGAGGAGATCAAACTATCTTTATGCTGATGATATGGTCATATATCTAGAAAACCCCAAAGACTCATCCAAAAAGCATCTAGATCTGATAAATGAATTCAGTAAAATTTCAGTATACAAAATCAATGTACACAAATCAGTAGCATGGCTCTACACCAACAATGACCAAGCTGAGAAGCAAATCGAGAACTCAATCTGTTTTACAACAGTTAAAATAAAATAAAATAAAATAAACTTAGGAATATACCCGACCAAGGAGGTGAAAGACCTCTACAAGGAAAACTATAAAACACTGCTGAACAAAATTATAGACGACACAAAGAAGTGGAAACATATTCCATGCTCATGGATGAGCAGAATCAGTATTCTGAAAATGACCATACTGCCCAAAGCAATCTACAGATTTAATGCAGTTCCCATAAAAGGACCATCATGATTCTTCACAGAACTAGAAAATACAATCCTAAAATTCATATGGAACAAAAAAAGAGCCTGCATAGCCAAAACAAGGCTAAGAAAAAGGAACTCATTTGGAGGAATCACATTACCTAACTTTAAACTATACTACAAGGCTATAGTTAACAAGGCAGCGTGCTACTGTTATACGAATTGGCACATAGACCAATGGAATAGAATGTAGAACTCAGAAATAAAGTCAGATTCTTACAGGCAACTGATCTTTGACAATGCGAACAAGAACATAGGATGGAGAAAGGAACCCTGCTCAACAAATGGTGCCAGAATAATTGGCAGGCCACATGTAGAAGAATGAAACTGGATCTTCATCTCTTATCTTATACAAAAATAAAGTCAAGATGGATCAAATACTTAAATCTAAGACCTGAAACCGTAAAAGTTCTAGAAGGTAACATCAGAAAAACACTTCTCACCATTGGCTTAGGCCAAGAGTTGATGACCAAGGACTCAAAAGCAAATGCAGGCTGGGCATATAATCACGCATATAATCCCAGCACTTTGGGAGGCCGAGTTGGGCGGATCACGAGGTCAGGATTTTGAGACCTGCCTGGCCAACATGGTGAAACCCCAAAGTGAGACTCTGTCTCAAAAAAAAAAAAAAAAAAAAAAAAAAGAAAAGAAAGAAAAAGTAAATGCAACAAAACAAAATAAATAGATGGATCCAATTAAATTAAAAACTTATACACAGCAAAAGAAATAATCAGCAGAGTAAATATACGCCCCACAGAGTGGGAGAAAAGAGAAAATACTCGAAAACTGTGCATTCAACAAAGGACCAATATCGAGAATCTACAGGTAACTCAAACAAATCAGTAAGAAAAGAACTACATTTAATCCCATCAAAAAGTGACCAAAGGACATGAATAGACAATTCTCAGAAAAGATCTACAAATAGCTAACAAACGTATGAAAAAAACAATGTGTGAAACAAACAATGTTTGAAAAAAGAGGTCAATATTGCTAATTGTCAGGGAAATGTAGATTAAAATTACAATGAGATCCCACCTTACTCCTGCAAGAATGGTCATAATTTAAAAATTTTAAAAAGTAGATGTTAGCATGGATGTAGTGAAAAGGAAACACTTTTACACTGCTGTTGGGAATGTAAACTAGTACAAATACTATGGAAAGTAGTATGGATATTCCTTAAAGAACTAAAAGTAGAGCTACCATTTGATCCAATAATCCCACTACTGGGTATCTACCCAGAGGAAAGAAGTCATTATATGAAAAAGACACTTGCACACACATGTTATAGCAGCACAATTCACAATTCCAAAAATATGGAATCAGCTTAAATGTCCATCGACCAATGAGTGGATAATCAAAATGTGGTTTATGTACACCATGGAATACTACTCAGCCATGAAAAGGAATAAAATAATGGCATTCACAGCAACCTGGATGGAGTTGGCGACCATTATTTTAGGTGAAGTAACTGAGGAATGGACAACCAAATGTCTATGTTCTCACTTATAAGTGGAAGCTAAGCTATGAGGACACAAAGGGATAAGAATCATATAATGGACTCTGGGGACTCAGAGAGATGGTAGGATGGGAGAGAGGGATAAAAGACTACACATTGGGTACAATGTACACTGCTCAGATGATGGGTACACCAAAATCTCAGAAATCACTACTAAATAACTTCTTTGTGTGACTGAAAACCACCTGTTTCTCCAAAACTATTGAAATAAAATAAATTAAAAAATGAATAATATGCCATGCTACTCTTTCCTGGCCTGTAAGGTTTGTATGAAAAATTCTGCTGTCAGACATGTTGGAGCTCCATTCTATGTTATTTGTTTCTTTTCTCTTGCTGCTTTTAGAGTTCTTTCTTGATCCTTGACCTTTGGGAATTTGTTTATTAAATGACTTGAGGTAATCTTGTTTGTGGTAAATCTGCTTAGCTTTCTGTATCCTTCTTATAATTGAATGTTGTTATCTCCTCTAGGTTTGGAAAGTTATCTGATATTATCACTTTTATTAAACTGTCTACCCTTGTCTCTCACTCTACCTCCTCTATATGGCCAATAACTCAGATTTGCCAGTTTGAGACTATTTTGTAGATCTTGGAGGTATGCTTTATTGTTTTTTATTAATTTTTTTGTATCGTCCAACTGCATATTTTCACATAGCTTTTCTTCAAGCTCACTAATTCTTCCTTCTGCTTGATAAATTCTGATATTAGGAGAGTGTGATGCATTCCTCAGCATTTCAATTGCATGTTTCAACTCTAGAAAGTCTACTTGATTTTTAAAATTATTTTAATTTATTTGTTAAATTTATCTGATAGAAATCTGATTTCCTTTCCTGTGTTATCTTGAATTTGTTTGAGTTTCCTCAACTCAGCTATTTTGAATTTTCTATCTGAAAGGTCACATATCTCTGTTTTTCCAGGATTGCTGTCTTGTGCCTTGTTTTGTTTATTTGGTGATTTTCTTTTATCAGAGTATAACTGAAGGAGATAGAGACATGAGTAAACCTTGAAAAAAATGAATGAATCCAGGAGCTATTTTTTGAAAAAATTAATAAAATAGATAGGCTGCTAGTTAGACTAATAAAGAAAAAAATAGAGAAGAATCACATACACACAATCAGAAATGATAAGGGGATATCACCACTGACCCTACAGAAATATAAACAATCATTAGAGAATACTATAAGCACATTTATGACCATAAACTAGAAAATCTAGAAGAAATGGTTAGATTCTTGAAACATACACCCTCCCAAAACTGAAACAGGAAGAAATGGAATCCCTGAATAGACCAATGGTGAGTTCCGAAATTGAGATAGTGATGAATAGCCTACCAACCAAAAAAAAGCCAACACCAGATGGATTCACAGCTAAATTCTTCCAGAGCTACAAAGAAGAGCTTGTATCATTTCTATGGAAACCATGACAAAAAGTTGAAAAGAAGGGACTCCTCTCTAACTCATTCTTTGATGCCAGAACCATTCTGATACGAAAAGATAGCAGGGATACAAGAGAAAAAGAAAACTTCAAGTCAATATCTTTGGTGAACATCAATGCAAAAATCCTTAATAAAATACTGGCAAACTGAATCCAGCAGCACATCAAAAAGCTCATTCACCACAATCAAGTTGGCTTCATTTCTGGAATGCCAGGCTTTTTCAACATATACAAATCAATAAATGTGATTCATCCCATAAACAGAATAAAGACAAAAACCACATGATTATCTTAATAGATGCAGAGAAGGCCTTTGATAAAACTCAACGTCTCTTCATGTTAAAAACACTCCATGAAGTAGGTATTGAAATAACATACTTCAAAATAATGAGAGCCATATGTTACAAACCCACAGCCAATATCGTACCAAATGAACAAAACCTGGAAGCATTCCCCTCGAAAATCAAGACAAGGATGCCCTCTCTCACCACTTCTCTTCAACATAGTATTGGAAATTCTGGCCAGGGAAATCAAGCAAGAAAAAGAAATAAAGCATATTCAGATAGGAAGAGAGGAAGTAAAATTATCTTTGTTTGCAGATGACATGATCCTATATCTAGAAAATATCATTGTCTCAGTCCAAAAGCTTCTTAAGCTCATAAACAACTTCAGCAAACTCTCAGGATACAAAATCCATGAGCGAAAATTGCCAGCATTCCTATATACCAACAACAGGTAAGCTGAGAGCCAAATCATGTGTAAGCTCCTATTCACAATTGTTAAAAAGGAATAAAATACCCAGGAATACAGCTAACATGGGAAGTGAAGGATCTCTTTAAGGAGAACTACAAATCACTGCTCAAATAAATCAGAGAGTACACAAACAAATGGAAAAACATTCCATGCTCATGGATAAGAATCAGTATCATGAAAATAGCCATTCTGCCCAAAGTAATTTATAGATTCAATGCTATTTCCATTAAACCACCATTGACATTCTCCACAGAGTTAGAAAAAACTATTTCAGAATTCATATGCAACTAAAAAAGTGGTCAAATAGCCAAGAAAATCCTAAACAAAAAGAACATAGCTGGAGGCATCAGGCTACCTGACTTCAAACTATAGTCCAGGGCTACCGTAAACAAAACATGGTACTGGTGCAAAAACAGACACATAGAGGAATAGAACAGAATAGATAACTCAGAATTAAGACCACATACCTACAGCCATCTGATATTTGACAAACCTGACAAAAACAAGCAATGGAGAAAAAATTTCCTATTTAACAAATGGTGCTGCAAAAACTGGCTAGCCATATGCAGCAAATTGAAACTGGACCTTTTTCTTATACTATATTCAAAAATTAATGCAAGATGAATTAAAGACTTAAATGTAAAACCCAAAACTATAAAAACCCTAGAAGAAAATCTAGGCAATACCATTTAGGACATAGGCATGGACAAAGATTTCATGATGAAAACGCTGAAAGCAATTGCAACGAAAGCCAAAATTGACAAATGGGATCTAATTGAACTAAAGAGCTTCTGCACGGCAAAAGAAACTATCATCAGAGTGAACAGGCAACCTACAGAATTGGAGAAAAGTTTTGCAATTAATCTATCTGACAAAGGTCTAATAATCAGAGTCTAGAGGAACTTAAGTTTACAAGGAAAAAAAAACCTTATTAAAAAGTAGGCGAAGGACATGAACAGACATTTCTCAAAAGAAGACATAAATGCAGAAGACAAACACAGGAAAAAAAGCTCAACCTCACTGATCATCAGGGAACTGGAAATCAAAACCACAATGAGATACCATCTATTGGTGGCAGTATAAATTAGTTCAACTACTGTGAAATACTGTGGCGATTCCTCAAAGACTTAGAGGTAGAAATAGCATTTGACTCAGCAATCTTATTACTGGGAATATACCTAAATGAATATAAATCATTCTGTTATTAAGCAGGGAAATACACTCATGCGTATATTTGTTGCAGCACTATTTATAATAGCAAAGATGTGGAATCAGCTCAAATGCCCCTCAATGATAGACTGGATAAAGAAAATGTGGTACATATACACCATGGAGTACAATGCAGCCATAAAAAGGAATGAGATTACGTCCTTTGCAGGATCATTAATGGAGTTGGAAGCCATTATATTCAGCTATCTAACCCTGGAACAGAAAACTAAATACCACATGTTCTCACTTATAAGTGGGAGCTGAATGATGAGAACCCATGGACACATGGTGGAGAACAACACACACTGGGGCCTTATTGGAGGCAGGAGGTTGGGGGAGGGAGAGCATCAGGAAGAGTATCTAATGGATACTGGGCTTGATACCTAGGTGATGGGATGATCTGTTCAGCAAACCAAAATTGCACTTGTTTACCTACATAACAAACCAGCACATCCTGCACATGTACCACTTAACTTAAAAGTTGATGAAAAGAAAAAAAAAATCTAATAAAACCGGTACCTGCCTTTTGTTTGGATTGTGTAATACATTCACATGTAATATCATTATTGATATGGTAGAATTGATACCTTGATACCTGCCATTTTGTACTTTACTGTGTTTCTCATGTCTGTTTTTTTCCCTGATCCCCATGTTTTTAAAAATACTTTTAATTGAATGAATATTTACTAGTGTAAATAAAGAACAAAATAAATGAGGTATAATAATTATACATATTATATAAATTATATATAATATATGATACATTATATTACATTAGTATTTAATAATAACTAAAGTTTAAGTAGTGCTTATTTATGTGCCTTGTGTGCTACATATATTAACTCATTTAATCTTTACAACCCAAGAAATAGAAGCTATTATTATTATTAGACCCATTTTACAGATGAGAAAATTGAGACATATAATTTGACCATGGTTATATGGTTATATGGTTATATGGCCAGCAAAAATGTTGACTCAGGGCTTGATCCCAGAAACACAGCTTCAGAGGCCATAACCTTTACTACTGGTAGACATTAACTCCAGTGCATAGGAAAGACTATAAATGTTTGTTGTTAGGCTGATAGACAGATACTAAAATAGAGTAGCATTTAAGAATAGTGGCTCACACCTATAATCCTAGCACTTTGGCAAACCAAGGCAGGAGGATCACTAGAGCCCAGGAGTTCAAGACCAGCCTGGGAAAGATGACAAAATGTTATATTTAAAAAACAAATAAACAACAACAAAAAACACACAAAATTCCCCACAAAAAGCCCCAAATTAGTTAGGCATGGTGGCATGTGCTTGTAGTTCCAGCTACTCAGGAGGCTGAGGGGGGAGGAGCTCTCAAGCCCAGGAGCTTGAAGATGCAGTGAACTATGATCATGTCACTACACTCCAGCCTGGGTGAGAGAATGAGACCCAGTTTCTAAATAAAAAAATAAAAACAGTATCACTTCCATAGCATTTTGTTTGTACAGCAGGGGAAACAGCCTACCAAATTCTTCAAGAGAAGGGAAGGAAGAAGTAAGGATATTCACACATTTTTTTTTAAATGATCTGTTTTTGATTCATACGAAGTTAAAAGTATTTTGGTTGTTTTAAATAACTGTAGCTTTTAAATGTGATGGTGGAAAATAGTAATAGCGCCCTTGGAGTCTTTTTATTGAATGTTTTCTTCTTCTTTTTTTTTTTTTTATTTAATCAAGAAACATTTAATGTCACTAAAAAATGTGTTCTTAAATTTGACATGAAATGTAAGCTAACTTGCACAATTTTTATTTCGATATTCTTTTAAAATTTTTTATTTTACTTTAAGTTCTGGGGTACATGTGCAGAACATGCAGGTTTGTTTCAAAAGTATACATGAACTTTCACAATTTTTTGATGTCACATAAGCACTATATATCTGGCAGCAGATGGGAGTATTGAAAATATATTTCATTCATTAGAAAATATATTTATTTATAGGAACATTAGGGTAGAATAATTAGATTTCCTGCAATTCAAATGTGCAATTTGCCTTTTTCTATTGAGATCTACAATCTATGTGTCATAACATGGAAAACATAGTTACCTTGGGAGTATGGTGAATATTATCAGGAATCTATATGTCTCTGTCTAGACAATGTTCTGTTCTTGTTGTTCCATACCTTGTCATACTCATCTTGATTTTTCTCCTTTCTCTTTACCTTATGCATAGTGTATTTCTCCCTGTTACCACCATTACTATTCTCTGTCTAAATATAACTACATAATTGTTTTTGAAGTGGATAATGGGATGTTGAGATATTTGTAGCTTAGAAAAGAAAGGCTGGATCATCCTGCCCACCATTACCCTTACTATGGTGGAGGCAGGTTCCGAATATGAGTGGTTCTACAATTCATCTCACTGACAATCTCACAGGATAAAGAATACAGAGAAATGCCTTGTGCACAGTGACCTTCCACATACTTCATGGTGGGGGGTGTAAATGAGCAAGTAAGGTTCTTGAGGCCTTTAAAAGTTAATAATAAGGCTGTAAATATAACCCAGCAATTCTGACTTCAAGTTCTGTGGTATTTTAGTAGCACTACCTTAAAATGATTCCTATTTATGTACAAGGGATGTTTCTTGCCATACTGAACCAAAGTAGATGATGTTAAGATTCATTTGATTTTAAAAAGTATAAACATAAATTGATTGGAATCTTACTTGTAGACATTTCTCTAGGGTTAATGAATAATTTTCCTAACTCTGCTGTTTAAATTCACACATCTCTCACAACTTATGTTCAAAATTTACTTCAAGTTTATCAAGGTGATTTTTAATGCCATATCCAAATCTGTTCAACTGGTACTAGGAGCAATTATATCCTTTTTAAAGGATTTCTCTGTCTTTATATTCAACATTACAAAAGAATTAACTTTTAGACTAAAAATAGAACTCTGAAGAATGGATATTATGTCAATTAGATATATTATAATTGGCGATAATCTGCTTATTCTCTGCCTCAGTAGCATTAGCATTTGCAGGAAGAGAAAGGTTATATAGGCCATTTCTGTTCTTGTATTTTACTTTAATATGCTGAGATACACATTTTTTTTTCTATAAACCTAATGTCAAAGGTGGTCATGAAAACTTAAGCATTAAAAGTCAAAGTCTACTTTTTGATAGCAAAGAGAAGAAAATGCATCTCACATTAAATATTAATCAAATTTAGTTACCTCGAGACACTCTGTAATGATTTTGTGAAAGTTAGTCCTTGATCAAAGTTTTAATGGACATATTCTTACTTCTATATCATTTCTGAGATTATAAATTATATCTACCTTTATTAGAAACAGGAACATCCTTAGCGAAAGCAGTGTTTGAAAAATATTTATACAACACAGAAAGGTGAACAAAAGAAAAAGCTAGCTTTGTATTTTTAGGCTTTGCTAAATAAAGAATATAGAACTGATTACATTTGAGGTAAATTTAAGCATTGTATGGGTTGAAAATATTTTAAAGGCATAGTGTCAGCCCTACTGTTATGGAAGAACTCAACAACAAGGTTAAAACAGCTTCAAGGTAGACAGATACTGTTAGACTCATTCACGCACTCATAACTCACATATTCATTCATTGATTAAAAAATATGTGTCAATCACTTACTGTTTGCAAAGACATTTGCCATTCTGGGAGATACAATGATATGCAAAATAGAGGCTTTCTGAACACTCAAGGAGCTCTCTCATTCCTATGGTGATGGGTGATAGTAAACAAGTAATTAGAGACTTGTTTAATTGCAAATGTAATAACTGCTGCAAAGTTAAAAGTTCTGTATTGTGAGAACATATCAGAGCTGAAAGAGCTAATGAATTCAGGGAAGATTTGAGACCCAAAGGATCAACAAGAATTAGAGACTAAAGTGAATGAATAAACCATGGTCAGAGAGCTTTTGACAAAGATATTTCAATATTACACATAGTTTCTGAAGTGATTTAACTTTTTACAGTTCTAATGACCTTAAAAACAGAGAACTACTATGACTGAGATTATTAGTTTCTTACTCAGTATTCATTTATTCTTTCTTTCTTGCTAACAGAACCCAATTTTATTTAGAATAACAATGTGCCCAGGTAAAGCAACTACTTTTTCAGGGCTCCCTTGCAGCTTGAGGGTGGTTATTTGGCACACTTTTAACCAATGCAAAGAAAGCAGAAGTTACTAGCTTAGGCTTTCAGAAAAGACTTCAGAAAAGACTTTTATAGTTGTTAAACAATTTTTGCTTTTTACCCTTTCTCTGCTTTATTTTTGAAATAAAAACATTATGACAGGACCTACAGTCAATATCTTGAGAGAATATAAGGATGAGGGTCACAACCTAAATACGATGCAGCAAAAAACATGAAAGGACCTAAATACTGGATGATATTATGGAGCTTGTATATCCCTAGATTCCTACTGTCATTTTTCACTAATTTGAGAGAATAATAGAAAAATTACTCCATAAATTTGAAGGGTACATTGAATCTTATCTGAGGAAATTTTGTCTTCCTTCTCATCAGACAGTTTTATCTACTTCTTGCCCTTATATAAACAAAGTAGTAAATGTTCAAATATATATAGTATATTTGTTCAGTGTGTTATTTATGTTTATATATTTATGCAAATAATGAATAATAAAAGAATTCAGAAGAGTAAGATATCACTTCTAGCGAGGGTTCTCGAGAATGCTTAATGAAAGAGATTCTACTTGAACTGGCTTTTACAGTTGTAAATTTGCCTTCAAATTGAAAAGAGGCTTTGGATGCCAAGGAGAGTTTCCTGAATTTTTTTCCCATAGGCACTGGGGAGCCAGTGGGGGTTTTTAGCAGGTTTATGTCATTTTTAGTGCAATAATTTATTGGCTACTAGCATGCAAATAGTTGTGGACTAAAAGACCTAAAGCTAAAATAGGCAGGTAGTCCAACTGCCAAGTAATAAGTATTTTGGAGCCCATGCCAGGATCTTTGTGGTAGTGAAGGACAGAAAAGTCTAAGGTGAGAGAGGTTACAATAGATATAACCTTTGCCATTTTTAGCTATGCGAGAGAAAGGTGAACAAAAGTAAAAGCCAGCTTTGTATTTTTAGGCTTGGCTGAACATAGAAATTTTTTGTAAGTCAGTGAGGAAAGAAACATCATTTGGTAGTTGGAGGTAAGGGAAGATAATAAGTTTTATTTTAAGGCTATCTGAGGATAATGAAGTGCAAATGTCCAGAACACAACTGAAACTTTGTGATTCAAATATGACTAGCATAATGTTATGTTGCAGGAACTAGGTTAAGTCCGTTGTGTTATTGCCTATGTGATTTTGACTATCAGTACTTTTTGTTATTTTTTTACTGAGCTTTGAAGTATCATTTTTCCAGGCAATTCTAATTCCTTTCATAAAACAACATTGGCCTAAATGGTCTTTTCCAGTATGCCAGGAGAGGATGGAAATAAAGTCAATATTTTCAGTTTTTATGTATTGCTTACTATTAATACTATAATTTTGTATATATTTTAAAATATTTTTTTCCTATCAAAATAACACATTCCTTTCTAAGTCATGTATTTTATGAGGCATATGTTTACAATGATGAATATTAGAGATGCTTAAAATGGCAAGGATGACATTAGTAATTATAATTTGCAACATGTAAAACAAAGATAATTTGATTATCATCTGAAATGCCTTTCTTCTTTATAGAACCAAATTTAAGCAATTTGGATAAGCAGATTGGCAAATTGCTTAAAGAAAGTTTTCTGAATATTTAGGCAAACGTAACTATATTTATAGCCCATAAAGTTTTTTACCATATATATTTGATTAAAGATTTTGCTTGAAAGTTTTGATTGAAAGTTTGAAGTCTTCTTAAGTCACTTCAATGATAATGACAAACTTCATTGTAAAAGAAGTTATATATGACTTAAAATTATGTATTTAGGAATTTGAAATAAAATTTTAGACTAGAATATACTTAACTACGAAATAACAGCTAGAACAAGTTATAAGATATACATGCACAGAAATGGAAGAACATTTATTTCGTAACTTGAAAGAGGAAGTAGTTCTGGTTTAATTGCTCAGAATTTTAACTCTAGTGTATTGTATGAATTTCTTTCATATACCTCTTGCTATTAGACCTACTGCATGTTGTTGCAGGCTTTTCTTTCCAGTAAGTTGCCAGTAAGTTTGCTTGTCTCCTAAGCAAAGACTGATATTTCACTCTGCCTTTGTGGTCCTGTGCTCTCTATGTTGCCTTTTTTTTTTTTTTGAGACAAAGTTTCACACTGCTGCCAAGCTGGAGTGCAGTGGCACGATCTCGGCTCACTGCAACCTCCGCCTCCTGGGTTCAAGTGATTCTCCTGCCTCAGCCGCCTGAGTAGCTGGGACTACAGGCACGTGCCACCATGCCTGGCTAATTTTTGTATTTTTGATAGAGATGGGGTTTCACCATGTTGGTTAGGATGGTCTCGAACTCCTGACCTCGTGATCCACCCACCTCGGCCTCCCAAAGTGCTGGGATTACAGGTGTGAGCCACGGCGCCCGGTCGCCTTCCTGGTTTTTTGATTGAGAGTCTGAAGTTCCCTTTCCTTTCTTTCCTGCATATTCAACCCTTCAGTGTTCTCAACTTTAGCTTTGTATCCCATTTAGATTCAAAATATGGCAACTATCTTGAGGAAGAAACTTGTATTTGTTGTCAGTCATGGCTCTAGTGTGACGTTGTCTCATAGGCATCACTAGATTACAGGAGATTTTACTCTGTCTTTCCAGTCCAGACCTCTATCCTTTTGCCTGCTTCAATATTCAGTAAATATTTCATAGTAAAGAATCAGTGATGATGAGTTCAGGCTCCTCTGAGTTTAGGCTGAGGTTCAGGTTCAGAAGTTCAGGCTCCCTTCTCTCAGCCTTTATTCTCTCATAGTCATGCTATACTATGTGACTTTCAAACGCCCCACAAATTCCTTTTTCTCTTTGAATAATCTGTGACAATACCAGTCTTTAGCCCTTGCCCAGACTTAGTAAATGCCCACAGGAATGGAACACAGCTTGTAATCTCAATTTACATAGGAAGGTCTCTTCTACTTTTTGGAATTGAGCACAAAAATCATCCTATTATTACTAATCTCTGATATCTTTCAAACAATAATTTAAAAATTTTACTATTTCTGAAATTTAATGCCAAGGTTTATCAAACCTTAACTGTTTATCAGTAATGGTTTATCAAAACTTACTCATTGGTGGAAATCCAGGAGTAGCTATTTTGATTCCAGATAAAATATGTTAAAACAAAAAGCAATTTAGAAGTAAATGGTCATGATTGGTCAATGTTTTTAAAATGTTTAATTAACCAGAATAATATGATAATTTAAATTTGTATGCACAGTTCCACATATATGCAAAGCAAATACTGACATAAATAACTTTAAGGAGAAAGAAACAAATTCAAGCGTAAAGATAAACATATATATTTAGATACATCTATTCTAAAGAGATCGAATAGAATAAACCACTTTATAATGTTACTTAGTAAGAAAAAATGAGAAATGGCTTAAATGACAAATTTCAGAAATGAAAAGGACATCTCTACAGATCCTGAAAGCAAAAAGCAAACAGTTTTCATTATTAACAAATTTGAAATTTGAAAACTTAGGTGAAATGGACAACAAATCTCATTAAAGAAAAAAATAATCCAGAGTTGCTATCTCATCTTACAGTGTCCATGTTTCAACCAAAACTTATTAGATATGTAAATATCAGCTATTAAAATTTTTTTCAAAAAATTAATAGAACTTATAATTAAATAATTAAAGAAAAACACGCTAGCAGTGAGCCAATAGAGAATTTCAATAGATAATAGAAGCAAGCAAAGAAACAAATAAAAGAACAAAAATAATTCTAAAGTTGTAAAGTACAAAAACATAAATAAAAAATTTACTAACTGGGCTCAGGAGATTTGAGAGGACAGAAGACATAATTAATGAACTGAAAGATAGATCAATAGAAATCATTGAATATGAGAAACAGAGAACAAGATTGAATAGTATGAGTAGTTTGAGACCTGTGGGTCAAGGTCAAGTATTTCAGCATATGGATAATAAAAGTCCCAGAAGGAGAAGTGAGAAAGAAAGGAGCAGAAAAATATTTGAAGACATAATTGCTGAAATCTCTCCAAATGTAATAAAAAAACACTAATCTAAGAATCCAGGAAGTTCAGTGAACTCCAAGTACAATATATTTAAGGAGAACTCACACTTACACACATTATAGTCAAACTAGTGAAAGAGAACAAAGGTAACATCTTGAAAGCAACAAGAAAAAGGAAACTTATGTAGTGGAAACAATATCACTAATTGTAGACTTCTCATCAGAATCAGTGGAAGTCAGAAATTAGTGAAGTGACATGCAAAAGGCTGAGAGTAAAAAATTTCAAGCAAAAATTCTATATTTAGTAAAACTACTATTCAAAATGAATATGAAACAAAAATATTTCCAGATCTTTTACCATAGCATGGTAAAGGAAAATTTTATTCTGAGACTAAAACTTGAGGTCAATCTTTATTTGCAATGTGCTACAACATGGCAGACAATTTAGGAATTGAATGCTCCATTCCTTTCTGTGGCTGAGGGGTTTACTTGTTGATGTTTTGTAACCAAGGTTTTTGAAGATCAGAGCCTACATGCAGTTTCACATGTCTGAGATCAGAGAGTATATGTAATTTCATATGTCAAAATAGCAGGGAACATTCAATGAAATTGGAAAAATTCTGAATGTGTATGAAATTGGGAGGTTTCATACCTCCTGAAACCTCTTGATTCTGGAAAAACTGAATTTTTCCAATTTCATTCATTTGGAAATGCTGAATCTTTTTCATACTAATTCTGAATTTGTATAAAATCAGACAAAGAAATGTTAATCTCTTGGTCTATGGGGTTACAGGTCAGTCAGGCTTGAGTTTTAAGTGAGTTGTTGCATGGTATTGAGCATGTAGAATTTTACAGGGACTTTGACTTGACAGAAATGAATCAATTCAGAAGGTGTGTGATTTGGTTTTGCCAAAATACAAACAGGCTGACCCACCTTCCTTTGAAGTAGTTGAAACCAGTGAAATTTTTTTACACTTCCTGGAACATTGTCTTTATGTGATTCTCAACAACTTAACTACTTTTGATTTGTTTGTAGCTTAAAATACTAGAGACTTCCCTTTTAATATCCCATTAGCATCTCTCTTCAGGCAAGGGAGATATTACTGAGGGGTTCACGTAGTCCTATACCTAATAAAGATAATAATGCCAATGGCAATGATGATAGCAATGAAAGCCAACACTGGTACTCCTTATGTATCAGAAAACATTTTAAGAATTTTATGCACATTAATTATACGAATTTTATGCTTCCTTATGTTATTTTAGGGTAGGGCTTTTGTTTTCTGGATGAGGAAGTCAGGACACTAAACCTAGGACAAGGATTCATGTTCTAGCTAAAAAATGAGGCCAGGAAGATGAGAGCCAGACATTTTTAGCTTTTGTGTTGGGACCCAGATTCTCTGCTGTATAATGTGGAGTTTCCCAAATGCAAGAACAGGATTTAAATATTGGCATGAGAAAAAAGTCATGCAATAAGCCAAAAAGAAAAAAAAAACATGAGAAATGTCTATTATATCCATTTTTCATGTCCCTTCTTTATTTTCTGTGATGTATAAAGAATCACCAACAAATTTGATGATCTCATCTACAAATACTATTTCCCCGACATGATATTCAACTGATTTAAGGTACTATACAGTACATAGATATTGTTTAAATTATTGTTACTAGACAGAATTTCAGATTTGTCCTATTAATCATCAGCTTAGGATATTTACTTGAAATGTTAATCTCTTGGTCAAATAAAATGAGAATTTAAGATGAGTAGAAAGAGGAAGGAACATCAGTAAAGTAGACAAGCAGGGAATAAATTTCAGAGAAGAATAAATACGCATAGGTAGAGGTTGTTATGAACAAGGGTAATATATATTGGATTAGTAGGAGAGGCAGTGAATCTACTGAATTTAAGGAACTAGTTTGACAAACTTTTCCAGGTGTGAACAAACTATTGTTGAAGAATACTGATCACTGATGCAGTTTCTTGTCTTTGCTTCAAGTTATTAAAAAAATAGTTTCTGTATGGCAGTAGCCAAACTTATGAATTATATCCAGTCTAGGCACTGGAAGAAGAAATAGATGGTGACACCAGGTAGGGTGTTATGGGAAGTGGGAACAATAATGGCTTCTGATAAGAAAACTAAAGTCATAGTAGGCACAATCAAGGTCTTCGCAAAGCTTTCCTGTTTACACTGGGCATATTGTATGCACAGGATGTCTTTGTGTTTTTATAATCTCTTCCAGTTTCTTTTCACATACTATAGAGGCAGCCCCAAAAGATACACAAATCATCTATGGAAATATTGCCTCTATTGCTTATTTTCCACCTACCCTTACTCTATATACTCTTGATGCAGGCAAAAAGAAAATGGTTTCCAGCATTTCTTAGATGACTTACCTATCATGACATTTCATGTTTAACATGGGACTCAAACCAGAAGTGGGGGTTTCATGTAAGAATCCCCTACCCTAGTCATGATCTTACCATATTTTATGATTCTTTGGAAGTGGGAGGTAATGTTAGCATATGCTTGAGGGTGATAATATGGATGTAAGGAACAAGAAAAAATATGTTTTCTAAAATATGGCTCCTAGAGGGACTTCAAAAGTATGCTTTCTCAGTATCCAATTTTGTTTGACTTATTTGAAACTTTAAAATACTTCCCTGTTAGTTCCATACCCTGACTGTTCAGCCTTTTTTTGTTGTTGTTGCATTGAAATTAAGTTTTCTAGAATAGTAAGATTCACTTAACCCTTTTATAGAAACAGGTACCAAACTAAGTACTTTACTCATTTTAACTCATTTAATCCTCAGAATAATATTATGAAATAAGTACGATCATTTTTCTCACTTTACATATGCAAAAACTCAGGATCACAGAGGGTAAGTGGCTTGCTTGAGGTCACATAGCTAGTCAGCAGCAGATATTTGGAACCTAGGAAATCTAGTGCCAGAGTCCACGTGCTTCGCCGTAACACTTTCCTGCCTACTGGGAAATCATTAACACTTAAAAAGTTTTAGTCTTTATACATAATCTAGG
The DNA here is from genome assembly GCF_049350105.2 of Macaca mulatta. NCBI lineage: Eukaryota > Metazoa > Chordata > Mammalia > Primates > Cercopithecidae > Macaca > Macaca mulatta. The sequence continues at coordinate 107,155,783 of NC_133410.1, read as the reverse complement.
TGAACAGATTTCAAAGGAATATGTTATAATTTGAGGAAAATTAGTTTTAAAAAGTTTTCACTGAGATAATTAGCTAATTGTTTAAGGCATTACTTGTCCAACAAATACATGGCACTTATATTTCATTTAGTTTAGTATTATTATTATATTTATTAATATCCATGTGGGTTCATGTTGATTAAAAATGTTACTATGACTGCAGTTCATATAAAGAACCACAAATAATGAAAGAGGAAGCCTTCTAACTTAATTGTAATTATTAAAAATGAAATAAGCAGTCAACCTCATTTTGTAGAATAAGTAAAGTATGTTCACTTAGAACAGTAAAGCAGGAATAGTTCTGCTGCTTAGGAAATCAGGTAATCATTGTTCTCATTCTTGTAAGCAATTTGATTTTCATGATTAAATTGAATATATTTGATTTATATCATGAAAGCTGTTTTTTAAAGAAAATGATCCTAAAGTTCATACTTGTGTTTATTTTACTTTAATTTTGGCAAGTAAATTTACATTTTTATTAGGCATAGATTTAAGAATTCTTTTTTAAGTTTCTAGTTTTAATGTTTAATTAATAAAAGTTTTAGGATTTTTCTACTCATTACTTACTGTAACCATCCATCTGATATCTTCTTGGATATTTTCTATATAAGATATATTTATGCTCATCTATTAAATTTTTTTTCAGGTTATTCCAGCGCCAGGCAGCTATGATGTACACAAATCATATGAGATGTCCCAAGTTAAGCATAAATATATGCCACCTCGTAGTTTAGTGGCTAAAAGAAAACATGCCTCTTTTCTTAGTGCAACTCCTCGGTGCCTAGAAAAAATAACTGATGGGCCAGGTAAGTCTAGATAGTCCTTATAAAGCTACGAGGAAAAAAAATTCTAAGGTTTCCATATTAAAATAGCTAGAATTATTGATAGGTTCGTGGAGACTGAAAAGTTAAGCAAAATAATTTATAACAAACCATTTTTCTCATCAGTGCTTTAACAAAATAACATTGAATTAATCAACATTATTTGAGGACCTGCTGTGTTGTGCATCGTTTTACTTAAAGTCGCAGTTTCCGAGAACCCATCCATGATGTTATGTGAGGACTTACTGTAATTGTAAACACACATTTGCATTTACTGTGCCTCTCTTAAGTGTGTAGGACAAAAACCAAAAAGAGAAAATACTTATTCAGTAGAAGATTTAAGTTATTTTTTCAAATGTAAGAAGATTTTGGGGGAGGGTGGGTTATGTCTCTTAATTTTACCAAAGACAAGTTTACCACTTTTACTAAAACTAATAAAGTCATCCAGCATTCTATTAGGGAAAAAAAAACAGAACTCATAACATGCTAAAGTTGTAAGAGGAGAAAGGCACTTTACCCTCATTTGGAAAATAAGTCATATAGAAGATATACATCAAGCCAGTTGTACAGAATTATTTTTATTCTTTTTCCAAATATACAGAAAGCAACTATATAAAAAGATAAACATTTATTTGAGCATTTACAATTCCAAAAATAATTTTAATTTTTAAAATTTGGATAGTCTTAGCTATCAGTAACCATTCTTGTTGTAAAAATGAATGCAGTAACTTTTGCTGGAAATGAAAGTAAGTCAGTTATTATGCTATTTTACACAGGAAGACTAGATAGAGAACAAGAACAATCATTTTCAACAGTAATTTACAAGTGTATTCCCACTATGTAACCAAACTGTTGTAATGAATTTTTGTGAGACTATGGAGAAAAAAAATGAAACAGAATGAAGAAACTCTTTTTTCCAAAGTTTTTAATGAAAAACTAAAACAGGAGAATATAACTTATCCAGCAAATAATACTTGGACAGCCTGAGAAACTGAGCTTTGTTTCTCACTGCCTTTTAAGAATCAGGCATATTGCCAGCCTATAGATCCATTTTAAGTTGAAATTTTACTTTTTATTTTCTTTTTCTTCTTGAGTTATTACACCCTGGTTGATTTTGTGAGGTTTTAGCTTTGCTGTGAAGTAGGATTCAAACTCCTGTAGTGTGTCCCTGATTACACTCAAATGTGGTTACCCAGGGAAATAAGTTCTTTGAAATTTCAGCACCATCGCCATCATCAAGCACAATCAATTAAATAAGAAATAATATTAATCTCAGGGTCTCATGAAGTAGATTATGTTGAGTATCATGTTTCCTGATATTTTTTGTCTGTCTTCCTTTATTCTCCTTTGCATAAAAATTCTTACACATGGAATGCAAAGTAAGAGTTTCAGTTAAGTGCCAGGATTGAAAGACTTTTCATTGCTTCAGTATTTAGCATAGAGCAAGCAAATTAGCTAATTCTTTCATTAGTTTCTATTTTTCACAATTGAGATATTTGCCACCTACTTGCCTCATGAGAATACAAAAGATTAATGAGAACTATATTTCAAAGTCATTTTCAGAACCTTTGAAGCTCCTTCGAAGTATAAGATCTTATCATAATATGAAACATGTTTCTTCTTAACGTTAAGCCAACACTAGCTTCTAACAGAATTTGAGAGGTAAGGGAAATATCTTCATTTGGAAGACAGTTATTATTTGGAAGTCAAAGACATAGTGACTGTCAAAGTTACTGTACAACTGCAGAGTAGACAGCTTGTGAAATGAAAAGAGCTTATCACGTTGGTTAATACCAGTAATTCATGAAGTTTGCTATCCTGCATCTTAAAGTGGCCCATACTTCAAAGGGATAATAACAGAAACCCCACATGCCTCTATAATCAACACATTAAAAAAAGCCATATGGACCTCTGAGGCTATTATCTGATATCATGATATATGAAATTTTATATCCTCTGACATGTAGATATTGTAGTAATTATGGAATTATTCTTTTAAATTTAATCTGCTACCTTAAGGTATACCATCCAAAATACTGCTCTAACATAGATTTAGTAGGTGCCCAGGGTCAGTTCAATTAATATCATGCTGTATTCTGGTAATTGAAGATTAACTTTCCTTTGTCTAGACTCTGTTACATTGATCTAATCAAGGACAAGATTCAAGTGCGATATTATCAAGTCTCTAAATAGGTTCCTAATTTTTAAATAGAGTTTTACTTTTTTTTTTTGATCAATATAACAAAGAATTGTCTATTCTTTTTAATATTAATATATACATACTAATTGTTTTTGCTTTAAAATGAAAATAATCCATTTTTGTTTGTAATTTTGACTCTAACTTTTGCTAGAGACAGCTAATACATGACATCATTTTATTTTTAAAAAATCATTATATAATCAAAAGATCCAGTGATAATAATTCTAGTTGTTATATGCTGTGGGTCAATGTTTATCTTATGAATGATGGCCTTTCATATCATAATGTTCTTAGTAACAAAATAAGAAAAGAAGTTTCTTTACCCTATTATTTCTCTATTAAACATTGGTAATTTTGTTTTGCTTTAACAGCAATGGAAAGACCTTTTTTAGTTGGATGCAAAATTTCTTATACATCAGATAAAATTATTTAGTATTGTTATATGTATACATATGTGTACACATAAATGAAACTATAAGATTGACTTAATTTGGAGAGCATGATATGCATATTTGTTACTTGGGTCATTACATTACTAGAAAGAATGCTGTGCCTCATAGAACTTAAAAATGTACATTGTTATCTCTCTATCTATATAGAGAATTATTGGAAAATTAAAATTGATTACTGGATATCTTACATTTTTAGGTAAAAGTGTTAAGAACTGAGGTTGATGCATATGTGAATAATTATAATCTCATGGGATTTATGGAACTTATAAGACATTCAATAACTCATGTTATAGCCATGTATTTATTTCAAATTATTTTAGATCTTTATTTAGAAATATGAAAATGGTTTTATTTATAAGTAAAGTTTTTTGGAATATACTTAAGAGGGACAAAAGTCATTTTCATTAGTCTAAATTAAAGAAGGAAATAGTACATCCACAATCAGTAATTGTATATCCTTTAGTGTTGTGTGACTAATAAAACACAGTATAATTGTTTAATGAAGAAATAATTAAATTAGGCATATCACATTATAAAGCAGTCTTTTCTTATTACACCAAGTTTTAATTAATGGATATGTAAATGATTTTGTGATTGATCCAACTCAGGTAAAGTGAAATTGTTAAGTGGAAAAGTATTTAAGCATCACTTTATCTCTCATATTGACATGTTTTTAGTCATGGGTTGGGGGCAGGGGTATGCTTGACAAATTTAAAAAGAAAATGGATATAAACATCATTGAGAGTGTGGAAAATTGAGGACCCTCATACACTGTGTTGAAAGTGTAAATTTATATCAGTGTTTCTTAAGGGCAGGTTGGCAAACTGTTTCAAATATTAATGCCATTTGACCCTAGAATTCTGCTTCTAAGATCATCCTAAGGCAATTATTAATACCAAAACTTAAACATCAAGGACTTAATGAAAAGAGTAATAAAAAGTTCAAAATGTCCTAAATGGAAAGAAAAGTGGAGTTTAGTTAATTTTGATAAATAACTGACTAGAGTCCTATGACAATATTACAAATGTTATATGATTTTTTAAACATGGGAAGATCTTGGTAACAAGATAGGATTAATCTATTCAATCAATTAACAAATATGTATTGAGACTATCTTATATATTAAGCACTCTTCCAGGGACTTGTGATACAGTAAATATTCTTGTTTCATAGAGCTTATTTTTAATTTTAATTAATAATATATTTTATCAACTAAATATTAATTTATTAATTATCAGTTAGTAATTAAATGTTAATATTATAAATTAATAATGAATAATATATGCTGTGCTATAGTAAATATTCTTGTTTCATAGAGCTTAATTTCAGATATAAGAGACATTTAATAAATGAAGAGGTAGATTAATAAACAGAAAGAGGAAGAAGGAAAATCAAGCACTTTTAAATTCCATGGGGGGACAAACAAGAGGTAAAAGGATTGAGAGTTTAGAGTGGATGGTGAATCAGTTCCAAATAATGTTAATGGGGAAGGCTTCACTGAGAAATTAATAAAGACATACCTTGGCAATATGGCTTAGTTTGGTTACATACCGCTGCAATAAAACTAAGATTGCAATAAAGCGAGTCACATGAGTTTTTTGATTTCCCAGTACATATAAAATATGTTTATACTATACTATAGTCTATTAAGTGTGCGATAGCATTATGTCTAAATAAAACAAAGTAAATGACTTAATTAAAAACACTGAATTGCTTAAAAAAATGCTAACAATTATTTGAGCTTTCGGCGAGTCTTCTTTTTCTCCTGGAGGGTCTTGCTTCGATGTTGGTGGCTGCTGAATGGTCAGAATTTTGTTTACTAAAGATTGGGGTGACTCTGGATATTTCTTAAATAAGACAATGATGAAATTGGCCACACTAATTGACCCTTCCTTTCATGAGATTTCTCTGTGGCATATAATGTGACTTGATAGCACTTGACTCACAATAGAACTTCTTTAAAAGTGCAGTTAATCCTCCCTAACCCTACCACTGTTTTATCAACTAAGTTTATCCAATATTCGAAATCCCTTGTTGTTATTTCAACAGTGTTCACAGCATCTTCACCAGGAGTAAATCCCATCTCAATAAACCACTTTCTTTGCTCATCCACAAGAATCAACTCCCCATCCTTTCAAGTTTAATCATGAAATTTTAGCAATTCAGTCATCTTTGGGGTCCACTTCTAATTCTAGTTATCTTGCTATTTCTACCATATGTGCAGTTACTTCCTCTACTGAAATCTTGAACCCCTCAATTCATGAGGAATGGAATCAACCTTTTTCAAACTTCTGTTTATGTTGATCTTTTGACCTCTTCCCATGAATCATGAATGTTCTTAATGATACCTATAATGATATAGCCTTTACAGAAGGTTTTCAATTTACTTTGCCCAGATCCCAGAGGAGTCATTCTGTATGGTGGCCATAGCCTTACAAAATGTATTTTTAAAGTAAGACTTGAAAGTTGAAATTAGTCTTTGATCCATGGGTTCAGAATGGATGTTGTATTAGCAGGCATGAAAATAACACTAATTTCCTTGTGCATCTCCATCAGAGCTCTTGGGTGACAAGGTGAATTATCAACAAGTAGTAACACTTTTATTTTGTAAGTGAAAGAAAGTTTATTAAGAAAATAAAGGAATAAGGAATGGCTACTCCATAGACAGAGCAGCCCCAGGGGCTTTTGGTTGCCCATTTTTACAGTTATTTCTTGATTATGTACTAAACAAGGGGTGGATTATTCATGAGTTTTCTGACATTTCTTAGAACTGAGTATTCCTTCCATTTTTAGACCATATAGGATAACTTTATGGCATTGCCATGGCATTTGTAAGCTGTCGTGGCACAGGTAAGAGCGTATCAGTGAGGATGACCGGAGGTCACTCTTGTCACCATCTTGGTTTTTGGTGGGATTTAGCTGGTTTCTTTACTGCATGCTGTTTTATCAGCAAGGTCTTTGTGACCTGTATCTTGTGCCAACCTCCTGTCTAATCCTGTGAATTAGAATGAGCAACTTACTGGGAGTGCAACCCAGAATGTCTCAGTCTTATTTTACCCAACCATTACTTAAGATGGAGGCACTCTGATTCAAACGCCTCTGACATTTTCCCCCTCCCTTTTGTAAGAGAACCCTTAATCCTAAGGGTTTGAGAGGGATGAAGATCCATCTTCTGTAACTTCAGGCTGAACAGGGGCAATAATATTGCTGCCTAACTATTGGGTCTCTTGCATTCAGAGTAGAGAGGAGCTCAGTCAGAAAGTGTAGGTATGTATGGTCAGGGCAATACATAACTCTTCAGTACCAACAAAAGGTGAGATCCATCCCTCTTGTTTCTTCTGAGCAGCGGCCAGAGATGGCTGGTTGTACACAGGAATAAGCAGGGTTAGTCTAAATTGTAGAAAAAACTCAAAAACAACTGATGAGACTAGAATCTAATAACATGTGTACCATTTTTCTTGAAACATATTTTTTTCTCTCTCCAGTCTGCTATTTTTAATAAAGACAAATCATAGTATGACCAATTTGCTTTATTATATTTGGCCTGATTATCTGTATAAAGTACAGCAAGAATAATAACTTTTTTTATTATACTTTAAGTTCTGGGGTACATGTGCAGAATGTGGGTTTTTTACATAGGCATACATGTGCCATGTTGGTTTGCAGCATTCATCACTCCTTCATCTACATTAGGTATTTCTCCTAGTGCTATCCCTCCCCTAGCACCCCACCCCCTGACAGGCCCTGGTGTGTGATGTTCTCCTGCCTGTGTCCATGTGTTCTCCTTGTTCACCTCCCACTTATGAGTGAGAACATGCGGCATTTGATTTTCAGTTCATGTGTTAGTTTGCTGAGAATGATGGTTTCCAGCTTCATCCATGTCCCTGCAAAGGGCATTAACTCATTCTTTTTTTATGGCTGCATAGTATTCCATGGTGTATATGTGCCACATTTTCTTTATCCAATCTATCATTGATGGGCATTTGGGTTGGTTCCAAGTCTTTGCTATTGTGAAGAGTGCCACAATACACATATGTGTGCATGTGTCTTTATAGTAGAATGATTTATAATCCTTCGGGTATATACCCAGTAATGGGATTGCTGGGTCAAATGGTATTTCTGGTTCTAGATACTTGAGTAATCACCACACTGTCTTCCACAACAGTTGAACTAATTTACACTCCCAACAGTGTAAAAACGTTCCTATTTCTCCACAACTTCTCCATCATCTGTTGTTTCCTGACTTTTTAATCATCACCATTCTAACTGGCGTGAGATGGTATCTCATTGTGGTTTTGATTTGCATTTCTCTAATGACCAGTGATGAGCTTTTTTTTTTTCACATGTTTGTTGGCAGCAAAAATGTCTTCTTTTGAGAAGTGTCTGTTCATATCCTTTACCCACTTTTTGATGGGGTTATTTGTTTTTTTCTTGTAAATTTGTTTAAGTTCTTTGTAGATTCTGGATATTAGCCCTTTTTCAGATGGATAGATTGCAAAATTATTCTCCCATTCTGTAGGTTGCCTGTTCACTCTGATGATAGTTTCTTTTGCTGTGCAGAAGCTCTTTAGTTTAATTAGATCCCATTTGTTAATTCTGGCTTTTGTTGCCATTGCTTTTGGTGTTTTAATCATAAAGTATCTCCCCATGCCTATGTCCTGAGTGATATAGCCTAGGTTTTCTTCTGGGGTTTTTATGGTTTTAGGTCTTATGTTTAAGTGTTTAATTCATCTTGAGTTAATTTTTTGTATAAGGTATAAGGAAGGTGTCCAGTTTCAGTTTTCTGCATATGGCTAGCCAGTTTTCCCAATACCATTTATTAAATAGGGAAACTTGCCCCATTGCTTTTGTCAGGTTTGTCAAAGATCTGATGGTTGTACATGTGTGGTGTTATTTCTGAGGCCTCTGTTCTGTTCCATTGGTCTATACATCTGTTTTGGTACCAGTACCATGCTGTTTTTGTTACTGTAACCTTGTAGTATGGTTTGAAGTCAGGTAGCCTGATGCCTCTAGCTTTGTTCTTTTTGCTTAGGACTGTCTTGGCAATGTGGGCTCCTGTTTGGTTCCATATGAAATTTAAAGTAGTTTCTTCCAATACTGTGAAGAAAGTCATTGGTAGCTTGATGGGGATGGCATTGAATCTATAAATTACTTTGGGCAGTATGGCCATTTTCACGATATTGATTCTTCCTATCCACGAGCATGGAATGTTCTTCCATTTGTTTGTGTCCTCTCTTATTTTCTTGAGTAGTGGTTTGCAATTCTCCTTGAAGAGGTCCTTCACATCTCTTGTAAGTTGTATTCCTAGGTATTTTATTCTCTTTGTGGCAATTATGAATGGAGTTCACTCATTATTTGGCTCTGCTTGTCTGTTATTGGTGTAGAGGAATGATTGTGATTTTTGCACATTGATTTTGTATCCTGAAACTTTGCTGAAGTTGCTTATCAGTTTAAGGAGATTTTGGGCTGAGACGATGGGGTTTTCTAAATAATCACGTCATCTGCAAACAGAGACAATTTGACTTTCTCTTTTCCTATTTGAATGCCCTTTATGTCTTTCTCTTGCCTGATTGCCCTGGCCAGAACTTCCAGTACTATGTTGAATAGGAGTGGTGAGAGAGGACATCCTTGCCTTGTGCTGGTTTTCAAAGGGAATGCTTCCAGTTGTTGCCCATTCAGCATGATACTGGCTGTGGTTTGGTCATAAAGAGCTCTTATAATTTTGAGATGCGTTCCATCAATACCTAGTTTATTGGGAGTGTTTAGCATGAAGGGTATTGAATTTTGTCAGAGGCTTTTTCTGAATCTTTTGAGCTAATTTTTTTTTGTGTGTGTGTGATTGGCTCTGTTTATGTGATGGATTACTTTTATTGATTTGCGTATGTTGAACCAGCCTTGCATCCCAGGGATGAAGCCAACTTGATCATGGTGGATAAGGTTTTTGATGTGCTGCTGGATTCCGTTTACCAGTATTTTATTGAGGATTTTTGCATCAATGTTTATCAGGGATATTGGCCTGAAATTTTCTTTTTTTGTTGTGTCTCTGCCATGTTTTGGTATCAGGATGATTCTGGCCTCATTAAATGAGTTAGGGAGGATTCTCTCTTTTCTATTGTTTGGAGTAGTTTCAGAAGGAATGGTACCAGCTCCTCTTTGTACCTCTGGTAGAATTTGGCTGTGAATCTGTCTGGTCCTGGATGTTTTTTGGTTGGTAGGCTATTAATTGCTGCCTCAATTTCAGAACTTGTCATTGGTCTATTCAGGGAATCAACTTCTTCCTGGTTTAGACTTGGGAAGGTGTATTTGGCCAGTAATTCATCCATATCTTCTAAATTTTCTAGTTTATTCGTGTAGAGGTGTTTATAGTATTCTCTGATGGTAGTTTGTATGTCTGTGGAATCAGTGGTGGTGATATCCCCTTTATCATTTTTTATTGCGTCTATTTGATCCTTCTCTCTTTTCTTCTGTATTAGTCTGGTTAGTGGTCTATCTATTTTGTTGATCTTTGCAAAAAACCAGCTCCTGGATTCATGGATTTTTTGAAAGGTTTTTTGTGTCTCTATCTCCTTCATTTCTGCTCTGATCTTAGTTATTTCTTGTCTTCTGCTAGCTCTTGAATTTGTTTGCTGTTGCTTCTCTAGTTCTCTTAATTTTGATGTTAAGGTGACAATTTTAGATCTTTCCTACCTTCTCTTGTGGCCATTTAGTACTATAAACTTTTCTCTACATACTGCTTTAAATGTGTCCCAGAGATTCTGCTACATTGTGTCCTTGTTCTCATTGGTTTCAAAAAATGTCTTTATTTCTGCCTTAATTTCATTATTTATGCAGTATTCATTCAGGAGCAGATTGTTCAGTTTCCATGTGAGGTTTTTTGTTAGTTTCTTAAGTCTGAGTTCTAATTTGTTTGCACTGTGGTCTGAGAGACTGTTTGTTATGATTTCCATTCTTTTGCATTTGCTGAGGAGTGTTTTACTTCCAATTATGTGGTCAATTTTAGAGTAAATCTGATGAGTTGCTGAGAAGAATGTATATTCTGTTGATTTGGGGTGGACAGTTCTGTAGATGTCTTTTAGGTTCTCTTGGTCCAGAGCTGAATTCAAGTCCTGAATATCCTTGCTAATTTTCTGTGTCATTGATCTGTGTAATATTGACAGTGGGGTGTTAAAGTCTCCCACTGTTATTGTGTGGGAGTCTAAGTCTCTTTGTAGGTCTCTAAGAATTTGCTTTATGAATCTGGGTGTTCCTGTATTGGGTGCATATATATTTAGGATCATTAGCTCTTCTTATTGCATTGATCCCTTTACCATTGTGCAATGCCCTCTTTGTCTTTTTTGATCTTTGTTGTTTAAAGTCTGTTTTATCAGAGACTAGGATTGCAACCTCTGCTTTTTTTGCTTTTAATTTGCTTGGTAAATCTTCCTCCATCACTTTATTTTGAGCCTATGTGTATCTTTGCATCTGAGATGGGTCTCCAAATACAGCACACCAATGGGTCTTGACTATCCATTTTGGCAGTCTGTATCTTTTAATTGGGGCATTTAGCTTGTTTAAATTTTAGGTTAATATCGTTATGTATGAATTTGATCCTGTCATTATGATGCTAGGTGGTTATTTTGCCCATTAGTTGATGCAGTTTCTTCATAGTGTTGATGGACTTTACAATTTGTTATGTTTTGGCAGTGGCTGGTACCATTTGTTCCTTTCCATGTTTTGTGCTTCCTTCAGGAGCTCTTATAAGGCGAGCTTGGTGTTAACAAAATCTCTCAGCATTTGATTGTCTTTAATGGATTTCATTTCTCTTTTGCTTATGAAACTTAGTTTGACTGGATATGAAATTCTGGGTTGAAAATACTTTTCTTTAATAATATTGAATATTGACCCTCACTCTCTTCTGGCTTGTAGGGTTTCTGAAGTGAGATCTGCTATTAGTCTGATGGGCTTCCCTTTGTGGATAACCCGATTTTTCCCTCTGGCTGCCCTTAATATTTTTTCCTTCATTTCAACCTTGGTAATCTGAGGATTATGTGTCTTGGGGTTGCTCTTCTCAAGGAGTATGTTTGTGGTGTTCTCTGTATTTCCTGAATTTGAATGTTCGCCTGTCTTGCTAGGTTGGGGAAGTTGTCCTGGATAATATCCTGAAGAGTGTTTTCCAACTTGGTTCTATTCTCCCCATCACTTTCAGGTACACCCAACAAAAGTAGATTTGTTCTTTTCACATAGTTCCATATTTCTTGGAGGCTTTGTTCATTCATTTTCATCCTTTTCTGTCTAATGTTCTCTTCTCACTTAATTTCATTAAGTTGATCTTCAATCTCTGATATCCTTTCTTCCACTTGAACAATTTGGCTATTGATACTTGTATATGCTTCACAAAATTCTTGTGCTGTGTTTTTCAGCTCCATCAGGTCATTTATGTTTTTCTCTAAACTAGTTATTCTAGTTAGCAATCCGTCTCACCTTCTTTCAAGGTTTTTAGCTTCCTTGCATTGGGTTAGAACATGTTCCTTTAGCTCAGAGGAGTTTGTTATTACTCACCTTCTGAAGTCTACTTCCGTCAATTCATCAAACTGATTCTCCATCCAGTTTTGTTACCTTTCTGGTAAGGAGTTGCGATCCTTTGGAGTAGAAGAGATGTTCTGGTTTTTGGAATTTTCAGCCTTTTTACGCTGGTTTCTCTCCATCTTTGTGAATTTATCTACCTTTGCTCTTTGATGTTGGTGACCTTCGGATGGTGTAGACATTCTGAGTAGACATCCTTTTTGCTGATGTTGATGTGGTCCCTTTCTGTTGTTAGTTTTCTTTCTAACAGGTCACTCTGCTGCTGGTCTTCTGGAGTTTTCTGGAGGTCCACTCCAGACCCTGTTTGCCTGGTATCACCAGCGAAGGTGGCAGAACAGCAAAGACTGCTTCCTGTTCCTTCCTCTGGAAGCTTCGTCCCAGAGGGGCACCCACTGGATGCCAGCCAGAGCTCTCCTGTTTGAAGTGTCTGTCAGCCCCTACTCAGAGGCGTCTCCCAGTCAGGATACACGGGGGTCAGGGACCCAGTTGAGAAGGCAGTCTGACCCTTAGCAGACACTCGAACGCTGTGCTTGGAGATCTGCTGCTCTCAGAGCCATCAGGCAGGGATGTTTAAGTCTGGTGAAGCTGTGCCCACAGCCACCCCTTCCCCAGGTGCTCTGTCCCATGGAGATGAGGATTTTATCTAGAATACCCTGACTGGCTGCCTTTTTTTTGTCCAGAGAGGAGGAATCTAGAGAGGCAGTCTGTCCACAGTGGCCTTGCTGAGCTGTGGTGGGCTCCGCCCAGTTCGAACTCGCTGGTGGTTTTGTTTACACTGTGAGGATAAACCTGCCTACTCAAGCCTCAGCAGTGGCAGATGCCCCTCCCCCCACCAAGCTTGAGCATCCCAGGGTCAACCTCAGACTGCTGTGCGGGCAGCAAGAATTTCAAGCTAGTGGATCTTGGCTTGCTGGACTCCATAGGGGTGAGACCCACTGAGCCAGACCACTTGGCTCCCTGGCCTCAGCCCCCTTTCCAGGGGAGTGAATGGTTTTGTCTTCCTGGCATTCCAGCTGCCACTGGGGTATGGAAAAAGAAAAATCTCCTGCAGCTAGCTTGGTGTCTGCTCAATCACCTGCCCAGTTTTGTGCTTGAAACCCTGAGTCCTGGTGGCATAGGCACTGGAGGGAATCTCCTGGTCTGTGGGTTGCAAAGGTCTTAGGAAAAGTGCAGTATCTGGGCCAGAGTGCACCGTTCCTCATAGCACAGTCCCTCATGGCTTCCCTTGAGTTCGGGAGAGAATTCCTTAACCCCTTGCACTTCCCGGGTGAGGTGACACCCCCAGCCTGCTTTGGCTCACACTCCATGGGCTGCACCCACTGTCCAGCCAGTCCCAGTGGGATGAACTGGGTACCTCTGTTGGAAATGCAGAAATCATCCACCTTCTGCATCGGTCTCCCTGGGAGCTGCAGACCGGAGCTGTTCCTATTTGGCCATCTTGCCATCAAATCCAAGAATAATTATTTTATAGAAGCTTTTTAAATTGGCTTTGATGGAACTTTGTTCCATAAAAGGAATCTCAGATAAATTTTTTTTTTTTTTTAAAGCCAAGTCTGGTCATGGGTTTCTACCCTCAAATACCTATAAGTTGGGAAAGTTCCTCTCCTCTTGAGGTCCCAGGATAACTTGGGGCTCCTGGGCCTGTAAGAAAGTGACAGTCTTTACTTACCACAGGTTAGCAATCCTGGATAGGGATTGTATGGACAAGGTATGAGGCCATTTTTCTTAAGGGTCTTTTATTGGCTTTATAAGTCAAGTTTGCTTCGTTAAAGGAAAGTGTGCCATTCCAGTCAAAGCCTTGGTAAAATAACCAATTTCTCCAATTGTGTCCTCTTACAAAAGAGAAAATATTCTTATTGCACTTATGCAAGTAACTATGTTGCCATAAGTTAAGAATACTCATAGCTTGTTTTCAGTTTTGGAGAAATCAGGGGGAGAGAAACAAATATGCCCCAAATTGTGTTCACAGGAGTATACTTTACTTGATTGTTAAAAACTATAGCTCAAAAGTTTCCTTAACTCCGAAAAACAAAACAAACGATCAGCAACATTTTAAGCAAAAAGTCAAAAAGATTACTTTAGATTTCTATTTTAATTTAGTACATGCAGTTAACCCCTGTTTGATATTCATGAACATTTCAGCTCTCCATGAGAGTCCTCTAAGTTTTTTCCTCTATTTTATTGTTACAATCTCCAATGTTATCAGAAACCTGCATTTAGGAGCACCTGTCAAATTCCTATAGCTGATTATAAAACCTCCTTTTGAAGGAGATGAAAACAAGACAACAATTGTCTGTGAATGACAAAATGTCTTAGGGCAACCATAGTCAAAAACATGATTGACAAAGAAATTTGGTTACTTCTGTGGCATACAATGATTTTATGTAACAATTACAATTTTTACTGATAATACACTATGTGTATATTTTACTGATATACACTATGTCTTACCAGAATTATAGGAGTTTCTCATTATTTTGGAATACATACCAATAACATATTTATACAAATATAGCCCAAAGAAAGCCAAACACCATTTAATATTTGACAATAGTTCCTGTATCATTTTTATACCAAATAATACAAATTTCGCTTTTGTGTTAGTGCATTATTGATGTCAAATTCAATTCTTAATAAAACCTTGTTGACAAATATATTCAATCTTAATCAGTTTGACCATAAGGTAAGGTTCTTATAAACCTTTTATAACCTTTACAATTTTTTTAAAGAGCAGATCAGTGCTGTGATTGTTGTGGTTTTAATTCTATGTTCAATTTATGGAAAAACTGAATAATACCCCTTTAACTTTAGCCAATATGTTTACACACAGAATCTCTTTTACAATTAATTTTTTATAAACCTTCCACAACTTGTTGAAACCTTTATATATTTTTTCTATCTCACATAAAACAATCCTTTAACCCTCTAAACTTAGGCAAGAAATTCACATTCTCATGTCTTCTTATAATCTTTTACCAAGAGTACGTTCTACTTTCCTGATGGGCCTTGCATGTAGAACTGTTTCCTTAGTAGTCTCAAATACATGTTATACTGTTAACTCTTAGCAACTTTCTCTTTTGGTGAAAAACCTGGTTAGTAAGTGATTGTAATTATGTACCAGGTGTGGAGCCTAGGACATCAGACAGAAATGTAGGTAAAAGCTGACTCTTCCACACATAGCTAGGGGGCATGGCTCTCCACATGACCCCAGGCCTTATCTATTATAGAATCTAATGCTCCAAACTAAGTAAATTGAATAATTTAGAAAAGTCACAGAATCAGTTTATGACCCTAAAGCATTTAGCAAACTAATATATCACCTGCCTAATTTAGACAAAATGTCTAAATTTTGAAGACTTTTATTTTACCAATAATCTTTAAAACTTTATTTACCAAAGATAAGTTACATGAAGTAAAAGGCATTATACTTTTTATTTTTCTGATAAAATACTGGATTTAAGCTCTTATTAATTTTAAACCAATGGATCAAAGCTCTTTTTTATTTCACACACACAACATATATAAATACACAGACAAAAGATTCAGTAGTTGTAAGATTTTTATTTACCAGTCTCTTAATTGGATTACTGGCTTTAGAGTGGAGCTCTTGGAGGAACAGGGCCAGGAGAGCATACAGTTTCTAGGGCCTAATAAGCAGGCACAGCTGGGAGGTAAAACAGGTTTCTAGAATTTAAGGGTCCCATTTTTAAACCAGATCTCGGGTCTCCCAAAACAGAGAATCAGCCCATCTCCCACAGGAGTCTTATCTCTCAGTGGGGGTGGGGTGGGGACATTTCCGTAACTTCTAGGTGGCCAAGAGCATGCTTCTCTGATCCACATATGCAGAGCTGAGTATTTCCCCATAACTGCCATTAGTATATCCCAAAAGTATATTTCCTACCTAGTTATTACACACCAAAGCTCTCTCATAATGTGAAGTAATCTGTGAACTAATTTCTGACAACCCCAAAAGTTAAAGTTGTCAGATAATGCAATACAAATCAGAACAGAGCCTTAGATTTTGAGAGGACTCTATCCACTTCTAATTTCTTGGATTTCATGAGGAAAAGAGAAGTTTTTCCTAAAATGGGATCTGTGATGCCTCCTCTGTTTTTTTTAACCAAGGAGTCTCAGGCTGTTAGAGCTTGAATATCTACTTTCAATTAAGCTGACTTTTAACCATAGCACCCTTAAAAAAATTTTTTTTTGAATATCTTATTACCTGATTTTAGCCAGGCCAAACAGCCAATCTTTCTGGCTTTTGAGCCTTACTAAAGGTAACCTCCCATATGCTCAGAGAGAGGACAATTCAACATGGTTTTTGGAGGGGAAGAAAATTAACAAATGGTAAATGTCATGCAGGTATCAACTCAGAACGGACTCATTCCCTAAGCCAGAAATTGAACCCAGGCTGCCACCGTAAAATGGCAAAACTTTAGCTGCTGAGCTACAGCATTGGGCAGCTTCCTATGCTCTTCCCAGAGGGAGTCTAGAGCAGCCAATTTTGAGCTTGTGAAGTCTTTCAGCTACTCAAGATAATTTTTAAGGCTAACTATGACATGAACCCCCAAATTTATGTCCTCCCGATGGCGGAGACCAAGAGAAAGTACTGCCACGTGGTTGTAAGGTCAACCTTCCGAGGACATAACTGACCAGTTTGCTGGGCTGTCTTGAACAGAGGGCTTATGGGGCCCTAAGCCCCTGTTCTATCCTAAGGTACCCCTCTTTCTGACAGAAAGATACAGAAAGACAAATTCATAGCACAAAGTACAACAGATTTGCTGCAGTTTAAGACTAGCCTCACAAATCCTTTTTCCTATTAATCAGAACTTTACAGAGGAGATAAACAGTGATTTTTACCATTCATTCAATTTTGAATGATTTTCAAAGTTCATTCATTCAACTTTGAAAGAATGGTAAAAATCACTGTTTATGAGAGAGAGAGAAAGGAGGGGAAAGGGAGAAAAGCATTGCCTGCAGTGGGATGGGGAAGTCTAGGAGCTCAGGGAGGCCAGAGAAAGACCCATTCACTGCAGCCACACTGAAAAGTTTAGGCAGCTGCTTGTCAGTCACACAGGGATTTTTCCCAGCAGCCTCGTCAGCTCTCAAATCTCTCCTTTTAGGGCGAAAAACTCCCCATGTCCCATGATCCTGTACATGCCTAATCCTGTCACCCATAGCCATCAGCAAAGAGTGAAAGACAGATGAATCCAAAGAGAATAGCAATTCATATCCCATAGTGCCAACCTGTTGTTAGCCAAGAGGGACTTTACCGAATGGGGCCTTCACCCGCTAAATCTTAGGAAGGACTCTCACCTCCCTAAGTTGGGTCTCAAACCCAGGTTTAGTCAAGTATCCTTGCCTTTTAGTAAGAGGGGCCTTAACTCTCTCTGTCTTAGGAGAGACTCTAACTTTCCTAAGTTAGGCATCGGATTCAGTCCCATCTTTTACCTGGGTAAATGCATCCCACTTACCCAAAGTTAGCCAACTGGTGTTTCACACAGATGATTTTCCTTTGGGTTGGGTGTCTCTTTAGCATCATCCCTTCTGTGATTCGCCAGAAAGATATTACCAGAAAGGGGTCCAAATCCAGACCGCAAGAGAGGGTTCTTCGATTTCACACACAAAAGAATTCAAGGCAAATCCACAGAGTAAAATAAAAGCAAGTTTATTAAGAAACTAAAGGAATAAAGAATGGCTACTCCGAAGGCAGAACAGCTGTCAATGAGTAGTAATACTTTGAAAAGGAATCTTTTTCTAAGTACTAGGTCTCAACAGCAGGCTTACAATATTTAGTAAACCATGCTGTAATCAGATGTGCATTCACCCAGGGTTTGTTTTTCCATTTCTACAGCATAAGCACAATAGATTTACCATAATTTTTAAGGATCCTGGGATTTTCAGAATGGTAAATGAGCATTGGCTTCAACCTAAAGTCACCAGCTGCTGCATGAGCTCTAGAGTCAGCCTATCCTTTGAAGCTTTGAAGCCAGGCATTGACTTCTTTCTAGCTCTGAATGTCCTAGATAACATCTTTTTCTATTGTAAGACTATTTTGTCTACATTGAAAATCTGTTGTATAGTGTAGCCACTTGCATAAATGATGTTAACTAGATCTTCTGAATAACTTGTTCCAGTTTCTGATCAGCACTTGCTTCACCTTTATGTTATGAATACAGCTTCTTTCCTTAATCTTTGTGAACCAACCTCTGCTAGCATTCAGCTTTACTTCTGCAGCTTCCCCAAGTCTCTTGGCCTTCAAAGAATTAAAGAGAATTAGAGTCTTTCTCTGGGTTATGCTTTGGTTTAAGGAAATGTTGTGGCTGGTTTGTTATTTATTTAGACCACTCAAACTTTCTCCAGAGATGTAATACCCAGTTTTGGAGGTGGTGCCTGGTGGGAAGAGTTTGGGTCATGGCTTGGTGCCATCCTTGTGATAGTGAGTGATTTATGAGATCTGGTCATTTAAACGTGTGTGGCACCCTTACCCCCTACTTGCTTCTGTGCTCGCCACATAATGTACTTGCTCCTGCTTTGTCTTCTGCCATGAGTAAAAGCTCCTTGAGACCTCCCCAGAAGCCAAGAAGATACCAGCACTATGCTTGTACAGCCTTCAGAACACTAAGCCAATTAAGCCTTTTTATGTATTACCCAGTCTTAGGTATTTCTTTATAGCAAGAATAGCCTAACACAGAAAATTGATACTAAGAAGTTGAGCATTGCTAGAAAGATACCTTTAAATGAGGAAGCAACTTTGGAACTGAGTAACAGACAGAGGCTGGGAGAGTTTGGAGGGCTCAGAAGAAGAAAGAAAAATGAAGAAAAGTTTGGAACTTCTTAGAGACTGCTTAAATGGTTGTAACCAAATGCTGATAGTGATATGGAAGTAAATTCTGGGCAGATGAGGTCTCAGATGAAAATGAGAAACTTAGTAAGAACTGGAGCAAATGTAACCCTTGTTATGCCTTAGCAAGTAACTTGTCTGTATTTTAGGGTATCTGGCAGAAAAAAATTCTAAGCAGCAAAGCATTTAAGAAATGGCCTGTTTGCTTCTAACAGCCTATGCTCAAATGCAGGAGCAAAAAAATGACTTAAAAATTAATTTGAATTTATATTTAAAGGGGAAGCAGAGCATAAAAGTTTGGAAAATTTGCAGCCTGGCCATGTAGCAGAGAAAGAAAAAGCGTTATTAGGAGATGAATTCAGAGGGGCTGTGGAGCAACCACTTGCTAGAGATAGTAGCATGGCTAAGAAGAGTCAAGTGCTAATAGCCAAGACAATGGGGAAAAAGGCCTCCAAGGCATTTCAGAGATCTTTTTGGCAACTCCTCTTAGAATGATTTGGGGCACCAGGCCAGGGGCTTGGCTGCCTTGTGCAGCCTTGGGACACTACTCTAGCATTTGGGCCACTCAGGCCAAGCCTCGGCTCATAGGGCCCCAGATATAGCTCAGGCTGTAGTTCCAGAGGGTGCAAGCTGTAAGTTTGGAAGCTTCCACATGGTGTTAAGTCTGTAGGCACACAGAGTGCAAGAGTGAGGGAGGCTTGGGAGCCTGTGCCTAGATTTCAGAGGATGTATGAGAAAACCTGGGTGCCCAGGCAGAAGCCTGCTGTAAGGGTGGAACACTCACAGAGAAACTCTACTAGTGCCATGTGGAGGGGAAATGTGGGGTTGGAGGCCCCACACAGATTCCCCGCTGGGGCACTGCCTACTGGAAATGTGGGAAGGGGGCCATTGTTCTCCAGATGCCAGAATGATAGATCCACTTGCAGCTTGTACCCTGCATCTGGAAAAGCTACAGGCACTGAACTCCAACCTGTGAGAGTAGTTGCAGGGGCTGTATCCTGCAGAGACACAGCGGCAGAGTTGCCCAAGGTCTAGAGAGCCCACTCCTTACTGCAGTTTGCCCTGGATTTAGGACATAGGGTAATAAGTGATTATTTTGGAGCCTTAAGATTTTCTGACTGTCCTGCTGGGTGTCAGACTTGTGTAGAGGCTGGAGCCCTTTTCTTCTGGCCAGTTTCTCCCTTTTGGAACAGGAATGTTTTCTCAATTCCTGAACCTCCATTGTATCTTTAAAGTAACTACCTGTTTTTGATTTTACAGGCCCATAGGTGGAAGGAATGCATCTCCAGATGAGACTTTGGACTTGGGGCTTGGGACTTTTGAGTGATGCTAAAATGAGTTAAGAGTTTGGGAACCTATTGGAAGGCATGAGTGTATTTTGCAGTGTGAGAAGAACATGAGATTTGGGGGACAGAAGGCGAAATTATGTAGTTTGGATGTACCCTCCAAATCTTATTTTGGAGGTGGGGCCTGGTGGGAAGTGTTTGGGTCATGAAGGAGGATCCACTCTGGCTTGGGGCTGTCCTTACAATAGAGAATGAGTTCTCATGAGATCTGGTTGTTTAAAAGTGTGTGATAACCTCTCTGTGCTACCTTGTGCTGCTCCCACCATGTGACATGCCTGCTCCCGCTTACCTTCTGCCATGAGTAAAACTCCCCAAGACCTCCCCAAAGTGAAGCAGATGTCAGTGCCATGCTTGTGCAGTTTGCAGAACTGTTAACCAATTAAGCTTCTTTTCTTTATAAATTACCCAGTCTCAGGTATATTTTCACAGCAATGGAAGAATGGCTTAACAACTTTCTTTTGATTTGTGCATTTACTGCAGTAGCATTTTTAATTTTCTTCAAGAACTTTTCTTCTGCATTTACACTTGGGTAACCGTTTGGTGCAAGAGGTCTAGTTACTGACTTGTTTTTGCTTTCAACATGCTTTCCTCACTGAACTTAGTCACTTATAGCTTCTAATTTAAAGTGAGAGACCCATGACTCTTCCTTTCACTTGAACACCTAGAGATCATTGTTGGGTTATTAATTAGACTAATTTCAACACTGTTATGTCTTATGGAATAGAGAGGCCTGAGGAGAGGGAGAGAGATGTGAGAATGTCTGGTCAGTGGAGCCACAGGAACACACATGACATTTATAGATTAAGTTTGCCATTTTATATGTGCATGGTTTGTGTTGCTCTTAAAGAATTACAATAGTAACATCAAAGATTGCTGATCCCAGTTCATCGTAACAGATATAATAATAATGGAAAAGTTTGAAATATTGAGAAAATTACCAAAATGTGACGTCGAGACATGAAGGGAGCACATGCTGTTAGAAAAATGGCACTGAGAGCTGATAGACTTGCTAATGCAGGGTTGCCACAAACCTTCAATTTATAAAAACAAAAAACAAAAAACAAAACTCAACAGTATCTGTAAAGCACAATAAAGCAAGGCACAATAAAATGAGGTATGCCTGTATTTGAGTAGCCTTAGGCTTACTAAAGAGTCATGTTTTGGTTTTTCAGTTTTTTCATTGTGTTCCCTATGTGAACATATACTGCTTTATATTAAGTCAGAAATATATTTAAAAATTTAAACGTTTTAACAATAAAATTAAATAATTTAAATAGTTTAAATTTTACAGCAAAGTATTTAAATGTAAAAATATTAAATTATTTTCAGATTTTAAATAAATGAAGAAAAACGGTTGATGTTGACAGTATAATTTTTATTAGAAACCAAATATTTAAATGAATGATAGACTCAGCAATGCCTATCATGTAAGCCAACATTTGTAGACCTAACCTATCAGGTACTGAGACTTACTTTACTCAGTAATGAGTAGATCATTACTCATGAAAATAACATTGTGATTTCTGTATCACATTCCCACAGGAAATTATTTTAGGAAACAGGTATAATTTATCTTAGAAGTTAATTGAACATATCTCATGAAGATAGTTTTGTTCACGTTTTCAATAAACATAAATAATACCTTTAATGTAAAAATCACTGTTGTGTAAAAATTAATTATTTATTCTGTTTTCTCAGTGACTTATAATATTCTAGCTTCAGAAGTACTAGAAAGTTTTTCAAAACGCAGTCCATCACTCTTGCTGAGTGCTGTTAATCTGTTGCAAAAATGTGTAACTTTTTTGGTCATTTTTCTATAGCTGCCGGAAATGCTTCTGAGGTGATAGAATGCAGGATAATTCTGAGTGTGGGCAAAAGCTGGTGAGATCAGTTTTGGGGATTTGTGGATTCTATATCTTTATCCAAAGTGATAGAAATTTTATTATTAAAAATAAACTAACTTTATTAATTTTTAACCTCAAATTATTTTTGTTTCTTTGGGCACTTTATATATATATAATATATTTATGTATATATATAAGAGATACATAAATTATATATAGAGAGAGTAAATTCTCTATACATAATTTGAGAATGATTATATTTGGTAAGAAGCATATATTATAGATAAAATTATTCCATGTATAGTATACAGATTATTAGTTTTCTGATTTAGAATAAAGTAATTCACTTTCTGAGTACTATTAAAGAACTGAAGACAGGGAAAAGCTTCATTTGAGAAGGAGAGATTGAATATGCAAGGTGGAGTGGGGAGAAGAAAACTGATGAAGTGGTATTTTAGAACATAAATTAGGATAATAGAATTAAAGTCTAAAATAGAGTGGTAAGCCTCAAAGCATAAAGTGAACTTTGTTTATTTATTGAGATGGGAAGTTAAGTGCCAAGAATAATTGAAAATACAACAGTCTCCTTTTTTTCTTTTTTTTTTTTAATGTTTTCACTTTCCATGGTCTCAGTTACCTTCATCAAGTGCAGTCTGGAAATAGGCAAGTACAGTAAAATAAGATATTTTGGGAGAGAGAGAGGGAGAGAGAGAGACCATATTCACACAACTTTTATAACAATATGTTGTTGTAATTATTCTATTTTATGATTAGTTACTATTGTCAATCTTACTATGCCTAATTTAGAAATTAAACTTTATTATGGATGTGCATATATAGGAAAAAACATAGTATTTATAGGGTTTGATACAATAATTGATTTCTGGCATACACTGGAGTGCTTGGAACGTATCCCTGTGGATAAGAAGAGACTACTATAAATAGATTTTATATTAGGAGACTACTATAAATATATTTTATATCTCTCTATATAGATAATATATAGAAAAGAGCTTATCTCAAACATCTTGTGGTATGGCTTTGCATAATAGAGTGATTTATAAATCAATAAAAGCTCACATAGTTTTAAAAATAATTGTATCAGCTTGGTCTAAGAGGTACAAACAGTATATAAAATGCAAAGAGGCCTTTGGACTCTCAGATTTCTACAGGAAAGAAATGGCCAAAAAACTCTTTAGCTGTAAACATGGGCTACGTTTTATGGAAAAGGAAGGATGACTCCCAGGACAGAACCAAGAACCCACAGGGTAGAGTCGTGAAACCTACTGAACAACTCCAAGAAAGCGGGACTGAACCCTTGTCTATGAACTGGCAACATTTGCTCATCTGAATTTGAATTGCTACAAACCTGTGAATGCTGTCTCTCCTGTTTTTCTCCTTTTGAACAGTAGTGTTTAAAGCGTTTGTACTATTCCTATCTACCATTAGTTTTTTGCATATGTGTGTACAGATAATTTGCCTCTTTAGTTCAAGGTCTTTAGATGGAGAGAATCACATGCGAAGAGCTATACCAGAAGAATCACAAAAAGGGAGTTTCATCCTCATCTGAATCAGGATTAGATATCAGAGTCCTAGACTTTGAATTAATACTTTAATGGGTTGAAACTCGGGAGTCTTCAGAATGGGGTTGCTTGTATTTTGTATGTGGGAGAAATGTGAAATATTGCCAGGAAGTCGTGGCATATTGTATTTTCTAAAGACCCTGTGTGTTCTTCACACAATGCTGTATTGACACTGCTTTCATCAAGTGGTGGTGTCTGTTTCCAGCCTGCTCGGTGGACCTGTAGTACTGCTTCAACTAATAGTGCATGGAAAAAGAGTTGCTATGTGACTTCTAAGACTAGACCATAGAATTTCTTGTACTTCTGTATAATTTGCTCGGAATGTACCCTCTTGAACCTAGCCAACATGCTGTACAGAAGCCCAGCAGCCATAGAGAGGCCCATGCAGAGAGGAACTGAGGTCCCCACTCCACAATCCTGGCTTAGCTCCCAGACAACAGTCAGTATGGGCTTGCCAGCCATGTGAGAAGTGGATCCTCCAGCTTCCAGTCAAGCTGCCCCAAATGATGCCCCATGTGTCTGAGAT
Organism: Macaca mulatta; assembly: GCF_049350105.2. Classification (NCBI taxonomy): domain Eukaryota; kingdom Metazoa; phylum Chordata; class Mammalia; order Primates; family Cercopithecidae; genus Macaca; species Macaca mulatta. The sequence goes on along the minus strand of NC_133410.1, from coordinate 107,131,566 downwards.
GAGCCTTTCCCACTGAGTCATGCTTAAGTGCAGATTTTTGAACAAAATAAATGATTACACTTGTTTCAAGACATTAGTTTTCTTGAGGTGGTTGTTTATGCAGCAGTAGATAACCAGAACCAGTTCTCAGAAGAGCAAGGAGACAAGGGAAGGCACGTGACGTTTGTTCAAAGTAAAAATATGGAATGACTGACTGGTGGGCAAAACAAGGCTGAAATATAGGTAATAGTAATGTGGTCAAAGAATAAGAAGTTGATATAGTATGTAATGAATAAGTGAAGACATAGCCATGCCTATAGTTGAAGTAGGAAGGTTAAAGTCAAGCCCAGGTTTAGGAGCGCTATTAACAATAATACTGAACTATCCAAGAATGATGTTTGATGGAGTGGTATAATAAAATGATCCATGTCCTAAAATTATCCAAGAAAATGGGGCAGTATGTTAAAGTTGGGTAGATAATAGCCACAAAGAGAAAAATAGCTTAATTTAAATATGTTATTGATTAAATAGAAATATTTTACATTCAAATATGAATTTTAACTTTTCAAAGCATTTCACATACATTACTGGATTCTTAAAACTAGTTTTTCAGTAAACTATTACTGTCCTTATTGATAAGGGAGAAAACTGAAGCTAAGGCAATTAAAAATAGAAAAACTTGTTCTTGCACAGATAGAAAATAGCATAAACAGGAATAAAACCCAGATAGTTTGTTTTTTCACGTATTCATTGTTTTGCTTTTTGAGCACATACTATGTGCCATGCAATGTGTTTTGAATACGTGAATAAATAAGACTCAATCCTTCTCCTCGAATCTCTTATATCTAGCAAGAGAGAAAAATATTCATAATTATAACTAAGTTTAATTAGTAGTTTCCCCTATATCACAATTGCTTAAAAAAATTCTACATACATTTAATTGCAAATGGAGGTCCAAATGTTAATACAAACTTCTTCAATATAAAAGATAAGTTTACAAAGCATTCAACATGTATGGTTTATAATATACTGGCAAGGCAGGAAGGTATACAATGATGACTTCATGAAATCCAAATATAATTATAATAAATCATATTAATTTCTAATTATTTTATTTGTATGTAATATAAAATGTTGAGATTTAGTAGGTACCATTAAAAATAATAACTGTATATTTTAAAAACTATATTTTGGCTATTATGATAACATGGTATTATCTATGATAACTTCAAAGACAAAATAACTGTTTTACATATATATCATATATACTGGCATTATATGTATACTATATATGTAATTATATATATGCCTATATAATTATATATGTGTGTGTATATATATAATTCTGAGTAGATCTGATGCATTTAAAAGACAGCTTTTGTACTGACCTTCAAATGTAATGAAGCTAGTCACATTAAGTCCTAAGAAAACTGTGTGAAAATTTGGAAAATAAAATTTTAAGAAAATAGAAAAAATTTTAAATAGGCTTGCCTTTTAATGGAAGAGTTGCCTCTATTGTTAAAAGGCTTCTTATCACTAAAATTATCCAAGTATAAGCTATCTAATTTAATTTTCAGGAATGCTCTGGGATAGATTTTCTACAGAGAGTGGGAAGCTGAACTTCAGAAATTTTAAGTCCATTTCACCATTCCTAAAGTCTAATAATTCTCTAGATAATGGGGAAGCAGCCAGTGTAAAATGCAACAGTAAAAATTGTAATAGACTATAATGAAATAATTTCTTCTATTTATAAGGGAAATTTGGATTTATAGAGAGCAATTCAAGGGGAAATGGCACCATGTCTAAGCAAGTATTCTAAAGTAAGAAATCTTTCTGCTAATTCTTACAATTTTATCATGACTTATTTAAAATAATTCAATACCATTTTTATTACTAATGTAGTTTATGGTAATAGATTTTGAAGAGTAATCATTATTAGTAAAAACAATAATTTATCAGATACTTCATATTGCCAGCAGGAACTTTAAAATAAATTTATATTTATTATATGTATATATTATATATAAACACATATATACGCACAAATTTAATCTTCGTCACAACTGTATAATTACCATGCTTTACGTAAAAGATAACCGAATCATAGGGAAGTTACATAACTTGATAAAGTCACACATGTCCAAGGTGGAATGTAGCTGGGATTCAAGTATAGGCAGTTTGGCATGTGGGCCTGTTCTTTTAACTTTTATTATTTGTTGAGTACACCCTGTATTTGTCAGAATTCTCCAGAAAAACAGATCCAATAGGAAATATATATATAATATGTACTTTATATATAATTATATATATTATATGTACTTTATGTATAATTATATATAATTATATATAGTTATATATAATATATAGATTTTCTACACACACGTGTATACATGTATATTTATATTTGTGTGTGTGTGTGTATATATGAGAGAAATAAAAAAGAAAGAATGAAAAAGGAAAAGAAAGGAAGGAAGGGAGGGACAGAGAGGAGAGAGAGGGAGAGAAGGAGAGAAAGAGAAAGAAAGAAAAAAGAAAGAAAGAAACAGAAAGAAAGAGAGAAAAGGGAGGCAGGAAGGAATACAGGAAGGGAAGGAGGGAGGAAAGAAGGAAGGAAGGAGGGAGGGAGGGAAGGAAGGAAGGAGGGAAGGAAGGAAGGAGGGAAGGAAGGAAGGAAGGAGGGAAGGAAGGAAGGAGGGAAGGAAGGAAGGAGGGAAGAAAGGAAGGTTATCCCTTTCTCTGCCTTTTTGTTCTATTTAGGCCCCGAAAGGATTGCATGATGCCCATCCATGGTGAGGAGGGCAATCTGCTTTACTCAGTCTACCAATTCAAATACTAATCTCTTCAGAAACACTCTCACAGACACATCCAGAAATGATCTTTAAACAGGTCTCTGAAATAGGAACGCTTTTACACTGTTGGTGGGAGTGTAAATTCATTCAACCATTGTGGAAAACAGTGTGGCAATTCCTCAAGGATATAGATCCAGAAATACCATTTGACCCAGCAATCCCATTCTGGGTATATACCCAAAGGATCATAAATCATTCTACTATAAAGACACATGCACACTGTTTATTGCAGCACTGTTCACAATAGCAAAGACTTGGAACCAACCCAAATGCCCATCAATGATAGATTGGATAAAGAAAATGTGACACATATATACCATGGAGGACTATGCAGCCATAAAAAAGGATGAGTTCATGTCCTTTGCAGGGACATGGATAAAGCTGGAAACCATCATTCTCAGCAAACTAACGCATGAACCGAAAACCAAACACTGCATGTTCTCACTCATAAGTGAGAGTTGAAAAATGAGAACACATGGACGCAGGGAGGGGGACATCACACACTGGGGCCTGTCGTGGGGGTGGGGGGTAGGGGAGGGATAGTATTAGGAGAAATACCTAATGTAGATGATGGGTTAATGGGTGCAGCAAACCACCATGGCACATGTATACCTGTGTAACAAACCTGGACATTCTGCACATGTATCCCAGAACTTAAAGTAAATTAAAAAGCAGGTATTGGGAATCCTGTGATTCAGTCAAGTTGACACATGAAATTAGCTATCACAAGTCTACCTTTTGTCAACTTGGCACTTATATGAATCTACTTAAACCATACTTAATCTCCAAACGAAGATAATAACAAGGTCATACTTCTGCTTAACATAGTACAACTATCCTGTGTACAACCAAAAATGCACTATCCTTTTCCCAGAAGAGAAGGTAAAGTCCCTGAGTGATATTTACCCTTCTTCCCAACATCCTGTTACTTAAATGTTCTTACATAAAATTAGCAATGCTTAAATACCATAATATAAAGTAATTACGTCTTATGTTACATGACAAGAGTAAGCGAGGAAAGAAAACAAAATATTTTATATGTATAGGTTGAGTATCCGTAATCTAAAAATACAAAATACAAAATAAAAAATTTTTGGAAAGCTGAAACTTTTTGAGCACTGAATGACGCTCAAAGGAAATGCTCATTAGAGAATTTCAGATTTTGAATTTTCTAATTAGGCACCCTAAACCACTAAGTATAATGCAAATATTCCCAAATATGAAAAATTCTGAAATCCAAAACATTTTCAATCCCAAGCCTTTTGAATAGGGGATACTCAACCTATATATACAAACATGCACACACGCGTACACACACACACACACACACACACACACACATCAGTAAACGTTTCTGTCACTGGTTACATAGTCATAGCTGGTATTTGTAATTATTTTCTTTCACTACCATTATGTTTTCTCTTTGCCTTTAGCAAAGCTGACTTCAGCTAGTCCTGGTTCTTTACCTGGTGAGATGACCCACACCTTTGTTTCTGAAAGGTGCCAGATGTTAGTAGTCCTGCTTGAATTGGGTCTCCAATTCAAGGTCGATCTCCTGACCTCATGATCCGCCCGCCTCGGCCTCCTAGAGTGCTGGGATTACAGGTGTGATCCACCGTGCCTGGCCCCATTTTTAAAAAAATGTTTTAAAAATGTTTTTACTTTGACTCTGCACGTTATACCTCATGTTATTCAAGGAAAGATTCTTATAATAAGAGATAAGAGGCTTAAGTGGAAGCAGGGAGACAGATGAGAGACTAGTGCAGAAAAAATAGGATGGTAACTTGAAAAAAGCAGTAGTGGTGAAAGAGTTAAGATTGGGATATTTTTGAAAGTAGAGGTAACAGAACTTGATAGCAGATTGTATGTGTATGGAAATGAGGGAAAGATGACTCCAAGATTTTTGACTTCAGCAACTGGTATTGCCATTTAAGATAGCGACAACTGGTGGGGAGGATGTTTTAAGATCAGAGGTAAAAAGGGAAAGATATTCTGTTTT